>NC_050452.1:66760227-67067274 GCF_903995425.1 Onychomys torridus
GAATACAAACCCTGCACTATTCGACCCAAAGTTAACTAGACTTTGTCAGTCACCCACACTTTCCTAAGTCTAGAAAGTTAAACAAGCATATGACATCCAATTAATGTCATCTAACACTCTTTAGTTCAAAGGGTTACACTCTCCAAAACATTCATTGTTGCTAATGCAAAAGTCCTGATTTTGAATTCCAATTACATGTGGTTACAAATTAAGTGTCACCACTCCCTTCTTCCTTCATTTTCTCATCTGTAAAAGAGTAAAACTAAAATATCTGAAAGACTAAAATATCTACCTTGAAAAGTATAGAGATTAAATGAGAAAATAATTAATGATCATTTTAACAAAGCCAACCAACATTTATACAGGGCTTATGATATGCCAGGCATTTCTCATAGATTATCTCAAACCATTTCTCATAGATTATCTCATTTACTCCTCAAGAGACCTCCAGGGACAATACTGTTATTCTTCTATAGTTTAAAGACATGAAGACTAATATGTAGATAGCCAACTTTCTTCAGTTCCAAGAGCTAGAAATAGCATAAATGGGATCCTAACTGAGCAACTCACTTCTTGGTATAAACTTGTAAATAATTTTCTGATTTTATCCCAGAAGGCACACAGGAGTGATGTCCTCACTGGGGTGCTGTTGCTGGAATTGTTAATTCCAAGTCTGTGAAAAGACAAGTGAATGACACAAAACCAGGTGAAGACTCAAGGATGCTTGTCTGCCAAGCAGAGCTAACACACCAGGCTGTGGGGCTCCCACTCAGGCCATCCTCTCACAGTGGATTAAAACCAACAACCCTCAAGAGATCCACTTGAGAGGCCCTAACCTGGAACTTCGGGCTGGGAGCTAAGGAGGCACTTAACACTTAAAGTCATGTCATTCAAGCACCTGCTCCCTCTGCAAACACAGATCTAAATGGTTCTAAACAAACAAAATAAAGCTGGAGATGAAGGAGCGGTCCTCAGCCTTCCAACCTGAGGCATTGAATATGAGGATCAATTCTCTCTCTCTCTCTCTCTCTCTCTCTCTCTCCTCTTTCTCTCTCTTCCTCCCTCCTTCCCTCCCTCCCTCTCTCCCTCAATCCTTCCCTTTCCATGTTGCAAAGAAAAAAGTAAGTAACTGAAACACAAAACTGCCTTACTTTGAGCTACTATAACTTAATACATTTGCACAGATCAATATTGCATTCAGAGTTGATCTGCTGGGTCCCCTTAAGTGGTAGTTAGGATTAAGTTGTGTAAGAGTGTAACACAGAAAAATGAGTTAAAAATCACTTAGAAAACACAGTAAGGTTCACTACAGCATTTTCTTTGTTTGTGCACCCAAAAGTCTATTTTTCAGGCTGCAGTGAAATTAGGTTAAAGGCACAGAACTGAGTTCTCACCAATACAATATATACAAAAGGTGATATAAAATATGTTCATCCTTCTGCCAGTAATCTGTGATGTACTTGCACAGAATTCTGTTAGAGGACTCTCTGTACAACATTATTCATGATAGCAAAACACTAGATATCCAACAAGGACCAAATGATTGGGCTATAATCAAGGAGGGATATTCTATATAGTCTTCAAAGTTGATAAAAAAAAAAAAACCAGTTAATTCGAGTAGTTTATGTCACATTAATCTTTCTGTTAAGTACAACTTAGAGTCAGACAAAATATTTTCTAAAGATAAGATTTTTTTATAATTCTTGCATTCATCTAAGAAGATAGATAAGGAAGTAGGAAACGTGTCTACACAAGACCTTCCACATCAGTGTTTATAGCAGCTTTGTAGAATAACATGTGAAAACTTAGAAATAACCAAGATTTCCCTCAGTAACTGAATGGATAAACAAAATACGGTATATCTATACAGTGGGGCATTCTATTTAGTGCTAAGGAACAAAATGCAAGATCAGGCTATGAAAACAACAGAAAAAAATTAAATTCATGTCATTAAGTAATAGAAGTCCATCTAAAAGGGCTAGCTCCTCCATGATGACAACCACATAATGTTCTATAAAAATCAACACTGGAGAGACAACAAGAAATAACATGTGGCTGCCAGGGTTAAACAGAGAAGGATAAATGAGAGATCCTAGACAGTGGATATGTGTCCTTAGACAAGCCCTGTGTGTCAAGCCCTGTGGGATGTGCACACTGAGAGCAAACCGTGCTGGAAGTACAGGCTCTAGGTGCAGCCATGCATCAGTAAATCATCAGTGCTTACAACCGTTCCTCTACGGCACGCTTGTTTGTAGTGGGAAGGGCTGTGCACATGTGGGGTCAGCAATATATGAGAAACCTCTCTGTATTTTTCTGTGAACCTTAAAGTGCCCTTTGTGGAGGGGTGGAGGTGAGGGGGTGGGGGTGTGGTATTTTACAATATAAGAAGTGTGGCTTGGGAGTGGCTTGTTGAAGACACCAAGGAATAAGAATGCAGGTAAGAAAACAAAGGGATCACGAATCCCAGAAGCGGGAAAATTAGTGCAATGGATCCATTTCCAAGGCACCTATTTTCCTTTAGGATCTCGCCAATATGCAAGGGGGAGAAAAAGCCACAGAGGACAAAGAGAAGGTGGCAGCATGGAACTTGCAAAGCCTCACTGGGCTGGAAGGGGAGATGAGAATTAATAATGATTACAACAGCTAAGACTGGAAAGGTCCTGGCCACAGAAGAAAAATACACTCGTGACTTGCTCCCCAAAATTGCTTCCTGACGTCAAGACTATGCAGTCATGCAGGTCCAGAGAGAAACATCAAGCAAAAGCAGCTGCTGCAAGGCTGAAAAGCTAAGCAGAGATTTAGGCAGTCTTTAGCTGATTGGGAATTAAAGCTTGAGTCCAGAGGCCACCACAAAAGAGAAGAAAAGTACTGATAGAGGGCTCAGGATGTTCTTTTTTTATTGTTATGGAGATTTATAATTCATACAATGCATCTTTGTCAAATCCACCCTCTTTTACTCCTTTAATTCCTCCCCCTCCCAATTCCATGCCCTCCACCACCCCCTGTTAACCTGCTGAGTCCATTTGGTACTGCCTGTGTATTCATGCATGTAGGATCATCTACTGTAGTATGGGTAGCCTCTCAGGAATGACATTCCTGAAGAAAACTGACTCTCCCTCACCCAGTAACCATCAATTGCCACTAGTCAGCCCCTCACCCAGAGGTGAACTTCGTGAGCCCCTCCCCAATCCATGCTGGAATTTTGGTTGTGAGCCTAGCCTTTAATGGCTGAGCCATCTCTCCAGCCCCCATGCTGGAATTTTGGCTGGCTTGATCTTGAGGAGTTTTCTGCATTCCATCACAGCCACTGAAATCATTTGTGCAGCAGCCCTGTTATGTCTGATAAATAATGCTTCAGTGTAGATGCTCACAATTTCTGGCTCTTCCAAGCCTGCTACCTCTCTTTCATGATGATCCCTGAACCTTAGAGGAAGGAAGATACTGACATCCCATTTAGAACTGGAAATGCCTCACTCCTCAATCCCCACAGAGTGATCAATTGTGGGTCTCTATTTTAATTGACATCTACTGTGACACAAAGATTCTCTGGTAAAGACTGGGAGGAAAACCCAGATTTTCAGTTTAGAACATCTACAAGCTATCCCATCCCAAAAGTAAGGGAATGCATAAAAGATGCATGCAACCACAGCCAGAAATATAGGCTTAATTAGAAGAGGATTTTTCCAATAGCTTATATAACTTCCAGAAAACAAGTAAGGAATGTCATCCAGAACCTCTAAAATTTTCTAAACACATTTGTGTATAGTTAATGAAAAGACATAGGTCATGCCAAGTTAGAAACCAAATAACAAAAAAATGAAATGAATAGATAATAGAAAGTTAGCAAAAAGTGATCAGGCAATTGTGCCTTCAGATAAATTTTAAAGAAACTATGATTGGTGAATTCAACAAGATACATAATAGTGGGAACAGAATGAACTGTTTTTAAAAATCTATTTTAAAAAGCCAGATGAAAATTCTACAACTGAAATTAGAAACCAAAGAAGATTAAAGAAAGCCAAAAGAAATAGTGAATGGGAATACAAATAATCTTTTAATAAAATAATCTATGTTGGGTCACAGAGTAAGGAAATGAATGCAGAGAAACAAGTGGAGGATATATCTGGAATATGGAAGACATATCTATGTGTGCATAACTTTTCTTTTACAGAAAATAAAGAGAATGTGTATCAGAATATTAACACAGCATGACTTGGGAAAGAAAGACAAGCTTCCACATCAAAAGTACCCTAGAATCTGAACAACATAAAAACAAGAAAAATTTAAAATTACAAAGATATCATTAATGAACATCTTTTAGAAAATATTATCTGGTAGAAATCAAAAGAGCAAAAGTAGAAAGAAATCTGTTCTGAGTTCTTAGCAATTATAAAAGTCAAAAACAATATAATGAATTTTTAGATATTAAACAAAAGTTAATCTAGAATACATTGTTTAATAAAAATTAAACTATCTTCCAAAATGAGAACAAACCAAATATTTATACAGTTTTAGAAAAAAATTAAAGTACAATGAACTTGTCACCATGAGACCCACAAAGAAACACTATAGTCACAAAAAAAGGAATTTGTCAAGCAAAAGAGAGGGCTTGTGGAGGGGAGGAAGACATTTAATATTGGCACTACATCAAGTAGAAGACATGAAGATGATTGAATCTAGTACAGAAACTTAACCTGAAATAAAAGCCTTCCTACAAAGGAATACCTACCTCATGTCCACTCCTCCCAGGAACAGAAACAGAGTAGTACAGATAAGATGTTGCAACTGCAATCTCCAAATCTGTCAGCAAAAGTACACACACAGAGACAGACAGACAGATAGATAGATAGATAGATAGATAGATAGATAGATAGATAGATAGATAATAGATAGATAGATGCATTCCTTTATCACAAAGATATATTCTAAAACAGGTACCATTTGACAGTTCCATCATCACATGAACATCAATCACAGTGTGTGGTTGTACCAAAGAGGAGTACAACATCACTCCACAACATAATTTTAGAGGAACACAATTATACACACAGCCTAATATTGAACAAAATATCATGTGGCATATTGTTAACTAAAATATTATTTTCAAGTGTACATGAAAACAATTGATCAGTCCATCTACTGAAACATATAATCATGTTAAATAGTATCATAGCAAACCAATGCATGATACATAAAGAAAAAACGTAAGAATGGAGGGTTTGTTCCAGCTATTCAAGGATAGTTAACATTTTTTAATTAATCAGTCTAATTTGCCACATTAAAAAAAATAAAGAAGAACCTTATATGGATATTTCAATGAGTACACAGAACACAGTTGATGAAAGACAATATGCATTTATGTTTTTAGGTGCTCTAGAAAGATAAAAATAGAAATGAATTTCCTTGTGCTGAAAACATCCATTTCTTTAAAACAAATCTATAGTAATTATGGTATGAAAGATGGAATACTGGGAACTTTCCTTGATATTAGAAGGTAAATGATAACACTGGTAGGTTTCTCACCTTGGTCAGATTTTTCTTAGGTTCTTCTGAGCCTATTGCTTGCCTTGGCTCAACTTTGGACTTCTGTCTCTGTTTTTGGACTCCAGTTACATTAAGAATTTTGATTCAATTTGTTCACTTTCAGTGTCTCATTGTTGACTGTTTACCCATCTAGAGGTGTTGGGACATAGGAGACTGGAACTGATAAATGAGATAAACTATAGTCTCATGCAATAACCAACTTTATTCAAAGTAACAGACAATTTATACTCTGAGGGTTAAGAAGAATCACATGAGTCAAGTGTACAATCACAAGGATAAGCCACAGATGTATGTGGCAAAACATGTCTTTCTGTAGCTAGACAAATATCAATAACCAGTTGTAAAGAATAATCTGAAGTAAACTTACTCCTCTCTACTACACCTGGGAGGAGCATGAAAACACATTCCAAGAACAATTCTACATTTTGAAGAAACTGAGGTCACAAGATTCTTGCCCTGTTTTCTTAGAGTTCCTTAGAAGTATTCAGAATTCTCCTCACACAATTCCATTTTTTTTTTTACCCTATTCTGACAATCTGCAGTAGATGAAACACTTTCACACACCCTCAGGTAATATCTGATCACTGTAGCTTACCCTCATAAAATTTCCTCATTTGAGCTTAGCAGAGTATTCCTCACTCTGCTTGAAGCAATTTTCCATCAACTGAGACCCCATCACTACCACCAGCATTACAAATCTGCCCACATATACATATCATACACACATATACACAGAATAATAATAAATGTATACCTTAATTTATAAAAATATATTTATGAAAATAAACTTGTAGGGGCTGGAGAGATAATTCAGTGGTTAAGAGCACTTCCTGCTCTTCCAGAGGACCCAAGTTTGGCTCCCAACACACAAATCAGATGGCTCACAACTGTCAATAACACTAGCTTCAGGAGATCTAAGCCTTATTCTGGATTCTGCAGGCATTCATACACATGCAGCATACACTTACATAAACTCACAAACATAAACACAAATGTATAAAAAAAATTTTTGAGCTGAGGACCAAACCCAGGGCCTTATGCTTGCTAGGCAAGCACTCTACCACTGAGCTAAATCCCCAACCCCTTATAAAATACTTTTAAAGAAGAAAATAAATGTGGATATGAAAAGGGTTAAGTGATATGAGTATAATTCTGAAGAAAAACAAAGCTGGGTGACTGATATTACAAGATAACAACTCTGATAAGACAATCACACTCACTGTCGGACTGAAGATGCAGTAAAGAAATAGACTAGATTCCAGAAAAACACTCACATATGTATAGACTTCTGACTGATACCAAAACTTGTCCATGAAAAGCATGGTCCTTTCATGAAAGGGTATCAAATTAATTACCCACACCTATTTCCTCACATTCTACAAAGGAGAATATTCCAGAAGCATCAGAGATCTATTGAGGATGTGTAAATTAAAAGCTCACAGGTGGCAGTACAGGACAATAGTGTTGTGAGATATTTGATTACACTGTGTAAAGATATGTTGCTCTGGTTGGTTTAATAAAGAGCTGATGGTCAATAGCTAGGCAAGATTTCCAGGCACAGAGGATGCTTGGAAGAAGAAGGATGGAGACATGAGACCTGGAAGAAGCATGGCATGTAGGAGCTAAGGTAACAAGCCATGAGCCACATGGCAGCATGTAGATGAATAGAAATGGGCTAATAGAAATTATTAGAGCCAGATAAAAAACAAGCCTAAGCTATCAGCCAAGCTTTCATAATTAATAAGAAGCCTCTGTGTGATTATTTAGGAGCTGGAAGGTGGGACAGAAAAAGACTCACTACATATGGCACTCAACATGGGTCTCAAACCCTCGACCCTGTGATTAAGAGCCTTATGTTCTACCAACTAACCAGGTTATATAGATGGGACTTCAGGGCTCAGGGAAGAGAGAGAACTCTGGAAAGACAAAAGGTGATGCAAGTCAGATGGAGAGGGAGGCAGCATGGACAGTACAGAATAAAGGTAATTGAGCCATGTAAAAGGATGTACATTAAAAAGATATGGGTTAATTTAAGTTACAAGAGCTAGTTAGAAACAAGCTTAAGCTATCAGCCAAGCTGTCATAATTAATAAGTCTCTGTGTCATTTTTTGTGAGCTGGAGGCCCAAAGAACAAATCCATCTACACAACAGCTTCTTGGGGAAGGTAAATATTTCCTAAACAGAATACTGAATGTATCTAGACAAATTGGATTTGTCTAGTTATTGTCAGATGATAATCTCAAATGTATGCAATGGTGTTTCACATCTTTATTCATAAGGAAAATGCAAACTAGTGCCACAATGAATTACAGCTAGATCTCACAAAATTAACTAAACTTTTAGATTTTTTTTTAAATAATTTCTACTCCAAGTGTAAGCAGAGATGTAAAACAATTGAAACCCTTATTTAGTATCTATAAAAATACAAATCACCTGCATTTGATTTGGAAAAACTGAGAATAGTAGCATTAATATGCATTATAAATTTCAGAAATGTATAGAAACAACTATATGTACATATAACAAGTATCAACATATGTTTGTCAAAAAACGTATCTGTAAAGGCACTGTTCATAATAGCCCAAAACAAATGCCTAAGAGTCTAGGAAGACTCCATTATCAACACACATACACCCTCAAGGCCTAGGAAACATCACAGAGGAGAAGGCAAAAAGAATTTTTAAAAAGCTAGAGAACAGGTAAACTGTAAAATATATCTTCAGGATGTAACATATTGTTACACACACGAACTCACTGCAGCTATGGTAACCTTCATAAGACCTTAATGAAATGTAGCCTGTCGATTTTTTTTTTTTTTTTTTTTTTTTTTTTTTTTTTTGGTTTTTTGAGACAGGGTTTCTCTGTGTAGCTTTGCACCTTTCCTGGATCTCACGCTGTAGACCAGGCTGGTCTTGAACTCACAGAGATCTACCTGCCTCTGCCTCTGCCTCCCGAGTGCTGGGATTAAAGGCATATGCCACCTCCACCCAGCTCAGCCTGTCAATATTTTATTACAGATAGAAAAGTTCATGAGGACCCACCCTTCCCCAAGGGATTATTGGCAGTTACTGGTAGCTGGGAAAGGGTTTTTCATTTTTCTTTATCTGTGTAACCAATGATAAGTTAGCTCATACAAGCAAACCTAATTAAACTGAGTGGATGGGCATACATGTACACACATACACACACACACACACACACACACACACAGACACACATGAAGGGAACTTAGGAAGAAGAGGTGCATCAGTAGGAGAGACAAGCAAGAGTAATAGATAAAAGCAAGCAAAATTCATTATGTATGAGTCTGAAGCTATCAAAAAATAAAAGCATTTTTAAAAGAATCTAAGAGGCAAGTGTAGCAGCTCATACCAGTAATTCCAACACTTAGAAAACTAAGAAAGGAAGCTCACTGTGAATTCAAGGCCATTCTGGGCTACAGAGTGAGACCTTGGCTCAAAGCATAGAACAAAAAGAGAGAGTTGACTGAATATATAAATGATGACATTAATCAATTGAGATGACACCTCTAGTTGGGCACCAGCTCAATTTCTCTGAGTTTGATGACTTAGATGGTGTCTTGAACAAAAGGAACTTATCGTCAGATAACCAATAGCCTTAGCAACAACCTGTGATGTTTGGGGAGCTGGTTCAATGAGACCCCTTTGGCAAACAATTTAACATGACATAACCCATTCTTAACACAGGGAGCTTTACTTGGCATAAGATATCTAGTTGGGGAAGTATCTCCTCCCTTATATGGTGACATATATATATATATATATATATATATATATATATGTGTGTGTGTGTGTGTGTGTGTGTGTGTGTGTATGTGTATACACACATATATATGTGTGTGTGTATGTATGTATGTATACATACACATATATATATGTACATGCATATATTTCTCTCTGTGTGTATGTGTGAGTGTGTGTGTGTGTGTATATATATATATATATATATATATATATATATATACACATGCATATATTTTTCTCTCTGTGTATGTGTGAGTGTGTGTGCGTGTGTGTGTGTGTATTTATATTTCAGGATGGTATGGTAGTCAGTTTCCATATGACTTTTCAAAGGTCTGTTAATGTTAGTAGTCCTTCAACATAATTTCTTCTTTACCCTGAACTCTCATTCCCCTGTCTATTTAACCTTCCTATTCTCGTTTCTCCTTTATCTCTTTATAACACTATACTCTCCCAGTAGATGTTAATTAACACAGAGACCCACAACTGGACAATGTGCAGAGAATAAAAGTCTGTGGAGCATTTTACCCTAAGTGGGAAGTCTTTATCAAAATCTTCTCCTTGAGGCTCAGCAATCTACACAAAAGAAGAAGCAGAAAGATTGAAAGAGACAAAGGTAATGGAGGACTCCAAGGAAACAGTATCTTCCAGACACAATACGGCTGAATCACAGAGACTGTGACCCCATGCACAAGATCTGCACAAATTCAAACCAGACAAAAATCCCAGCACTAACAAAGGGAAGTGGACACACAAAATCCCACCTCTAAAAAAGAAGCTATTTGCAACTTATACTTGTTGGGAGAGGGAAAACCAGTTTTCTACAATAGAGTGACACTGGATATATTAATCACACTCCAGAGCAGGCCCCATGCCCAATAGTAGTTGACCAACACAAAATGGACTCTCTTTTTTGGGGGGAGTGTGTGTGTGTGTGTGTGTGTGTGTGTGTGTGTGTACTTCTTGTCTTACTTTTTTCTTTTCTTTTTTGTTCAGATTTTCTTTTTGTCTTTTGTTTTTTAGAAATAGAAAGAGAGTTTGTGAAGTTGACTGGGTAGGGATGTAGGATCTGGGAGGAGTTGGGGAGGATAAAGAATATGATCAAAATTCATTGTATGAAAAAATTCTAAATAAAAAATAATAACTTGAATTTGATCATTAAGCCTTAGTGATCTGTCACCAGATAAAGGAAATGAGTGGAATGCATACCTGCATATCAAGAAAGGGGTCATGCCACTCAACATACCAGAAAATTCTCAATATCAAAATGCTGTTTTAACCCAACACCAAACATTAGTGCATATACTCAGGATTTTTTCTCCTCTCTGCCCTGCCTCTGACTGTTTCTTATGGACTCTATTTTAGCCCACTTTGTTTCTCTCCAAAAACTTATGTATTTCCCCCTCAAGAATAAAACATATTCTGCCATATTACTTTCAATTACCATTTAATAATTTATGAAATTACTCAGCATCATACCTGTAGTATTTCAGTTAGGCCTCATTACATTGTAATGAAGCTTGATTTAACATGGTCATTATAAATGCTGCTAAAGGTTAATAGAGAAAAAAGTTTCATTCAATCCATTTCATTTCAAGCATTTAGGAATGAAGTAAGCATCTGCCACTAAGCATGAAATTCCTATTTTCCTATAAGCAGTGGAGTGTGATCATGGCCCTTATGGAAGTTCAGTCCAACTTATGGGACTAGGATCTACCAGAAATCCAACCTGTGGGAGATACAATGAAGAACAGAATTTTCCAAGGATTGTGCCAGATACCTTTTTTGGATAGGATAACTCTGTTCAAGGATGTCTTCAGAACACTAAATATTTGACTTATTCCTGCTACATAGCTATGGCATTTTAATTATCAATTACTACAACAACCAGAAACAGCCTGAGAAATAGCCAGATATCCTCTGAGTCGGGGCAGTACTTCTCTTAATTTATTATAGAAGTACTAGTTTCCAAGTCTATAAAGTGCATTTTGAAAGTCTATTTCATACTAAATAGTTTTGGAATGTAGTAATGGAGAAAAGGTTATTTCTCTGTGATCTTAACAACAGTGGGTCTTTTCATCCATGAGTACTTTCTGTAATGTGCTAGATCCAAACCACGCATCTCCCAAGAGTAGATGTTCAGTGATTCCACAAGAGTCTTCTGCAATCAACAATACTAGGAATTTTTAGACACATATACCATTTATGATAGTTAATGTTGACTGTTAACAAGATTTGGAAGCAGTAATTAGGAGAGAAACTTCTGAACATGTCTTTAAGGTAGTTTCTAGATTCAATTAATTGAGGTGGAAAGATCCACTCTGAATATAGGGGACAGTATTCCATGTGCAGGGGTCCTGAACACAATAAAAAGGGGAAAGCAAGCTGAGTGCTGAATTTCATCTCTCTCCCTCTCCTTCCTGACTGTAGATGTAATATACCAACCACCTTAAGCTCTTGCTACCATGATGGATTATGTGAGCAAAAATCAACCCTTACTTCCTCAGTTTCCAATCATCAGACATTTTGTCACAGAAACAAGGATGGTAATTAATCCATCGTGGTTCTCAAACTGATTAATATCAGTTGCAATTCTAAGAATTAGGCAGTCCAGAACCATCATCCATTATGGAGAGAAAAGAATTTGCAGCTCCCTGTGAACAACAGGGGGAAAAGGACTTCAGGACAGGGACAGAGGAGGGGAACGAAGCAGAAAACTGCTGCCCTGTTCTGTTGATTCCATCAGTCTTTAATAAACTATTCTTTTAAATGTCTGGAGACAAGAGAGAAGCCATGAGAGATGCTGAGTGTTTCTAGACTATGGGTTCACTCATTCATTCACCAAATATTTTGTGACTACTCAGCAGCTGCTAAGAACTACACTAGACATGAAATTGACATAGACATTCAAGTATAATACATATAAATGCAGAAATATGAGAAAGACAGTAAACACAGGAAGGAAATTCCAAAGATGAGATAGTAATTTGGGGAGATTTTCAACATTTCTTGAAATCATTGAAGTGCGGGGAAAAAAAATCAGAGCTGAATATGAATGAACAAGGAACTGAATTAATGCAGAAAATAGTAACTCCACAGAAGCTTGGTGGATGCTGAAGTTTTGACAACGACTGTCCCCTAACAGCCTGTGTGTTAAAGGATTGATTCGTATATAGAAGGACCTTTTCAGAGGTGTCCTGGTCTGCTTTCCATTTCTGTAATAAAGACCATCACCAAAAGCAACTGCTGAAGCAATGGGCATTTGGGGCTTACATATCCTACCTAAGTTATAGTCCACTGAGGGATGCTAAAGCATCAGCTCAAGGCAGGGGAGGCAGAAACAGTAGCAGTGGCCATGGAAGAATGCTGCTACTGGCTAGTTCTCCATGGTTTGCTCCACATGGTTTTCTCAGCCTGCTTTTTTTTTTATCCCACTCTTAGCAGCCTGCCCATAGTGTGGAATTGAACCCAGTAAGCTGAGCCCTTTTGCCTCAATCATTAATCAAGAAAATGCTCCCACAGACTTGTCAACAGGCCATCTGATATAGACGTTTTCTCTACTGAAGCTCCTCATCCCAGCTCCAATCCTAGATTGCACCAAGTTGACCAAAAAAAAAAAAAAAAAAAAAAAACCTAACCAGGACAAGAGATACATAGACGATCCTCCTTACTCATTGCATGCTCTACATCTTGACTTGAAATGTAAGCCGGCATTCTAATATTTGTTCCCACCTTAATGTGTCACTGTCACCAGAGATCCAAAACAATGAGGCCACCAGGTCTTACACTTTGATCTCCAGAACCAGAAGCAAATGTGGTCTCTTTGATTCATATGGAACCTGTGTCAGATTTGTTCCAGTGGCACAAAAATGACTATCACAGTGGATGTGATGCATGCCTGTTTTTTTTTTTTTATCCAAGACTTAAGTTATTCCTTTTTCCAAACACTGACACTCCATTCCTCTACCAGTTTTTATCTCTTGTCCCTGGTGGTGTTAGAAAATGCAAAGGTGGTAAGGAGTCTGGTAGTCATGTAGACAAGCTAGAAAACTTGTCTCAGGGGAGAAATAAAATCTGTCTTTAAATAGCAATGTATTTGACTAGGACTGAAAAGATGGATAGAAATTACATAGTGGTAGATTTCATCTCAGTGGGAGGGAAAGCTTTCCAGAAGCATGTACCTACTAAATTTTGTCAATAGGGTAAATTCTAAGTTCCTTTCTGGTGCCTAGAGTTTTCCCATGACCTATCTGGTTCCTGCCTGATACACAGATCCAAAACATTCTATTCTTGTCTGGCATTTAATGTTCATCAAAAACTGAAAAGCTTGTAGTCTGACACACACTAACTCATTTATATTTTCAGTGCCTTCTTTCTGCTTGAAGTGTCCTGTCTCTACTTCCCCGTTGGGCTTTTTGCTGTTCCTGTCTGAAGACGCAGCCCACCTAGCTCTCCATGGATGTGTCTCTCACATGCATTTCCACTCTGCATGCTTACAAACAAACTTCTGATAGTGAACCTGTTGCTGGAATGGCACTGCTATTGCAATCACAAACTCACAGCAGCTATGGCCATCTACACAAGACCTGCATAAGATCAAGACAGAATTCTGGCATGGCGCTCCATGCTCAGTCACAAGGTACCTTTCTGTTGGGCCTCATTGCTAGAACTACTATAGCTGAAGACAGAAAATAATCTCTCAAAACTGCCATCTCATGTGGTTCTATATGTTAAGATGGCTTAAACTAAAGTAAACTTTGAATGTGTCCAGTATTGATATTCTATAACATAATGATCCATTTCTGGAAGCCTGAATCCCATGTATCTCAGACTTACCTCTGACCTAATTTAAATGCAAAGCAATTGGTCCTGGATGATGTTAGTTTTTAGCTTGCAAGACCTGGCATCAATTATATGGAATAGAAAGACCTACCTTAACTGTGGGTGACACCCTCTGGTGGCACTCAGGTTACAAGGGAGGTAGAAAAAGAAAGTCTCTTGCATTTGTCAGCTTGCCTTCACTCTCACTGTGTGTCCATCAATATTTTGCCTGCTGCTGCTACATTGCTTCCCTGATATTAAGACCTAACTTTGGAATCCTAGCGTAGACTGATGGCCAGCCTTTCTCCAGGGATCCTCGAGGCCCTCAGCGCCAGATTGAGAATGCTGTTGATCCAGCATTGTGAACACACAACAATCTCAACCTATAAGACCGCTATTGTTGAGCTATACAGACTGTATGATGTAAGTCTTTTGATATCTTTCCATTCTATCAATTCTCTTCTTCTATGTTACCCTGACTAAACACAAACCATAACAATCCAAAGCTCAATTTACATGGCTCCTGCTACTACAGAATGAATTAAGTGAGAGCAAAGAGGTAGTGACTATAATCAAAACTATTTTTAAAAACTGGGAGTGTTTTACACATTGATTGTATAACCTTGATAATAACCATATGTCATAAGAAGACATTCTGTATATTAGAAAATAAATTTCACAGCACAACTAATTTTCTGAAGCACATAGCTGATATTTGCCAGAGGTTTATTTGTCTCAAGTCCTGAGTCTTTAGCCTCTAAAGACAATGGTCTTTTGCTCAGAATAACATGAAATCTTCATACTGTGTCAATGTCTATTATAAGCGCATCTGGAATGGCTGAAGAGTTCAGATCCAGAGCACAAGAGGGAAATCTGCAATGAGAGATGGTGAATGGTCCCACAAGGACCAAAGTCCCCTCTCTTTAAACCATCCAAGGAAATTCCACTGCTCTGGTGAAGTCCCCATTAGCCAGCAAGCAGGTAAGAGATCTGTCTGCCAGCTGGACCACCACCACAACAACCCATTGGATTATATTCCCCAAGACCCACTCCACTGCCCAATTCAACCGACCTCATCTTTCTACCTATGGCCAGCCCTTTCTGCAACTCCAGCAGATTTCATAGGTACAAGTAGAGCTACACCAGCTGGAATAACAAGAGGCTAAGCTTGATCTAGGACCCAAACCTCAAAAAACCTCAGCTGAGACAGCCTAATAGACATGAAGACCTACCAGTCACCAGAACTCTTGGCCTTAAGCCAGAAGAAAATAGAGGAAACATAAAGGAACAAAACACCCATCCAACAAAGACAAAAACAAGAATCAACACCCAGACCTATAAACATCCAAAATCCAGATGCTTAAATGCCAGTGTAAGAACACATTCAACAATAGGAAAGGCAATATGGGACCACCAGAACCCAGAGATCCTACAACAACAAGACCTGAACATTCCAATGCAGGTGAAATACAAGAAAACAATCTTAAAAATAATTCTATGTAGATGATAGCCCTTAGAGAGGAAATGAAAAATTTACTTAAAGAATTTAGGAAAAGACAAACAAAAACTTGGATGAAATAAAAAAAAAATCCCTTAACTAATGCCAACAAAGCAAAGAAAAACAATCAAACAGGTAAAGGAAACTGTCAAAGATCTGAAAATTGAAATAGAATCAATAAAGAAAACACTAACGGAGGGAATTCTAGAAATGTAAAATTTGTGTAAGTGAAAAGGACCTATAGATGCAAGCATCACCAACAGAATACAAGAGATAGAAAAGAAGATCTCACACACTGAAGAAATAGATAGAAGAAATAGATTCATCAGTAAAAGAAAATGTTAGATCCATAAGATTTCTAACACAAAATATCCAGGAAATCTGGGATATCATGAAAAGGCCAAAGCTAAGAATAACAGTACCAGAAGAAGGATAAGAATCCCAGCTCAAAGGTTCAGAATATGTTCAACAAAATAATAGAAGAAAATTTTTCCAACCTAAAGAAGAACATGCCTATAAAGGTACAAGAAGTTTACAGAATACCAAATAGACTGTACCAAAAAATTCCCCTCACAACAAAATAATCAAAACACTAAACATATAGAATAAAGAAAGATATTAAGAGGTCCAAAGGGAAAAGGCCAAGTAACATATAAAAGCAGACCTATCAGAATTAACCTGACTTCTCAATGGAGACTTTAAAAAGCCAGAATGGCCTCGACAGATTTTTTCAGACACTTAGAGACCAGAGATGGCACCCCAGACTAGTATACCTAGTAAAACTGTCAATCAACATAGATGGACAAAACAAGATATTTCATGACAAAATCAAAAAATATTAAATAATACCTATCCACAAACCCAGCCTTACAGAAGGTACTAGAAGAAAAACTCCAACCCAAAGAAATTAACTATACGCATGAAAACACAGGCAATAGATAATCTCACACCAGTAAAACCCAAAGAAGGGCAACATAAACACACACACACACACACACACACACACACACGCACACACACACACACACAACCACCACCAAGAACAACAACAAAATAACAGGAACTAACAGTCACCAGTCATTAATATCTCTTAATATCAACAGACTCAATTCACCAATAAAAAGGCATGGGCTAACAGAACAGAAAAGGAAGCAGGATCCATCCTTCTGCTGCATGCAAAAAAACATGCTTCAACACCAAAGACAGATATTATCTCAGAGTAAAGGGTTACAAAAAGATTTTCCAATCAAACGGGCCAAAGAAGCCAGCTGGTATTGCTATCCTAATACCCAACAGAAAGGACTGTAACAAAATTAATCAAAATAGATGGAGAAGGACATTTGATATTAATCAAAGAAAAAGTCTATTAAGATGAAGTCTCAATTCTGACCATCTATGCCCCAAATACTAGGTCACCCACATTTGTAAAAGAAACATTACTAAATGATACATTAAACCCCATACATTAATAGTGGGAGATTTCAATACCCCACTCTTATTAATGGACAGGCCTGCCAGACAGAAACTGAATAGAGAAATAAGGGAACTAACAGATGCTATGACTCAAATGGACCTAACAGACGTCTAGATTATGGCACCCAAAGACAAAAGAATATATCTTTTTCCCAACACCTCTTAGTATCTTCTCTAAATTGATCACATACTTATTTACAAAGCAAATCTCAATAGATACAAAAATTGGAACAACTCCCTGTATCTCACCAGATCACCATAGGTTAAAGTTGATTTCAACAACACAAATTTAGAGAAAGCCTACAAACTCATAGAAACTGAACAACTCTTAACTGAATCACCACTGGGTCAAGGAAGAAATGAAGAAAGATATAAAAGACTTCCAAGAATTCAATGAAAATGAAAGCACAAGATAAGTTACAGGACACAATGAAAGCAGTGACAAAAGGAAAGTTCAAAGCACTAAATGCCCACACAGAGAATTTGGAGAAAAATCACACTAGCAACTTAACAGCATACCTGAAAGCTCTAGAACAAAAAGAATCAGACATACCCAAGAAAAATAGACAGCAGGAAATAATCAAACTGAGGTCTGAGATCAATAAAACAGAAAACAAAGAGAACAATATGAAGAATCAATGAAACAAAGAGTTGGTTCTTTGAGAAAATCAGGAAGATAGAAAAACCCATATCCAAACTAACCAAAAGGCAGAGAAAGAATATCCAAATAAACAAAATCAGAAACCGAAAGGGGGGCATAGCAACAGAAACTGAGGAAATACAGAGAATCATTAGGTCATAATTCAAAAATCAGTACTACACAAAATTGGAAAATTTAAAAGAAATGGACAAATTTCTTGATAAGTACCACATATCAAAATTAAATCAAGATTAGATAAACAATTTAAATAGACATATAACCCCTAAGGAAATAGAAGCAATCAGTAAAAGTCTCACAACCAAAAAAAAAAAAAGCCCAGGACCAGATGGTTCCAGCACACAATTCTGTCAGACTTTCAAAGTACTCCTCAAATTATTCCACAAAACAGAAAAAAAGGAACATTGCAAAATTCTTTTTATGAGGCCACATTTTCCCTCATATTCAAACCATACAAAGACTCAACAGAGAAAGAGAATTACATTACAGACCAATCTCCTTCATGAACATTGATGCAAAAATACTCAATAAAATACTGGCAAATTGAATCCAAGAACACATCAGAAAGATCACCCACCATGATCAAGTTGGTTTTATTCTAGAGATGCAGGAGTGGTTCAGCATAAGACAATCTGTAAATGTAATCCGCCATACAAACAAACTGAAAGAAAAAAAAAACACATGATTATCTTACTTCATGCTGACAAAGCCTTTGACAAAATCCAACATGTTTTCATGATAAAGCTCTTGGAGAGATCAGGGATACAAGGAACATATCTAAACATAAGAAAGGCAATATATAGCAAGCCAACCGCCAACATCAAATTAAATGGAGAGAAACTCAAAGCAATTCCACTAAAATAAGGAACAGGAAAAAGCTGTCCACTCTTCCCATACCTATTCAATATAGTACTCCAAGTTCTAGCTAAAGCAATAAGACAGCAAAAGGAGATCAAGGGAATGAAAATTAGAAAGGAAGAATTCAAACTTTCACTATTTGTAGATGATATGATAGTACACATAAGTGACCTCAAATATTCTACCAGAGAGTTCTAACAACTGAAAAACACCCTCAGCAATATGGCTGGATACAAACATTAACTCAAATAATCAGTAGCCCTCCTATATACAAATGATAAACAGGCTGAGAAAAAAAAATCAGGGAAACAACACCCTTCACAATAGCCACAATAATATAAAATATTTTAGGCTAACTCTAAACAAACAAGTGAAAGACTTGTATGATAAGAACTTTAAGTCTTTGAAGAAAGAAATTGGAGAAGATATCAGAAGATGGAAAGATTTCCCATTATCATGGATTCATAGGATTAACATAGTAAAAATAGCCATTTTACTCAAAGCTATCTACAGGTTCAATGCAATTTCCATCAAAATTCCAACACAATTCTTTACAGACCTTGAAAGCACAATACTCAACTTCATATGGAAAAACAAAAATCTCAGTATAGCTAAAATAATCCTGTATACTAAAGAAACTTCCAGCCGGGTAGTGGTGGTGCACGCCTTTAATCCCCACACTCGGGATGTAGAGCCAGGTGGATCGCTGTGAGTTCAAGGCCAGTCTGGGCTACCAAGTGAGTTCCAGGAAAGGCTCAAAGCTACAGAGAGAAACCCTGAATCAAAAAATCCAAAAAAGAAGACGACGACTAATAATAATAATAATAATAAGAAGAAGAAGAAGAAGAAGAAGAAGAAGAAGAAGAAGAAGAAAAGGAAGGAAGGAAGGAAGGAAGGAAGGAAGGAAGGAAGGAAGGAAGGAAGGAAGGAAGGAAAAGAAAGAAAGAAAGAAAGAAAGAAAGAAAGAAAGAAAGAAAGAAAGAAAGAAAGAAAGAAAGAGACTTCCAGAGGTGTCATCATGCCTGATTTCAAGCTCTACTACAGATCTATAGTAATAAAAACAGCTTGGTATTGGCATAAAAACAGACAGGTAGATCAATGAAATCAAATCAATGATCATGACATAAATCCACACAACTATAAACACCCAATTTTTGACAAAGAAACCAAAATTATACAATTAAAAAAAAGAAAGCATCTTCAACAAATGGTACTGGCATAGCTGGATATTGTTATGTAGAAGAATGCAAATAGATTCGTATCTACTGACATGTACAAAACTCAAGTCCAAGTGGATCAAAGACTTCAACATAAATCCAGTTATACTGAACCTGATAGAAAAGAAAATGGAAAGTAGCCTTGAATGCATTGGTACAGGAGACAACTTTCTGAATATAACACCAGTAGCATAGACACTGAAATTGACAAATAATAAATGTAACCCCATGAAACTAAAAAGCTTCAATAAGGCAAAACAATAAGATGAAACAACAGCCAAAAAATGGGAAAATATCTCCACCAACCCCATATCTGACAGAGGGCTGATCTCCAAAATCTATAAAGAACTCAGGCAACTAGAAATCAAAATACCAAATAACCCAATTTAAAAATGGGATACTGATCTAAACAGAGAATTCTCAACATAAGACTCTCAAATGACTGAGATACATTTAAAAAATTGTTCAACTTCCTTAACCATTGGGAATATGCAAATCAAAATGACTCTGATAATCTTACACCTTACATCAGAATGGCTAAGATCAAAACACTAACAACAGCTTATGCTGGAGAGAATATGTAGTAAGGGGAACATTCCTCTGCTGCTGCTAGTGGGAGTGTAAATTTGTACAGCCACTTTGGACATTGATATGGCAGTTTCTCAGAAAATTAGAAATCAATCTACCTCAAGACTCAGCTACTATACCACTCTTGGGCATATTCCCTAAGGATTCTCAACAATACCCAAGGATACTTGCACAACTATGTTCATAGCAGCTTCATTTGTAATAGCTAGAAACTGGAAACAATCTAGATACCCCTCAAGTGAAGAATAGATAAAGTAAATGTGGTATATTTACACAATGGAATATTACTCAGCTGTTAAGGACAATTAATTACATCAGGAAATTTGAAGGCAAATGGAACTAGGAAAAAAAATCATCTGAGTGAGGTAACCCAAACCCAGAAAGACAAACATGGTATATATTCACTCCTAAATGGATAGTAGCTATGAAGTAAAGGATAACCATACTACAATCCACTGACTCAGAGAGGCTAGGTAACAAGGAAGAGGGATGCATGGATTTCCCTGGGAAGGCAAAATAAAAGAGATCTCCTGGGTAAACTGAAGGCAGATGGCCAGTTGGGAACATGAGGGATCAGGTTAGGGACATGACAGAGTGGAAGAGTAATGAAAGAAATGTCTCAGTAGAGATGGTATTTAGAGGTCAGGTAGAAACCTGGTTCAAGGGAAACTCCCAGGTATCTATAAAGAAGACTCCTGGCCATGGTAGATAGGTCCCTTGAACTGTCCTTCTCCTATAATTAGATTGGTGACTACCCTAATTGTCATCAGAAAGCCTTCATCCAGTAACTAATGGAAACAGATGTAGAGATCCACAGCCAAGGACTGAGCTGAGCTCTGGGAAATCTATTGAAAAGACAAAGGAAAGGTTGTATGAGCCAGGGGGATTAAGGTCATTACAAGGGAATCCACAGAAACAACAAACTGGGCTCATAGGAGCTCACAGATTCTGGGCTGACAAGTAGGGAGCCTGCATGGGACTGACTTAAGCCCTCTACATGTGTGTGACATTAGTGTGCCTTGGTCTACTTGTGAGACTCGTAGCAGTGGGAGCCCATTCCTAAGGCTTTGACTGGCTTTTGGTAACCTATTTCTCATACTGGGTTGTCCTGCCCAGCCTTAGTGCAAAGTGGGGAGCTTAGTCCTACCTCAACTTAATATGGCATGCTTTGCTGACACCCACAGGAGGCCTGCCCCTTTTTAAATAAAAACAGAGGAGGAGACAATTGGGGGGGGGGCAAGGACAGGGGGAAGAAATGGGAGGAGAAGAGGGAGGGGGACCCTGCAACTGGGACGTGAAATAAATGAATAAATTTAATAGATAAAAAAATAAAATGAAAAATGGAGTAGAAAATGGTAAGAGCCATATTGAATATGACAATGAGGATTTGGAAACTTGAAGCTTCTCTGGAACAAGATTACAATTTGCACTCTAATTTGTGGTTGTCACCTCAAAAGTTTCAGATTTCCAGGTAAATGAAGACTTAAAAGCTGAAATTTTCATCTTATAGGAACTTCCTTCAAGGTTTCTCATTGCTCCATTAAAGAATTTTATCAAGCAGTGATGGGGGGAAAAAAATCATCCAGACTCTACAGCCTGGCATCATGAGGGCAACCTTGGTGGTTTCAGAATTACTTTCAGGGTCCCAATTCTACCTTAGAGAATCTTAAGCTTCTCCTAGCTTCTGCCAAGGTAGATGATCCACACACATCTCCATATCACACCTGTCGCTTGGCCACAATGCTCTTTCTCCCACACAGTTTCTCCCACTCTTAAATATAGAGAGAGTGAGAAATTATCCTAATCTTTGGCTTTTGCTCACTGTTAATTAGCAATTCTATCTTTGAATTGTGTCTGTCCTCACGTTTTTACTGTAATCACTCAAAAGGAACAAAGTCACTGCTTCAAAACTTAGCTAAACAGCCTCTGCTAATATCCAGCTGCATCACTCTCAAATTCCACTTCCAAAAAAATACTAGTACAAGCCAAGTGTTGGTGGCTCACATCTATAATCCCAGCATTTTGGAGGCAGGAAGATCTCGGTGAGTTTGAAGCCAGCCTGGTCTACAGAACAAGTTCCAGGACAGTCAGGGCTACACAAAGAAACCCTGTCTCAAAAAAACAAACAAACAAAAAACAACAACAACAACAAAATGCTAGGACATAAATGCAATTCAGTCTAGCTCTTTATCACTCTATACCAGTAGCAGCCTCTCCTCTGCACCCAACAACAAGTTCCTTGTTTCCACTGAGATTTTAAAACGTCCTCTATCATTCATATCCATACCATCATTCTATTCTGTGGGATAGATGTTCCATAAGATTAAATCTTTCTCTGCAGTCTTTCTCCATTCTTTTGAAATCACACTAAATACTCTCCTCACAGAAATAAAAATGGGCTTCACCCAGCATGCACATCAAAACTCTTCAGGTCTCTACCATTATGGAGATCCAAAATGGTTTACCTACTCCCAATACTTAAGTTCTGTAACAGTTGCTTTGGGCTGCTATAGCAAGCTAACATCGACTTTAAAATTTGAAATTTGTTTTTCAAAGTTTGGAGGCTAGGAAGATCCATATTAAAAAAACACACTATTTTGTATACAGTTCTCTGGGGAAAGGGCTTAACTTTGTAGTCTAGTAGCTTAGCCTGGACTTGAATTCATGATTTTCTTGCTTTAACCTCTCAAGTGCTGGAATTACAGTCATGCTCTACCATTCAGCTTACAGAAGCTATATGTATATGTGTGTATACACAACACACACACACACACACACACACACACACACACACACACACTCAGAAAGATTCCATGTTTGTGGCCAAACTGCTTGTAAAAGTCAATCATCTAAATATGAATAACGTAATATTGGAGAGTACAATTATAATATTTGGATCTTCAAGTGATATATTCAAAACAGAATATTGCATCTTGAACAATTTTGCAAATATTTCATGATAGCAAATGCATGTTCAGTATTCAGGCAAAAGTCACAGTATTGATGAATCATCATTACAAAGATCCTACAAACCTGCATCTAACTTTGAAAATTCTGATTTCTTTCACATTCATTTTTGTTTTATTTTGCCCCACCCTTCTTGCCAGATGGGCAAGGTGAAAATCCTTTTATATTCATTAGACTATCCATTTCCTGAAGGGAAGAGGAAGTGAAATACTCTGCTGCATTATAGTACTCTTGTAACATCTAACATGAAGTTCTTAAATCAGACTACAAGTCAATTTATCTATTTACATGTGTGGATATGTTCAACAAACTTCTGTGTTTTTACAAGAAGGAAGTCGTGACTTATGTGTCAAAAATTAGCTTGTCAAGGGAGAGGAAACAAACATAGCACTCCTTGTGTTAAGAACTCCATGCAACATGATGCAAAATGTTATATACTAACAAGAAATCTCACTCCTCCCTCTAGAGAAATCCACAGCCTTAGGAGCATGTAGGACTAATTGATATGCACTGCATCTTGTCAAAGAAAATTCAGTCTAGAAAACATTCCGATGCCTAAGGCTCAGGGAACATTGCAGATGATGGGGTGGAAAGATTATAAGACCCAGAGGTTGAAGAAGATTGTTATGAGATTGTATCTGTTAGTAGAGTCAGCAGCCACACCCATAAAGTCTCACCAAGATATCTTCCCAAACATCAGCTGAATAAGAATAACACTAATGGACATGCTGAAGTGGACAGAGGAAAGCCCACCAGGCCTCAAAACCATGCCAAGAACTATAGGCAACAGAGGAAAACTTGGAGCAAGAAAGGTGATCTTCCCCAGTGAAGAGCACAATTGGTTGTCCAGTGTCAAATGGTCAGCCCTGAAAACATACAAACAAGTAGCATTATAAGGACTTAACAGACTATATTTAGGAATACATATCTAGGAATATATTGCATGTTTATATACAACAATAACAATTAGTGGAAAAAAGAGGGTATGAATTTGAAGGGAGTGGGGGGATATGTAGGAGGGTTTGGAAGAAGGAAGGTGAGAAATATTGTAATTATATTATGATCTCAAAATTATTTTCAAATTTTGAAAAAAGAAAATTCAATGCACAGTTTTCAAATAATGTTTAGAGAGCAAAAGTAAAGGTAGTCTTTTCTCCATCATATAGCTTTGCAACTCACTACAGAACTATGATATCCACTAGATTCAAATAGGTGTGAAAGACCCCCCGGCACCCCTATAGTAATGCTATGTTTGCAAGGCTTATAAGGGAACAAAAGACAGTTCCAGGAAATAGAATGGCCCCACCGCAGCCCAGATAGCCGATAGATAAGCAGGATGTCAGGGGCAGACTGCCTGGCGTCAGTGCGGGAGGGCCAGAGCAGCTGGAATTCTAGATAGGGGTTGAGCCAACACACATATCTGGTTACCAAGGGAAAAACCCACAAACCGCCCTGAGCCTGAGTTCACGCCCCATTTGATTTATGCTCATATATTCGCGCCTCACTTTGACAGAGCTTTGTCCAATTAGAACCCTTTGACTATTCGCGCCTCACTTTGAATTGTCCAATCAGAGCTTTGTCCAATTAGAACCCTTTGACTATTCGCGCCTCACTTTGACAGAGCTTTGTCCAATTAGAACCCTTTGACTATTCGCGCCTCACTTTGAATTGTCCAATCAGAGCTTTGTCCAATTAGAACCCTTTGACTATTCGCGCCTCACTTTGACAGAGCTTTGTCCAATTAGAACCCTTTGACTATTCGCGCCTCACTTTGAATTGTCCAATCAGAGCTTTGTCCAATTAGAACCCTTTGACTATTCGCGCCTCACTTTGACAGAGCTTTGTCCAATTAGAACCCTTTGACTATTCGCGCCTCACTTGAATTGTCCAATCAGAGCTTTGTAACCATTCGCGCCTTGTTTAAATTATCCAATCAGAACCCTTTGACTAATGCTTTCCCGCGCTTCTTGCTATAAAAACCCATCTTACCAACCCAGAGGCGCGCAAGTTTTCCGAGAGACTTGGTTGCCCCAGGTACCTGTGTTTAAATAAACCTCGTGCTGTTGCATCTGATCCGTGGTCGCTGCGTGCTCCTTGAGCCGGGGGTCTCTCCTGAGGGGAGACCTCTCCGGGGGTCTTTCATTTGGCGAGCCAGCCAGGAGGCAGAGACCCTCTACTCACGGACCACCAACCCACCATCAGGAGGTAAGCTGGCCTGCCTCGGTATTTCTGTTTAAGCTCGAGCCGTCCTGTGTCCGTTTTGTCTCTGTGCTGCCTGTTTCTATGTTTGAGCTCTGTTCCTGCGCAGCGTCCGGAGGGACCAGGAAAGGAGGCGGGCAAGGTCTGCCGTGAGGCCGGGCCGCCTGATTGTAGTGCCGGGAGAGGAGGCAGGCAGACTTGCCGTGAGGCCGGGCCGCCTGAGTCCCGCACTAGGGTATCTCCCCTAGTGTTCTGTATCGGGGTGAGGCTGAAGGGGCTGACGAGCCCGGACTTCGCTCACCAACCCTGGAAGACGTTCCATGGGAGTCTGAAGTCCCCTTTGGGGCACGGTTTTTCGGGGCCTCCCAGGTATCCGAGGGATACGTGGTGTTGGCAGGGGACGGGGGGCGCAAACCCTCCCAATCCCCGACTGAGTTCTTGCTTTCGGTTTTGCGCCGAAGCCGCGCAGCGCGATTTGTTGTAACGTCTGTTGTTTGTCTGTTTCTTGTTTGCTGCCTAATTCTTCTTTATCTAGACACCAGAATGGGACAAACCGTCGCTACGCCCCTGAGCCTCACTCTCGACCGCTGGTCGGACGTAAAAGGCCGTGGCAACAATGAAGGAGTCATCATCAAAAAGAATAAATGGACCACTCTCTGCGAGGCCGAATGGGTTATGATGGGTGTCGGCTGGCCCCGAGAGGGCTCCTTTAACCTCTCTTTGATTTCACAGATTGAAGGGAAGATTTTTGCCCCCAAACCCCACGGGCACCCGGACCAGGTCCCCTACATAGCCATCTGGAGATCCCTGGTAGAAAACCCATTTCCATGGGTCAAGCCCTTCCTCCTAGGTCCCTCTACAACCCCTTTGGCTTCTCCCCCGCCCTCCGCACCTCCTGCGATTTCTTCCTCCTCTTTATACCCTATACTTCCCCGCAAAGAGGCTCTCAAGCCTTCCGTCCTCCCCTCCGACCTAGACTCTCCCCTCATTGACCTCCTAACAGCTGAGCCGCCGCCTTATCGCGCGGCACCGGCCGCGCCAGCCGCGGGACCGGAAACAGGGATGACGGCCATCGGAGGGGCAGCAGCCCCTGAGAAGATGGCAACTGGCGGGGACACAGGGGGGACCCCGGCTCCCTCACCCATCGCCGGTCGCCTTCGGGCCCGCCGGGATGACACCCCCCTGGAATCCAAGGCCTTTCCCCTCAGAGAAGGGCCCGGCCGCCATCTCCAGTACTGGCCATTCTCGGCCTCTGATCTCTATAACTGGAAACAATTTAACCCCCCGTTTTCCAAAGATCCCGTGGCATTAACCAACTTGATTGAGTCTATCCTAGTGACCCATCGGCCAACCTGGGATGACTGCCAACAGCTTTTGCAGACCCTCCTGACTGTGGAGGAGAAGCAGCGGGTGTTCCTGGAAGCACGGAAGCTGGTCCCCGGCGAAGATGGGAGACCTACCCAGCTCCCCAATCTCATTGACATAGCCTTTCCCCTCACGCGCCCGAATTGGGATTATACCACCGATGAAGGTAGGGGACACCTACGTCTCTATCGCCAGTTGCTTTTAGCGGGTCTCCGTGCCGCTGCTAGGCGGCCCACTAATTTGGCCCAGGTAAGAAGCACTATCCAGGGAAGGGAGGAGACGCCTGCCGCATTCTTAGAAAGGCTAAAAGAGGCTTATAGAATGTACACCCCCTATGATCCAGAGGACCCAGGGCAGGCGCCAGGAGTTATCCTGTCATTTATCTACCAGTCGAGCCCAGATATCAGGACTAAGTTACAGAGGTTAGAAGGACTGTCGACACTGAATCTTTCGGATCTGCTGAAGGAGGCAGAGAAAGTATTTAACAAGAGGGAAACCCCGGAGGAAAGGGAGGAGAGGATGTGGCAGAAGCAGGATGAGAGGGACAAGAGACGACACAAGGAGATCAAGACACTGGCCGCCGTAGTGTTGCAGGGTCAGGACAGAGAGGGAGTTAGGATGGGAGAACGAAGGCGACCCCCCTTGGAAAAGGACCAGTGTGCATACTGCAAGGGAAAAGGACATTGGGCTCGGGAATGCCCACAGAGACCACAGGGACCCCGACGACCCAGACCCAAGGCTGTGGACCTCCTTAATCTGGAAGACTAGGGGGGTCCAGGCCAGGAGCCCCCCCCTGAGCCTCGGATAACCCTCAAGATCGGGGGGCAACCCATAACCTTCCTAGTTGATACGGGGGCCCAACATTCGGTCCTGACCCATACTGGGGGCCCCCTCAGTGACCGTTCCGCCTTGGTCCAGGGGGCCACCGGTAGTAGGAGATACCGGTGGACGACTGAAAGAAAAGTCCAGTTGGCGTCGGGGCAAGTAACCCATTCTTTCCTACATATACCCGACTGCCCTCACCCGTTGCTGGGCCGGGACTTACTGACCAAATTAAAAGCACAGATTTACTTTGATGAAAGAGGACCCACGGTCACGGGGCCTGGGGGAACCCCTTTACAAGTCCTCGCCCTAAATCTGGAAGAAGAATACCGCCTTTTCGAGCCTGAGCCCCCTGAAGAACCACCGGGTGAGATGCAGGACTGGCTAGACAGGTTTCCACAGGTATGGGCAGAAACAGGAGGCTTGGGGCTTGCGCACGACCAGCCGCCCCTCGTCATTTCATTGAAGGCCTCCGCAGCCCCAATCTCAATCAGACAGTACCCCATGTCTCGGGAAGCGCAGGAGGGGATTAAACCCCACATCCGGCGGCTAATAGACCAGGGAGTGCTCAAACCCTGCCGATCTCCCTGGAATACTCCCCTCTTACCCGTCAAGAAACCAGGCACGGGGGAATTCAGACCGGTCCAGGACTTAAGGGAGGTCAATAAGCGGGTAGAAGACATACACCCCACAGTACCTAACCCCTACAACCTCCTCAGCACCCTCCCACCGACCCATACTTGGTATACGGTGCTGGATCTAAAAGATGCTTTCTTTTGCTTGAGACTGCATCCTCAGAGCCAGCTACTGTTTGCTTTTGAATGGAGGGACCCAGAAATCGGGCTTTCAGGACAGCTGACCTGGACCCGGCTCCCTCAAGGGTTCAAGAATAGCCCAACACTCTTTGATGAGGCCCTCCATGCAGATCTAGCCGGATTCCGGGTAGAGCACCCAACCTTGACTCTGCTCCAGTACGTAGATGACCTCCTCTTGGCCGCCAGGAGCCGGACCGAATGCTTGGAAGGAACTCAGGCTCTGCTGACCAGGCTTGGGGAGAAGGGCTACAGGGCCTCAGTCAAAAAGGCCCAGATATGCCAAAACAAAGTTATCTATTTGGGCTACACCCTGGAGGGAGGGCGAAGATGGCTGACCGAGGCCAGAAAAGAGGCAATTGTCTCAATCCCCCCTCCCAAGGGCCCTCGGCAAGTCCGAGAATTTTTGGGCACGGCCGGCTACTGCCGCCTCTGGATTCCTGGGTTTGCTGAACTGGCTGCCCCCCTGTATCCTCTCACTAAGCCGGGAATTATGTTCCGATGGGAGGAAGAACATCAACAGGCCTTCCAACAAATTAAGAGAGCATTGCTCGAGTCACCAGCCCTGGGCCTACCAGATCTAACTAAGCCCTTCGAACTATTCGTGGATGAGAACTCAGGTTTTGCCAAAGGGGTATTAGTGCAAAAACTGGGGCCCTGGAGGAGGCCGGTGGCCTATCTATCCAAGAAATTGGACCCGGTAGCCACTGGATGGCCCCCTTGCTTACGCATGGTGGCCGCTATTGCAGTCCTGCTCAAGGATGCGGGTAAACTGACTCTGGGTCAGCCAATGACTGTGCTATCCTCCCATGCGGTGGAAGCCCTAGTCCGGCAGCCCCCAGACAGATGGCTCTCCAACTCCAGAATGACTTATTATCAGGCCTTGCTGCTAGATACCGACCGAGTGACTTTCGGCCCCACAGTCTCCCTCAATCCGGCCACCCTACTACCCCTGCCTGCCTCCTCGGGGGAGCATGATTGCCTCCAGATCCTGGCGGAAGCGCACGGTACCCGTCCAGACCTGACCGATCAACCATTAAAGGACTCAGACTATGTCTGGTTCACGGACGGGAGCAGCTTCCTCGAGGAAGGGACGAGAAGAGCAGGAGCAGCTGTCACCACTGAGTCAGAGGTGGTCTGGGCCTCGCCGTTGCCGGCTGGAACATCGGCCCAGAGAGCGGAGCTGATCGCACTCGCCCAGGCCCTCCGGATGGCAGAAGGTAAGAGACTCACAGTCTATACTGACAGCAGATATGCCTTCGCCACTGCTCATATGCATGGAGAAATCTACAGACGAAGGGGCCTCCTGACTTCAGAAGGTAAAGGAATCAAGAATAAAAAGGAGATTCTGGATCTCCTACAAGCACTATTCCTCCCACGGCAGCTCAGTATAATGCACTGTCCAGGGCATCAAAAGGGGAACACAGCAGTGGCTCGGGGAAACAGGCTGGCTGACCTAACCGCCCGAGCCGCAGCCTCCCAACCACCCAAGGAAGGGCAGCTGATGCTCCTGCAGGGTCACCCGCCGCCTGGCAGAGGCCCTATGCCCTACAGCCCTGAGGACCATGAGCTAGCAAAGAAAATGGGGGCGGAATGGGACTCTGAGAAGCAGGCTTATACAAAAGAAGACAAACTAGTCATGCCTACTTCCCATACCCAATACATGCTCAAGTTTCTTCATGCACTGACCCATCTAGGCAAGGGCAAAATGAAGGCCCTACTGGCCGACGAGACTTCTGGGGCTATACTACTGAACCAGGACCAAATACTCCAGCAAGTGACCTCTAGCTGTCCAGCATGCACCCAAGTGAACCCCGGAAAGGCCCACTTAGGCAAGGGAACCCGCCTAAGGGGCCATCGCCCTGGGACTCATTGGGAAATAGATTTCACAGAGGTAAAGCCCGGACTCTATGGCTACCGTTACCTCCTGGTTTTTGTGGACACCTTTTCTGGATGGATGGAAGCATTCCCCACCAAGAAGGAAACAGCCAACGTCGTGGCCAAAAAGCTGTTGGAGGACATTTTTCCCAGATATGGGATGCCCCAGGTAATGGGGTCCGATAATGGGCCTGCCTTCGTCTCCCAGGTAAGTCAGAGGGTGGCCAGATTGCTGGGGATTGATTGGAAGCTTCATTGTGCATACCGGCCCCAGAGCTCAGGACAGGTAGAACGAGCTAATAGAACCATTAAGGAGACTTTGACCAAATTAACGCTTGCAACTGGCTCTAGAGACTGGGTGCTCCTACTCCCTTTAGCCCTTTACCGGGCCCGGAATACCCCCGGACCCTATGGTTTGACTCCCTTTGAAATTATATATGGGGCCCCCCCACCTATTGTGAATTTCCTTCATCCTGACATTTCGTCCTTCGCTACCAGCCCTACCTTAGAGGCACACCTCCAGGCCCTCCAGCTGGTACAGAAGGAAGTTTGGAAACCTCTGGCAGCAGCCTACCGAGAGCAACTGGACCACCCAATAGTCCCTCATCCCTTCCAGATCGGGGACTCCGTCTGGGTTCGGCGACACCAGACCAAGAATTTGGAACCACGGTGGAAGGGACCATACACCGTCCTGCTGACCACACCAACCGCTCTCAAGGTCGACGGGATTGCTGCCTGGGTCCACGCCTCCCACGTGAAGGCTGCTAAGGAGATTGACCCGACCAGCGCCAAGGAGTCCACATGGAAGGTACAGCGCACTCAAAATCCACTGAAGATAAGACTCTCTCGTGCCTGATTCTCCTCCTTACTCTTACCCCTCTCCCAACCCTGGGGTCAGGGTCCCCTCACCAGGTTAAAAGGCTCATTTGGCAAGTTATATCCCAAACCGGGGAGACCATATGGTCAACCACAGCTAACCATGCCCCCCACACCTGGTGGCCCCCCCTAACTCCCGATATTTGCCAGCTGGTAGCGGGCCTGGACGCTTGGGACATTGCTCATTTGAGTCACTCTGACTTCCCGGTTCGCACGGCCCGGTCAATCAGACCTGGGGGAGGACGAGGCCATCTCCCACAGAGGGGACCTGGATGTATCAATGCAGACACCCGTTGTTCCTTGTCCACTTATGACTTTTATGTCTGTCCCCGTGATGGCCGCAACCGGAATGAGGCCCGTAGATGTGGGGGATATGAGGAATTCTTCTGCAAACAATGGGGATGTGAGACCACCGGCGGGGCCTATTGGAAGCCCAGCTCTAGTTGGGACCTGATAACGGTGTCTAAAAATTATTCCAGCCCCAACAAATGTACAGTCAGCACTGAGGGAACTGTCCCCTTACCCATTGTTATCTCTTTCACTGAAAAGGGCAAGGAGGACAGAGGATGGCAGTCCGGGCATACTTGGGGACTCAGGTTTTATATGACAGGGTTTAACAAAGGCCTGACCTTCAAAATTCAGCTCAAGGCAGAAACCACCCCCCTGTCAGTTGGTCCCAACTCGGTCCTCTCAGATCAGAAACCCCCGTCCCAGACAGGACAGGGTAAGCAACTCCCCACTCCCACTACGTCACTCAATATGAATGTTCCCAACATAACTGCAGCCCCAACAACTGCGGCCCCCGCCAGGACCCGCCTAGGAACAGGGGATCGACTCCTTGGTCTACTGCAAGGAGCCTATTCCACCCTAAATGCCACCCAGCCTAACCGAACTCAGGAATGTTGGCTATGTTTACTCTCCCTCCCTCCCTATTATGAAGGGGTAGCAGTACAGGGCCCGCACTCCCAGCTGGACACCCCCCCCCGCGCGATGCCTGAGAGAGACCCAACATAAGCTGACTCTGTCAGAAGTATCTGGACAGGGATTATGCCTGGGGAATCCTCCCCCATCCCATCGTGGCCTCTGTAATACTATTGTGACCTCGGGAACCGGATATTCCATTAGTCCTAATGGAACTTACTGGGCATGCGACACGGGACTCACTCACTGTGCATCCTGGTCATTACTGCAAGGCAATGAGTCCAGCTTTTGTGTATTAATAGAACTGTTTCCCAGGATAACCTATCATGAGCCTGAAGACATTTATGCTCAATTTGAGATGGGACCCGCCCGAACCAAGAGGGAACCTGTGTCCCTGACCTTAGCCCTTATGTTAGGAGGTCTCACTATGGGGGGAGTTGCGGCTGGGATAGGAACAGGAGCAACTGCCCTAGTTGAAACTCAACACATCCAACAGCTCCAAGCCGCCATGAACCAGGATATACAGGCTCTGGAGGAATCTATAAGTGCCTTAGAAAAGTCCTTAACCTCTCTCTCTGAGGTAGTACTCCAGAATCGTAGGGGACTGGACATCCTGTTTCTACAGGAGGGGGGACTATGTGCCGCTCTAAAGGAAGAATGCTGTTTCTATGCTGATCATACAGGTTTGGTCAGAGATAGCATGGCGAAACTCAGAGAGCGGTTGAAGCAGAGACAGAGATATTTTGAGGAACAACAAGGATGGTTCGAGGGATGGTTCCGCAGGTCCCCATGGCTCACCACCCTCATATCGACCATCATGGGCCCTCTGCTGATTCTTGTGCTTATTTTGATGTTTGGCCCTTGCATTTTAAACAGGCTCATTCAATTTATTAAGGAGAGAATTTCGGTGGTTCAGACTCTGGTACTAACTCAACAATATCAACGACTCCATCAGTCAGAGACTGAGACACCACCCCTGGCCCCTCACCTTTATGCACCTCAGTAAATGAAAGATTCCATTTAGTTAAAAAGAAAATGGGGGAATGAAAGACCCCCCGGCACCCCTATAGTAATGCTATGTTTGCAAGGCTTATAAGGGAACAAAAGACAGTTCCAGGAAATAGAATGGCCCCACCGCAGCCCAGATAGCCGATAGATAAGCAGGATGTCAGGGGCAGACTGCCTGGCGTCAGTGCGGGAGGGCCAGAGCAGCTGGAATTCTAGATAGGGGTTGAGCCAACACACATATCTGGTTACCAAGGGAAAAACCCACAAACCGCCCTGAGCCTGAGTTCACGCCCCATTTGATTTATGCTCATATATTCGCGCCTCACTTTGACAGAGCTTTGTCCAATTAGAACCCTTTGACTATTCGCGCCTCACTTTGAATTGTCCAATCAGAGCTTTGTCCAATTAGAAACCCTTTGACTATTCGCGCCTCACTTTGACAGAGCTTTGTCCAATTAGAACCCTTTGACTATTCGCGCCTCACTTTGAATTGTCCAATCAGAGCTTTGTCCAATTAGAACCCTTTGACTATTCGCGCCTCACTTTGACAGAGCTTTGTCCAATTAGAACCCTTTGACTATTCGCGCCTCACTTTGACAGAGCTTTGTCCAATTAGAACCCTTTGACTATTCGCGCCTCACTTGAATTGTCCAATCAGAGCTTTGTAACCATTCGCGCCTTGTTTAAATTATCCAATCAGAACCCTTTGACTAATGCTTTCCCGCGCTTCTTGCTATAAAAACCCATCTTACCAACCCAGAGGCGCGCAAGTTTTCTGAGAGACTTGGTTGCCCCAGGTACCTGTGTTTAAATAAACCTCGTGCTGTTGCATCTGATCCGTGGTCGCTGCGTGCTCCTTGAGCCGGGGGTCTCTCCTGAGGGGAGACCTCTCCGGGGGTCTTTCAGGTGTTACAGTTGAGGAGTTTGGGAGCTCTTTGGATTCTCTCTAGGTCCATCACTTGAGGAATAATTAACTTTTATGGCTGGAATATAAATAGGAAGACAATTAAATGATCTTGAATCTTTTCTAGATCCATGCACAGCAGTCAAAGTTTTATGTCTTCATCTGTAAAACAGAGGCTAACACACCTTTTGGATTTTACAGCATCCCAAAAAACTCTATCCTTTCTGGACAGTAAACTCATAATTTCTCAGCCTCCTTTAATTCAGGGTTTAGGACAACAGATTAAAATAGGAAGAAGTGTGTGCCATGTCAATATCTGAGCCATAGAAGTATTCACACCAATCCATGTTCTTCTCTCTCAGCTAGAAGCTAGTAGTGACTGATAAGGCAACCTCAGGAACCATGTCTTGAATATGATAAGTGATTGTCACCCCCAAATCCCTAAAATATTATATAAAACAGAATTGTTTCCCTTACTCTAACTGCTCACAATTTCTGCTGACCTGGAATATCCCTGTTAATACTAGGTAAGAAGGAAACAAATCTTCATAACATTTCAGCTACTACATTTTCAGGCAGTGATTTAGCCCACCTAAACTAACATAAATTATATGTCATGCTGCAGCTACTTTTTCTCCAAATCATTATTCCAAACTCAGCTCTCTGGTGGTTCAATTTTTATGACATATGTCAGATGTAAAGTCAACCTTTTTATTTTAATAATATGTTGTTCCCAGTAATGTAAATATCTCTGCTTTATCACTCTGTAATTTCTCTTAAACTACAGTTTTCATCAAATCAATTCTAAATCAAGAAAATTCAGTGTTTTTTTGGTTTTTTTTTTTTTTTTTTTTTTTGAGCTGAGGATCAAACCCAGGGCCTTGCACTTGCTAGTCAAGTGCTCTACCACTGAGCTAAATCCCCAACCAATTCAGTGGTTCTTAATACCAATTTCACAAAGTTTGCCATGATGTTATATATGCCATGATGTTTGTATATTAAAATTTAATCATATGCTATGAGAAAAGAAATAGTTTAATTCCTTTTTAAAGCTAAGTAAACTGAAGTCAAGAGAGGTGACTTAGCATAGAATGATTTAGGGGTATAAAATTTTCTACCACCATTAGCCAGTTAGTCTTGTACAGAGCATTGCTGTGGATAAGAGCACTAGTGTTCAAACTATGCTAATTACAAACAACAATATATTTAATAAAGGCATCTACTCTTTCCTGATCTAAGCCTTCTCAAATACTGTTTTCAAAGTATTCTTTGTAAAGCATCAAGAATTCCTTTCACTGGGGGAAGGGTTTATGAAGTCCTACCCCAAGCTAAGGTTCTATTGCCAATTGATGGTTGCTGGGAGAGTGAGTCAGTCTTCTTCAGGGATGGGGCCTGGAGGAGACCTCTCACACTACAGTGCATGGACCTATACCCATATTGGCAGCACTGGGTGGACAAAGTGGGCTTTTTAGTAAAGAGCACATGAAATTGAGAGGACAAATAGTAGAGTGATATGTGAGGAACTGGGGCCAGGGGGAGGAATGGGGTGGACCTGATTAAAGCACATATATGTATTGTATAAAATTCTCAAAACAACAGAAAGGTAAAAATAATACTGATAACAATAATCTGACCCTACTTTTTCCCAACCTTATTCCCCACTGTGATCAGCATCTTCATGTTCCTCACTGTCACCAATGTCTTTATAATTCTTGATACCAGTGCTAATGCCTGGAATTCACTCATCTCTCTTCCTCACTGTGTAAATAGTATTCAGGGCTAGAATACTTATGTTAGCTATTGCTGAAACTTCTAGGCCACATCAATTTTATATTTCTGAATTTGATGCAGCATAATAATACTGTGCAATAGCTATTTCATTATTCTCTACTTGGTTTTATCTGTTTGCATTCAATAACTATTGTGAACTTAAAATTCTATAAGAAGAAATGTCTTCACATTAAATGACACTAGGGTAAAGAATCAATGTCTGCAGGAAGCAGGGTCTATTCTTTGATGTTCTGCCCAGTGAACTCAGAAAACTCCCTGGATCTCTTCTACTGTACAGCTCTGCCATGAGAATAAATGCGCTCACATTCATACAGTCACTAATTCAGCAAATAATTGACAAACCTCTGCTAAATGCCACATATGAGTCTAGTTACTAAGAACTCATTGATGACTAATTTCTCCAAAAAGTTTCTACATGAAGACATTTGCTTTGAAAAGCAGTTCAATCAGAAGTTATCAATACTGTACAATCAGAAGTTATAGAGACTTCTGTCAGAAGTATTGGAAGTGGAAAAGATCAAGGACGCCTCCTGCCAGTAGAGGCTGATAAAGTGCCCCACTCCACTCTGGAGTACACACATGAGGAGTTGAGAACTCTTTCAATACTCCTTCCCTCCTTCACTTGAGGAATAATTAACCTTTATGGCTGGACTATAAATAGGAAGACAATTAAGTGACCTTGAATCTTTTCAGATCCATGCACAGCAGTCAATGTATTCTGAAATAATCTGTCTTCATCAGTAAAATAGAGGCTAAAGCACCTTTTGTATTTCAAATCTTCCCAGAAAACTCTATCCTTTCTGGGGAGTAACTCTGAATTCCTCAGCCTCCTTGAATTCAGGATTTACACCAATAGATTATGGGTGAAAGTAGGATGTGCCATGTCAAGATATGATGCATGGAAGTGTCCACACCAATCCACGTTCTTCTCTTTCTCTCAGACAGAGGATAATAATGGCCATCAGCATCAGCATCTTCATGCTTCCCAGTCACAACAATCCATTGTTAAAAAGGGATCAACTTTTGACTCTTGTGTTAGTTGAGTCTGTCTACAATAACAAAATACCAAGAGCACGTGCCTAAACAGCAAATATTTATTTCTTTGGAGGCTGGAAGTACCAGACCAAGGGGCGGTGGTACTTAGCTCTAGTGAAAGCTCTTTTTGTGGCCTCGCATGGAGGAGAGAGAGAAAACTTTGGTCTCCTCTTCATGAATGACAGTCAAATCTCACCGGGCGAGTGTCACTTTCACATCCTCATCTAAACTAATTATTACCTCTCAGAGCTTCCGCCTCCAAACATCACTGTATTGATGTTTAACACTTCCACAAGTGAATTTGGGGGGACACAAATACTAAGCTTATAACAGACCTTGACTAATAATTAATTATATTTGTGTTGATTTATTTAGTATAGATCCATATGTAATAATTACAATCAAAAGCAAATATGAATACCCATGGTTGCAGTCCATATTCTACAGAGAAGTTCTCGTGAAATTTAGCCTGGAAAACATGATTTATCTTCAGCATGCTTAGCAAAAAGAGCTTGCCTGTGGGAAGTTGCTGAGGAGAGGTGTAAGAGATGAGGAAGCATGAAGAACAGAACCTCAGTGGCCTTTCCCAAACAGCTGCAGGAATAAGAGCATGCTTACCTTAGTGGTCATGTCAGGAGCAGAGCAGAGTAACAGAACATTTTGCAAGAATGGGCTCCTTCTCAAAACCTCTCAACTCAGCCCAAGTGAATCTCCCCAGTTGAGCAAACCATGCATGTCTTTTCTCCTACAGAAGGTGATAAAGCCCTACAAATGTTCCTTAGGTTCATTCTCCTTTGTCATTGCAAGAGGTAGGGAGAGAACTTACTTGCAGTAGTTGCCAACATTTTTTTCCAAAACACAATATTAAAATTTAATCTGCTCTAGCATATAGTAGAACAAAGATGGGCATCAGGCCATCTGCATGTGAGAATGCCATTCCTACACAAAGAGGCCTTATTTCTTTCTATCCATGATTCATAAATTTCTTCTCAAAATTATGTCCCCACATATCCAATTCTGCCATCTGAACTTGGACAAAATATAGTCTCACTTTGCTTTATTCTGTTTCTGGATCCATGCCTAACATCCATCCTAGATTCCACTTCAGAGTCTCTGTGCTGACTAGTGCTTGACACGAGCTAGTTATCTGAAAGGAGGGAACCTCAATGAGAAAATGCCTCAATAATATTTGACTGTAAGACATTTTCTTTGTCTCTTTTCTTTTTTTGCAAATTCATTCAGTTTTTATTATTTTTAACATGTTTTTTTTTTCATTGGTTCCTTGGGTGTGGGTAGTAGCTGAGTTGGTCAGTCTAGGCCTCCACTGGGAAAGGGCCCCTCAGAGGAGGGTCATGGCTATCTCTCCCATATGCATGGTGTGGGGTGGGATCAACTCTCCCATTGTGGGTGTTGGCGGGGAGGGGGTGTTGGGGGAGGCAGTTCTCCTGGGAGGTGGCCAGCAAGGAGCACAACCAGTTCTCCTATACCCAGACCACTGGCATCAGCTCCTCCATCGTCTTCAGTGGTAACATGGGCTATGGATATCAATACAGACCCTGGCTGCTGTAGGACCACAGACCCAGATATGTCCTTCTGCCTGTTCTTGGTCCAGACATCAGCACAGCCTTAGGTGGCAGTTCAGGCCACTCATATCAGTATAGCCCTGGATACCAACATGGCCTCAGGTAGCAACCCAAATCTTGGAAATGCACATGGCCTTCAGTGGTAACAAGGGCCACAGACATCATCACAGACCCCATCTTCAATAGGGCTACAAACCCAGACATGGCCCTAGCTGTAGCATATGCCTGGCCACATTGCAGCATAGGCATCCTATATCAGACTGTTCCTCACTGTCATAGTGTCTTCATTTCTGCTTATCTCCACAGTGTATGAACCACTCTACTTCTCCTTCTCTCCCATTTCTCCTCCACAAACTTGGTCATCATAGTGGTACCTGCCTGCTCTGGTAGGGGGGCACTGGGCTGGCTTATAGCTCTCTAAGACATTTTCTTGATTAGCGATATATGGGGGATGGCTCAGCTCTTTGTGCATGGTGCCAACCCTGGCCTGGTGATCCTGAGTTCTATAAGAAGGTAGCTGAGCGAGTCACTAAGCAGCACTCCTCCATGACTTCTGCATCAGCTCCTGCCTTAGGTTTCTGCCCTGTTAGAGTTCCTGTCTTGACTTCCTTCAATGAATGGAAGTATAAGGCAAATAAACCCTTTCCTCCCCAACTTGTCTTTTGTTCATGGTGTTTCATTGCAGCAATAGAAACCCTAACTATGACAAGTTGGTACCAGGATTCTATGGTATTGCTGTTGCAACAGACCTGACCATATTTGGGGAGCATTGTTGAAGAACTTCGGAACTTTGGGCTAGAAAAGCTATTGAGTGTTGAAATCTCAGTGGGATGTTCTTTAGGAGCCTGAAAGATAATGGTGAAAGCAGTGCAGAAGATGGAGGCCTGGCTTGTGAAGTTTCAGAGGGAAATTTAAAGACTCTATCAGGGCCATTCACTACTTTGCATTAAGATTCTGTCATTCTTGTCATCTGGGGCTGAAGAGTCAGCTGACTAACAAAAGAGCAGCTCTGTTGAAGTGAAACCTTTGCATTACTGGGACAATTGATGCTGGTTAGCTGGAGCTAAGGGATTGGCAGTGGTTAAAAAGAGACCAGCACCACTGAAGCAAAATCTTCTGGGAAGTATTTCCTTAAGGTCAGCACACTGAAGCTGATTTTTGGAAGTGGTTGAGATTGTCTCTTGTGACGGCAGCTAAACTTGGTAGTATAGGAGTCACCCAGGGGGTACTGGTTTTGAAGGCATGAAGGGGTCAAGGAAAGCAGCTGAGCCTTGGCACTATGAGAGGCCAGGAGAGGTCATTGGTGAAGGTGCAGCCTCAGTGGCAGTTGAAGGCCCAGAACTGAAGAGGTCATGCAGAGAAGTTGAGGCTTGGCACTATAAAGAGAGCCTAGGAGAGGTTATTGGTGAAAGTGCAGCACAGTTGCAGCAGGAAAACCAACATTTTAGAGATACCAGTACATGGGATGACCACTAAGAACAGCAATAGCAGTGGAGTGGAGCCAGCCAGAGCCTAGAATATAGCTGTGTGTGCTGTAGAACATAGAGCCAGAGAAATGACCCAAGTCCCTTGGAAGAGACCAGAAGATGGTGAGTGAATCAAGATACTGGACGCTGAGTGATTTATACTTTTAGACTTTGGTTTTGCTTTGATATGATTGTTACTATATCCTGGTGATGGAAGAATGTCCAAACAGATAGCCAGGAAAAGAAAAGAGAGGCAAAGGGGACACTGCTAGCCGCCAGAAGAAGAAGCAAGATATAAAGGTAAGCCATGTGGCAAAGTATAGATTTATAGAAACAGGTTAATTTAAGATATAAGAGCTAGCTAGCAAGAAACCCACCATGGCCATAGTTTAAAAATAATATAAGCCTGTGTATCTTTATTTAGGTCTGAGCAGCTGCAGACCAGGCAGGACACAGGAAAACTTTCAGCTACATACTGGTTCTTCACTCTTAAAGTAGGAATTTAATTAATTAATTTATTTATTTTACTGGTGCCCACAATTGAGAGACTTTGAATTTTAAAATGACTTTGGATTTTTAAAGGGATTGGATATTTTTAAAGACTGGAGTTTTAATGTATTTGAATTTGTAAATACTGTGGGGCTTTTGAAGTTACTTATGATTTTAATGTGAGATCTTGGGGGCAAATAAGAAAGGAAAGATTGTGGCTTATTTGTATGTCAACTTGACAAGGGGTCAGTTGTGCTGGCTAGTCTTACATTAACTTGACACAAGCTAGAGTTTTCTGGAAGGAGTGAACATCAATTGAGAAGATGTCTCCATAATATCAAGCTTTAAGGCATTTTTTTTAAATTAGTTATTGATGGGGGAGGGCTCAGTCCATTGTGGGTGATGCTCACCCTGGCCTGAAAATCCCAGGTTCTATAAGAAGCTAGACTAAGCAAGCCATTAAGCAGCACTCCTCCATGGCCTCTGCCTCAGCCCCTGCCTCCAGGTTCCTGCCCTACTAGAGTTCCTGACTTCCTTCAGTGATGAACAGGGATATGGAACTGTAAGGCAAATAAATGCCTTTCTCCCCAACTTGTCTTTTGGTCATAGTGTTTCTTTGAAGCAATAGAAACCCTAACTAAGACAGTCTTCATGCAACTGCCCCACCCACCACCCTAGAATTTTCTCCTCTCACTATTCCTAACTTCTCATGTGCAAATTTGAACTCCCTGCCTTGTGCATCCCAGAGGATCTCATCTGCAACGTAACTCTAAGAGCCCTACCTCCTCCAACCTATGTTTCAAAAGTGAGGGTAAGGATCCAGAAAGATGCTACATATGAGAGCATTATGAGTTTCTAAAAGATGGCAAGTGAAACTGCAATGCACAAGACCCATGACCCTCCATCTACTGAGCAATAGAGTCACCTGGAGGGCATGTGAAAACCCACTTAGGAGTCCTTCACTGTCTGGGATGAGAATAATTGTTCCTGATGGCTCTGAAGGGCTGCCATTGCTGCAAGATCAAGAAGCACACCCTGCAAATGTGCACCCTAGACTAAGCCCTGCCTTGAAAAAAGTGTCCATTGTTTATCACCAAAGCCATCTCCTTTCCATGTTAAGTAGAATGACCATACAAACTACATCCCACTCTGAGATTTCAGAAGCCTAAGAAACACAGACCTTATGTACTCTTGATTGGTGGTTGAGTGTTAAGCTGAGGAACCCTGATGAAAGCTGAGCATCAAGGTGGAGGAATTGCACAGGTGACATTCTAACAGCCCTCCAAACAAAGGGGAAGGGGGTATGAATCAGAGCAGGCAAATCTGAGAAACAATATTATGACAGGCCATTGCAAGCCCATGGGTAGCTCAGCTCTCGCCTATGACAGGCTCTGTTATGCACAGGAACAAAAGCATACCATGTGCTCCCTCTAAGCCTGCAGGGAATATGTCATCCCTGATCTCCTGACAGGCTAATGGGAGTTTTTCCTCTCTGTAGTGAGGAAACCATCCTCCTCGATGTCTTTCAGAGTGTGGCTGTGGCTGATAACAACATAATTTCCCTCAGAAAATGTACTGCCCCCCTCCCTCTCACTCACTTTGCAATTTTCTCTAAAGGATGGTGTGGTGAATAACATGGTATTCATGTGGTGAATACTGCTTTAGTGGATGGGCACAAACTACTAAATGAAGGTCCAGGTACAGCTTTTCAATGGCTAAGTCACCTACCCACATGTGGGACACTGTGATCCTTAGTGAGGAGCAAACATGGGAGGCCTTGTTCACCTTAATCTGCGAGATCAGTACTCTCCCCTCACAATTGTGGGAAACCTCTGGGGCTGCAACTCCACACCTGTAGGTCACCTGATGGCAGTATCTGTCTACAGAATCTCCATGGGAAAGAGAAATGTGCAGAACCATCCATGCTTGCAGCCTCTCCTGAGGATGTGACCACTCCCTGGCTGGTCACAGAACAGTCTGGGCTCCTCAGATATGCAAGTGACTCATTTTCCATCCATCAGAGATGAGACTTAAATAAATAAAAAGGTACTTCGTGGGGCGGCTGGGCCTAATGATAAGCAATTATGGGAAACCAAATGAAGGCAGTGCTTTGTGCGGGGCCTGTGAAATTGGTTAAGCAAAAAGAATAATAGCCCGTTTCAGTGATTCATCCCTTTGCTCATTTCAGAGGGAGCATTATCTCAGTTAAGTGATGCAATTAATATGAAAATGAGGGAATCATTGTTTAAGGAGATGAGGGGAGAGAAGGGAGGGGGCTAGATGCCACAGTGGGAAAGAATAAGAGCCACTGAGATGGAAATTTGCATAGGTCAGTGACAATGTGACGCCTTTAGCACACATTCAAAGCTTAGCTTGCATTGTAATACGTCGTCATTAAATTCTCATTATAGTGACCTATGTCCAACACAATTCAATTTTTCAGAATATTAATGATAAAAAGTTAATTATACTGAGGTGAAAACCTTTTGTACTGGGCCCTAAAACAAAACACAGAGAGGGCACTCTGAGTTCCTTCAGGAATCTGTAGGTTGAGCCAGAGAAGCTTAATTCACTGTTTTATTAACCATCATATGATCTGTAAGTGTGTGTGTGTGTGTGTGTGTGTGTGTCCTTTGCAGATCTTTTGTAACAAAGTCAAGGGTGATAAACAGAGTACTTGTCTCTACTCATCATGTATCTTCCTTTCTCTGTTAGTATTTTTCATTCAGTAGTTTCCAGCTCAGAACTTAGAGTGAGTGACAAAAAGACGGGGGTGGGGGGGGGGGGGGGGGGGGGTGGTGTCATCTTTTAGGCTGGATTCTGGTGGCACGGATGTCTTCAGCTCACCTGGTACCCTAGGCATATCATTTCATATCCACAAGACTCTGAGCAGAGAGGAACAGAGGATAGAAACTGTATTTCACAGCAGAAAATTCCATCTAGCTTCTGTGTGTTCTTAGCTCTGTGTCCTTGAGCCAGTGGCCAAACCTCTTGGAACTTCAGCTTCTTCGTAGATAAAAGGTGACGTAACTTTTCTGACCAGAAGCTGTAGTGAATATTCTACTTCAGCTATAGCCAGAGTTTTATCCCAAGCTGAGAGACGATGAAGGCTTGTCTTCCTCTTCATGGCTATGGTGTCAGAACCTCACCCACACAGGGAACACAATGAGTGCCAATTACCCTCTCAAACTGTGTTTTCCTTTTACCCTTCTTAAGACAAAAAGGCAATATGGCCAAACATCTATCAGAGAGAGAGAGCCCAAACTGGAGATCTCCATCTATGGGGTCCCTCCCGCTTGGAGCCCAGGGAACCCGACCAAAGTGGGGAAGAAGTATTTTAAGAGCCAGAGGGATGAGGACACCATGAGAACATGGCCCACAGAATCAGCTAACTAGGGCTCATAGGGGCCCATGGAGAATGAAGTGGCAATCACAGAGCCTGAATGGGCCATGCCCGGGTCCTCTGCATATATGTGCTATGGTTGTTAGCTTGGGGTTTTTGTGGGACTTGCAAGAGTGGGAGTATCTCTGACTCTTTTCCCTGTATGTGCGACCCTTTTCCTCCCACTCTGTTGTCTTACCCAGCCCTAAAATGAGGGTTTATGCCTAGTCTTATGATATCTTCTTGGGCTGTGTTGGGTTGATATCCCTGGGAGGCCTGCTTTTTTCGGAAGGGAAAGAGAGAAGGGGATCTGGGAGACCAGGAAGGTGGAGGTGGGGGGCTGGGAGAAACAGAGGGAGTGGAAACTGCTGTCGGGATGTATTGTATAAGAGAAGAATAAATTAAAAAATGAAATAAAATAACCAAGAGTGTAAACAGTGAGGTCTAGATCTTCATGACAGAAAAATAACAGAGTTTCTTGTCTCCTGCCACATAACCCAACAGTGGGAAAAAAAAAAAATCTTAAAATAAGGAGTGGGAAGTTGAGGGATCACTCATGCTAGTACCAGGACTGTGAGAGGTCAAGAAAAGGTGACTAGATTCCTTAGAAGTGGCTGGGAAGGGGAGACAGCAACCCACAGTAAACCATTAGAAAGACATGGATAGCACCTCAGCCAGCTCAGGTGGGATAGGGACACAGTAGCACTCAGAATAATATAAGAGACACTAATACTGAGAGTAAAAGCAGCTGTGGTCTTTGATCTCTGAGCTTTTTACAGTGCAAACAAACTCTCATTGTCATTTATATTACATACATAAAGCAAGGGATACTGCTTCTTCAGTAGAAGCAGGAAAACTCAACTATAGAAAGTACTCAAAACATGCACCAATACCTACCCTGATGGTGTTGTGTGACATTTTGCTTGTGTTCTGACAAATAAAGCTTGCCTGGAGATCAGAGGGTGCAGCTAGTCACTAGTTAGCCATAGAGGCCAGGCAGTGGTGGCACACACCTTAAATCCCAGCCATAGGGAGGAAGCAGGAAGATCAGGAGTTCAAGGCCACCCTGGGCTACACCAGATTGAACTATTGTAAAAGAGAAACAAAGTCTTGGGTGTGGTGGCTCATACCTTTGATGCCAGCACTTGGGATCTTATGCCTTTGATCTAAGCACATAGGAGGCTCATGCCTTTAATCCCAGCACTAGGGAGGTGGAGACAGGATCATAAAGTGGGTGGGGACAGGATCTCAAGCACCCATTCAGTCTGAGGATTTGGATTCGGAGAGACTAATTAGGTTCACACTTTACCTGCCTCTGTGGTGGAGAATTTAACATCTGGAAGCAACCTGGCCAGCAGACTGTACTCTGCATACACTGGGTTTCATAAAGTAGACAACACTAGGTTTGGATACCAGAGAAAAATGCCAGCATCTCAGTAACAAATCAAAGAGAGAAGTTAGAATGAGAAACCAGAGTATGTGGTGGGGGGGGCCACGGAGGGGGTTATACAGAAAGAAGTGATGTTTATCCAATAAGCAATGGGGAGGAGGCTGTTTGAAGGTAAAAGGGATGTGCAGACATGATGGCAATATAAAAACAACAGACAAGAAATCACAATGATAGGGTAGCAGAGGTAGAGCAGTCAAATGGGAAAGAAGATTGAAATCTGGATGTCACTTACATGCTTCCTGCTGTGACACAAAGTACTCCTGAATCCATCTGTAAGCCTCAGTACTATAAGCCACAGTAGCCCTTTTGGTATGAATAAATCTTCAACTAGCTTGATTTATTTTATTGATCAAAACCTTCTTTTGTTTGTGTGTTTGTTTGTTTGTTTGTTTGTTTGTTTTTTGAGACAGGGTTTCTCTGTGTAGCTTTGGAGCCTGTCCTGGAACTCACTCTGTAGCCCAGACTGGCCTTGAGCTCACAGATCCATTGCCTCTGCCTCCCAAGTGCTGGGATTAAAGGCATGCACCACCACCGCCCAGCTGATCAAAACATTCTTAAAGACAGGTATTCCAGGACAATGACTCCTAGGCATGGGTTATCATACAAATGACCTAAAGTCCATGTGTCATACCAGACCAAAACTTTGGAATTAGAGCTAGCAATTGGTACTTCCAACAAGCAGTCTAGATCAGTCTACCAGGTTAGCAGGTCACACAGCAAAATGCTTGAAGGGACAGCAGCTTGGAGAACACTGTTCTACAGAGCTCAAAAGGGTCTACTTTCTGGTGAGTATTAAATATAAAACTATGCTTTACCACTTTCCTAAAACACTGGCTTGTTTACTAACAAACTCATTCATTAAATATATTTACTAAGTATATCAAATAAGCACATACATGAAGAATAAGGTTGGGTTCCTGGCATTTCCCAAAGAACTGAGTGTGTTAGGTGGCTCAGGGCCTGGATGGCATGAGTGGAGTGAGATCAGGTTCCATAAGGGTGCACAGCATTGAGTATTGGGTATTTGAGTTTGAGTTCTACAATCATAAAAGACGTGGCCTTTGAACTAAGCCCTCAAAGGATGTACAGTATTCAACAAGAAAGCAACAATGTCCTTGCTAAAGGACAGCACAAACACATGGAGAAATAAGAACATAGAAGGCAGTTCCAGCTGATGACACAGGGCACATCATCTGGAGAAGACTACTGAAGGCCTTGAGCATCTTGCTTGGACATTGGCCTATTGTTGGTGGACTATGTGGAGACATTGGATATGTGGAAAGATGAAAGTGGACAGGAGTTAGTCTTATTCTAAGAAAATGAATCTCCAAAGTAAACCAAAAATGAAAGAGGCAGCTTAGGGCTGGGGTGAGTGCTAGGAAAATAGAGCAAACAGATCTGAAAGACCTGCAAAATTAGAAAGGAAAGAACAAGCTAGCCCTCTAGAAAGGCCAACTTAAACCAGCTCTAGCTTGTATCACTGGTGCAGGCTCAGAGATGCATCCAAGTGTTGCAAAGTAATCTATGGCTCATTGTGATGCTAAATCTCACATCCCTAAGTAGAGATTTGAGATGCTAATGAAAGATACAACACGTGAAGTGGCGTAAATGTATCAGACAAAGGCAAAAGTAGACACTATTCAAACAAACTCCAAATCTCCTTACTAAGGTAAAGTAAAAGTCTCTACCCTGCAACCCTGAGCAGCTAAATTTCATCTGTGCTTGGGCTCCCTTCCTCCCTTGGAAGTGAATTTTCTCCTGGTAAAAACCATCTCTGCTTCTACTTCAACTGTTTCTCTTTTCGATTCTTCATTCAGGAACACAAGAACCTAGGGTGCTTCCAATGGCATCCCCTGAACTCAAATATACACCAATATCAGAGACGCCGTTTAACTGACTGCTGAAAAGGTCTAAGTAAGAATGAGCAAGTGCTTTCAGGCTGGAAAGGAATCAATACAACAACTCTCATCTCAAATTTGTCACTTAGTAAACACATGTCCTTGAACAGAGCAATTCATGTCCAAGTCTCAGTTTTTTTCTGGTCAAATGACATTAATGTGCCCACTAATAAGTCTCCCCGGGATTATTATAGCACAGGTCATCAGAGCAATGCTTCAGAAGGGCCAGTATGAGGTTGACAAGGTCTCTTCCTAAGAAAGGAAAGGAAATAGAAGACAATCTGCAGATCAGTGACTCTTGGTGCAGTTGGGGGAGGCTACCCCCACCTTCTATGAAGCCTTTTCCAATTTCAGATGTTCAAAGCTCTCATTAAGTCTGGCATACAATTCAAAAAACCTTAAATCAACTGCCCATCTCTATCATTGTCATCTTAGGCTATAAGCTAACCCACAGCACCAATGGATCTTAGTTCATATATTTACCCATGAGTCATGCATTCCAGCAGTAGGGTGTATTTAGAAAGTGATATAAAAATCTGCATCTTACCCAAGGCTTGATGTCTCTAGGCAAGTTAGTGAATGTTATACAGATTTCCTCATAAGGAAAAGGTGACATCTTCTCTGACAGGAAGAGAGAAAGAAGTACAATATATAGTTCTGCGGGGACAAGACTGGGACCATAATGCTGAAGACATATTTCACTCTTTTCCTTCAGGCAAAGGAGGCTATAGGAAGAGTCATGATTCAGCACATCAGTGGCGTATGTGAGCCCATAGGGAACTTCAGCTGTATTTCCTATAGAGTTCTATGTAGCGTGAATCTTAAAAGGTCTTATTAATAAAAACCACCCAGAACCAGGTATTAGGGTGAATGCTAAATCATCAGAGAAACAGAACAAGTCACATCCAACCTCACCTTGCCAATTCCTCAGCTGATGCTGTTTCCACAGACTGAAAGCCTCTGAATCCTCATCCAAATGGATCTCAGCTGAACTGATGCTAAAACCTAAAAGCTTAAAAAGGCTCTAGTTTCTGGTCCTCATGCCTTATATACCTTTCTGCTTCCTGCCATCACTTCCTGGAATTAAAGGTGTATGTCACCATGCCTGGCTGTTTTCAGTGTGGCTTTGAACTCACAGAGATTATTCAGACAGATCTCTGCCTCTGGAATGCTAGGATTAAAGGCATGTTCTACCACTGCCTAAACCTATGTTTAATATAGTGGCTGTTCTGTTCTCTGACCCCCAGATAAGTTTATTGGGGTGCACAATGTATCAACCACAGTTCTCCACTTGTCTTCAGTTCATCTTTCTCCATCAACTGCTTCCAAGATCCCTGTCAAGATGCTCACACTCAAGGCCCTATCATGACTCATTTACACATGAATGTCACACAGAAACTTCAAGTTCCAAGGCCCTACCCACTCCAGCAATGACTTCTAGCTCCAAAATCTGTTTGTTCTCCTTTCTTTGCTCTCAGAAAACCAACAGTTCAGACCAGAGTTCATCTCTTCTACTCCTCACTTGCAATCCCAAAGTTGAGCCTGCTCACAGGGTGGTCTCCATTCCTAAAGCTGATCTCCAATGTCACATGATGGACCCGTGCCTACAAAGAACAAGAGGTCCCCAGCATCCAGAGGTCCTGACTCACAGCCTGGAACTCCCTGCCATACTATAGAACCCCCTAACTCAGCTCAGTGTAAAGAGAAAGGTCAAGCGGAACCATCCCCAAATCCAGTCATTATACTGGTAGCTGACACTCAACAGATTCATGGAGAAACCAGAAAACTGGGATGTTAATTATCATCATTATATTCTGTAATACAGAGATTAAATGACTTATAGCTAATTATACTTTTTCATCTGTACAGTTGCTAAATGGTAAGATATGATATAGTTGTGAAAGAGAAGGATTTGCTCATGCCCTATGCTAAGCCATGCAATGGAAAGTGAAATTGAAGTGGTAAAAGGATTCATGAGAAAGGAAGCACCACCTCCCTCCTTTGTGGTTCTTACTTGGAAAAGAAACCCAGACAATTGACACCCTGCACTTTGATGCTTCCCAATGCCTCTGAGCTTCAAGGTGTGTCCGAGTGTTCTGGATCAGGTTATAAATCCAAGATGGTCCAGAATCTATATCCCAATCACATGTCCAGGGTCCCAACCCTTCTTAGCTCTGCAATTTTATGTTCAGAGACTTGTCTTCAAAGAGCAAAATTAACACCACTGTTGCCACCATCTTCAACATGCTATGTGTCTTTTATAAATGTATGAGTCCTCATTTCCAGTTTGTGCCATCAATCAAAACAGCACCTATCTCCATAGCACAGTCTCTCATCCACCAAAATCACTCAGTTCCTGGGAATTGTTCATAACATTAACTATAGTGTGATACCAAGCCAAAAGTTTCCTGAAGTCAAATATACCTACTTGACTGAGGGAAGTCCACCCAGGCCAGTTTCTACCACCTAGGCAAACTTCCTTGATTTCTTTTAGATGAGACTGAAACAATCCAGCACTTCACTGTTCACAAGGGAATAGCCTGGCCTTCTACCTCCATTAGTGACCTTTGCTCTAGTATTCACAGTGTTAGACATAAGCACGCAACATACTTACATAGGAGACAATAGCAATGAGGAGAGGTTATCTTAACAGCGATTAGAGGAATCCCCACCCTGAAAACCTTAATTTTTTTACAAGAAGATGACAGATCAGACATTTCAGATCCCAATATGCAAGTTAAAATATGATGTTTTCTGTGATTCCTTCTAAATACATGGAGCAGAAAAGGATGCCTATGAGTTCAAGCAGCTTCCTTGCTATGCTGACTGGACTTATGTCAACTTGACACACAAATTAGAGTCACCTGAAAGGATGGAACCTCAATTGAGAAGATGCCTCTATAAGATCCAGTTGTATGGCATTTTCTGTGATTGATGAGGGTGGGGGGCTTAGTCCATTGTGGGTGTAGTTCCATCTCTGGGATGGTGGTCTTCAGTTCTACAAGAAAGTAAACTGTGCAAGCCAGTAAGCAGCACTCCTCCATGACCTCTGCATCAGCTCCTGCCTCCAGGTTCCTGCCCTGTTTGAGTTCCTGTCCTGACTTCCTTGATGGTAAACAGCAATATGGAAGTATAAGCCAAATAAACCTTTTCCTCATCAACTTGCTCTTTCGTCATTGTGTCACACCACAGTAATAGAAACCCTAACTAAGACACTTACTCTCTCTTCTAACAGACTCAGAGTATCAGGTCTTATATTGAGGTTCTTGATACGTATGGAGCTGAGTTTATACTTGGGGAGCCATGAGGATCTAGTTTCATTCTCCTATTTATAGCTAACCAGCTTGACCAGCACCATTTGTCAAAGATGCTCTCTTCTCTCCAGTAAGTGTTTTCAACCTCTTTGTCAAAAATCAGGTGGCAATAGGTACATGGATTTAAGATCTGGGACCTCAATTCTATTCCACTGGTCAAGGTGTCTATTTTTATGTCAGTATAATGCTGGTTTTGTTAATATAGCTCTGAAATATAACTGGAATCAAGAAAGGAGATACTTCCAGGAGTGCTTTTTTTACTCAAGATTGACTATTCTTATTTTATATGTATGTATGTCTTTCCATGTGCATTTTAACCTTTATTTTTCAGTTTCTATAAAGTATTGCACTGGAATTTTGATGAGGATTACATTACTTTGTATATTACTTCTGGTGGGATGGCCATTTTTCACAATATTAAGCCTACCAATCCATAAGCAAGTAAGGTCTTTCTTCTGGTATTTTTGTCAATTACTTTCTTGAGAATCCTACAGTCTACATTGTACATGTCTTTCCTTTTCTTAGTTAGAGTTAATCAAAGATATTTGAGGAACTATTATGAACAGAATTGTTCCCCTCCTTTTGTTCTTACCATGCTTATCATTGGAATATAGGAAAGCTATTGATTTTTGTATAGAGTTGCCAGTTCTTAAGGGTAAAGCATGAGAGTCCAGGCCAGCAGAAACAGCACCTGTTAATCTTTTGTAATTGACATTCTCAGCAGGTCTCCAGCATGTGAGAAAAAACAGAAAAAGAGTCAAATTTAACTTTATCTGATACTTTCACCACAAGATTAATATCCAATAATCAACACACTTTGATTCATCACTAAGTCAAAAACATCATTTTGACTCTTTCCACTCTTCCCACCACACAGGAAGGTAACTCAGAACATTGTACCTCTATGAACAAGTATCCTTAAGCCTCCTTAGATGGTTTCCTGTTTCAACAGTTCACCATTACCCTCCAGTTGAGCCTTTACAAAATGGAAAGCAACATGGTTTTTGATCCACATTTTTTTTTCCTAAAGAAAAGTCTTAAGCTTTTTAATTCTATTTTTACCAAAACCTCCAATACAAGGTCTTTAATAGAATGATGTAGTGTAATGAAGAAACCTTCCTTGATGATGCTACTTTAGTTAAACCTTACACACAAAAATACATACATACATATGTATAAATATATATATATATATATATATATATATATATATATATATATACACACACACACACATATATACACATGCACACACACATGCATTCATACACACACACACACACATGCTTGACATGTTTGGATTTCTTGGTAGACACTATACTTTTGTACTAGGTAGACAAAATAGTCACTATATGTGTTTGAGGGTTAGCTGGTATCTGTAATGCATGAATATTAATTAGCTGTTTCTGTATGCTGGTTTTAAAAGACATGGCAGGTAGACAAAGTTGGCTTTAAGAGTTTTTTCCTGGAACTAGTTCAGGCAACTCAGCCACCATTTACCAGATGCCAGAAACTCAGACCCAAGAGCCTCTTCCAGGGAGGTTCTACAACTCAAAGCTTGCAGAGAACATTACAAGGCCAGGGTGAGATGCAAACCCAGGAGTTTATAAGGCCAAAGCTCTCTCCTTCTTCCATCTGGCTGCCTCTCAGGTCTCACAAGAGTCCTCTGGCTTTCTCACATTAGCTTCTTCTGAGAAGTGCATTGCAGCCACACTGGTCATCTCCAGGAGGTAAGGAGCCATCTAATTGTGATGGCTATTCTTGGTTGTCAACTTGACTATATCTGAAATGAACTACAATCCGGAAATGTAGGGCACACTTGTGATCAAGCTCTTGAGGCTTGAGTACATACACTTTTAATTCAGATCTTGAGGAGGGAAGGCACACCTTAATCTGGGACACACTTTCTGCTGTAAGCCTATAGATGGACAATGGAAGAAGGAAGGGGTCATTCATCATTTTTTTGTCTGCTTGCCCTCACCTTGTCAGCACATCCATTGCAGCCTACTTCTTCAAGATTCCAGCAATTTACAGAAGACCAGCTGAGACACCCAGCCTCATTAGACTGAGCAACTACTATATTCTTGGGCTTTCTATTCACACCTAGCCACTGTTGGATTAGTTGAACTGCAGCCTGTAAGTCATTCCAATAAATTCCCTTTATATACATACATGTATGTGTGTGGGTGTGGGTGTGTGTGTGTGTGTGTGTGTGTGTGTGTGTGTGTGTGTGTGTGGAGAGAGAGAGAGAGAGAGAGAGAGAGAGAGAGAGAGAGAGAGAGAGAGAGAGATTTTTTCCCATAAGTTCTGTGACTCTAGAAAACCCTGACTAATACACTAACCTTGTATTCTCCACTCAGTGATGACAGGTAGTGGCTGTCTTTCCTTTCTGAAAATATCAGAGCCATCTTCATAGAGAAAAGGTGATGCTGACATTCTACTTTTCTTGGGACTCCCTGGAGAACATTTAATCCCTCTGACCTGGTAGCTACTTAAAAGGAACCAATCCCAGGTCTTGTCAATAGTGATAGCTAGCACCTTGTTTTATGGACCTGAGAGTGGGCAACCCTGCAATGGGCAGAAGAAACCTCTGGCATTGAGGAAGCAAATTCAGTCTCTATGGTTACTATTCATTAACTCAACCGTATTTCCTGCATTATTTGTAGGCCAATATATATATATATAGATAGATAGATAGATAGATAGATAGATAGATAGATGTAGATGTAGTATAGATAGTTAGAGAGAGAGAGAGAGAGAGAGAGAGAGAGAGAGAGAGAGAGAGAGATCAACCATAGCACTCAAAATGAGCTAGCAGAGAAGCCTCTCTCCACTGAAGAACTCTAAGCCCCTCCTCCGAATGAAATGTTGCAGGATTAATAAAGAACCCCCTGAACCACACCTCTGGGCTCTTTCTCACTGACTTCCAAGTGCATTTGTTCAGTTTTGGTGGGACTCCAGCAAAGGGATGGCATTAGTCACCACTGCCATGGGGTTTGAATGGGACAGTTCTGTGACATCCGGGAGTCCTGTTAAGAGATCTGTCCTACATCATCTCTACTATGAAGGAGGGTTTTTTTTTTCCTCCCTCACTCTTTCAAGCCTGTCATGGCAATCAGATTTTATGATCCTCCATCATTTCATCCTTCTCTATAGCTCCCTAAGCCCTGTGCCCAGCTTTGTAAATGATCTCTTTTTAAATCACTCAAATATGAGTGTGCCATCTGTTTCTCCCTGGAATCTTGCCTGATACAATGAGTTTCTAGGGCAGGTGTGACAACAGTGATAAACAGGAGCTGGGAGGGGAATCCCTTTGGGTTTGGGAATGAACACATGTGGCTATCCACTGGGAAAGGAACTAGTGGGAGAGTGAAAGCAGAATGCTTCAGGTTGTTGGCATTTAATCCTGGCAGTTGAGGGCATCTGGGAATCTACCTATAAAGGGCACCAGAGTTAGGGAGCTAGAAAAAGTTCTTTTTTGCCTGAAAAATACCTTAAGCGCGCGTGCACACACACACACACACACACACACACACACACACACACACACCTGTCATCACAGTGTCCACAGTTCTATGCTTGATGCCTTAAAGAGGAAGGAACAGAGTTTTGAAAGGTGACCTATTTAACATTTTTGTCAGTCACTTGGATGACATCCTTTAGCCTATTTTATTCATTTTTAATCTTAATTTTTCACCCCAAATGACAAAAAAAAAAATGTGCATGTTTATCATGTACCACTCAGAGTTTCAAAATGAGCATACTTGGTAGAATGGCTAAGATGAACTATTTAGCCTCCTCTCTATCTCAGGTACTTATCATTTTGTGATGAGATGCTTTAATCTGATTCCTCCATAGTCTCACACTGGCCCATTGTCATTCTTGACTGATTCTGCCAATCACTGTATCTGCTACCTCTGTCAGACTAGAGCATTCCGCAAATCTGATAAGTAGATGCGACCCAAGTGACTGATAAAAATGCTAAATAAGTCACCTTTTAAAACTCTGCTCTGTCCCTTCCCCTTTAAGACATGAAGTATAAAACAGTGGACACCATTATGACAGGTGTGTGTGTGTGTGTGTGTGTGTGTGTGTGTGTGTGTGTGTGTGTGTGTTACAGTATGACTCTTGCCACCATCTCTGAAATTCCCTGTTCCTGCTAACATAGGAAAAGGTCAAAAATTACCCATAATGCTTCATAGCCATGGCAGCTAAAGCGTCCCCTCAGTTTACTCTGCTACTGGAGCTCCCTGGGGCTTCCTGGACACTCTGCTGCTGCTATATCATGCTGATCCATCTTCCTGGTTTTCTTTTAGACTCATCTAGTTACACATCATTAGGCTCAAATAACTACAGCTTTGGCCTGTTGAGCTCTATGGGGGTCCTGAAACAATGGACCAGACATCTCTTGTGACTTAGCTTTCTTATAACTCTCTGAACCTTATTTGTGTTTCTATGTGTGTCGGTCAATCGAAGCTACCTGGAAACTACCCAATATTTTCTGTGGATGATGCTTAATGTATTCAACCTGGCAAATATCTTAGAAAAAAACAGCAGGGTGCATCCAACATTCTCTGTCCCCTCCTATTCAAGCATATGTCCAAACACACAGAAGGCAAAGGCATAGGAAGCCTCTGATTCCTATGACAGAAGCCAGGGTTCCACCCCATCTTCACCCACAAGTGACATTGGTGATAGGAGCAGGTGAAGCCACAGCAGCCCAGAGGACGCTTCTATCCTGGGCCAGAGGTGGCTCATTGGTCCCCTATGTCTATTCTCTTCCTCTCTTAAGAGGAAGCTTTCCCAGAGCACACATGGCCACCGTTAATGATGGCATTTCCAGCTCTTTTATTCCTAGAAGTGATCAGGAGACAGAGTCTGACCAAGGAAATTTAAGAGGTCATGTGTGGGTCCATAAGATGGTGCAGCAGGTAAAGGGGCCTACTGCCAAGCCTAATGACTTGAGTTCAGTCCCCATGTGGTGGAAGTAAAGAACCTACCACAGCAACTTGTTCTCTGCCCTCCACATGTGGGCCACGACATGCATTGCACACATGTATCCATTATCAATCAATCAATGTTCTAAAATTTAGCAAATCTCCATACATGATCATGCTTGCACTGCCTTAAAAGAAGAAGAGTAAATTTTCTTGGTCTTCATCCACTGGTAAGCTACCTCCCTGGAATGTGAATGTGACGACTGGCTCTCCAGCAGCCATTTAGGGCCATACTGTAAACTTGACACCAGACATTAGCTTTGGGGATTGTGAAGGGGAAAGACGGAAGCATGATCTTAGGGCCACCTTAGTGGGCCTCAATTATCTTTACATGAAGAACAGATTTAAGTTATTCATGAAAGCTACATCCTGTCCCCCAGTATCTGTCCCCAGTTGCTTTAAATTTGAAAGGGCTCTTGTTTTCTAACCCTGTTTCTCTACCTCAAAAGGGGATCAGACACCATGATGTAAGAACCTACCACTCTGTTCAGTTGCATGTTCTTGGTGAGCACTAATCATCTATGGATCATAAAGGGGTAAACAGAGCATACATGCCAGGAAAAGAGAAATTCAGCCTGGAGAGTCTTTTTCCTGGTCACCTTTCACTGATCACTTGTTTTCTCTGTTGTTTCATTGAACAGATATTCATATGTACCAACAGAGATGACAATCTAAATGGGGTGAGAGATGTCACAAATAGAAATTTTAATATATGATTGTTTTTAGTACACACAGGCCCAGCACCACTCAGATTTAACCGAATGGCCATGTTTTACCTGGCCACCCTACCTGGGTAACCACAGCACATAAACTGACAAAGACCCATCCCCTGAGAACCCCTGAGGGAAGGGATCACACCAGACATCTGCAGGTTTAAATGGTACCAACCAAGGCAGGGGAAGATAAGACCAGCAAGAGCAGAGATCTTCCAAAGGGAGAATGCTTGAAGTTGTCTAGTTACAGTCAATGCTGATAGAGATAAGCGGGCTGTAGGTGATAGACAATTGATAAATTTTATTTTACATATATTGGGGAACCAACAGAGGCTTGAGTAAGGGAGAGATAAGATCCAGTATATTAGATTTTATTTACAAAAGAATTTACTGCATGCCTGAGTAAAGATGAGACAGGGCTGGCAGGATGGAGGAGCAGCCAAAGAAAGAAGAACCAGGCAACCCATCAGAAGCACAACAGTGCAGGTGGAACTTTGGGTGTGGAGCAGAGGCACTGGTGCCAATAGTGGACTGGGAGAATGCTTCAGAGGCAGCAAAGCAGGGCTGGTGCCAGATCCACTGTGGGGGGCTGCAAACTACATGAATTAACTGTGCTGTGTCTGATGGAAGCTGAAGAACTGAGATAAGGGCTCCCTCACAGAGGTAGTGACACTTTCCTGGGACATATTCCTGGGCAGAAAGCATAGGTTATCACAGAATCTGCATTGCCATATGCCTTCTATTTGAGATTCAAAAGGAAGTGTCAAAAACTCAAACTTGGGGCTGGAGAGATTGCTCAGTGGGGAAAGCACTTGCATGAGGATCTGAGTTTGCCTCCCTTGGAGCCATGTAAAGGCCAGACATGGTAATGAACTTCTGTAATCCCAAAGCTTCTCTTGTAAGATAGAAAGTAGAGACAAGAGAATCCCCTGGAAGCTCATGGGTCAGGTAACCTGTAATGAGCAGCAGTGAACAAGAAATCCTTTATCACACAAGGTAGAAGGCAGAGACCAAGACCCAAAGTTGTTTTCTGCCCTCCACATGTATATCATGTCACTAACACATTTGCACACACATATACACGCACACCAAAAATAAACTCAAACCTTTCTTTTTGTTATTCTTGTTTATAGAAGAGAAAACTGAGGTCCAAGAAGTTACAATGTAGAGGTCACCTCATATCTATGAAGTCGTTCTTTGCTTTCTTAAACCACATTATTTTAAACCTCTTCACTGCAGAATTGAGGCACACAGCATGTGAGGTTACTGGCTTTTGTGCTACTGTGGCTACCACTGTGACATAGTCTGAGGACTGGCAGGGCATGAAACCCAGGATCTAGCGATCAATGTGCCTAGAGCTGAGTTGGAACAAGTTCTACTGCATGCTAAGGTCAATTACACCTCTCAAGGTGAGATCTTCCAGAGAGGTTCACAGCATCCCTCGGAATCATCTGTATTGCCCTTCCTAAATAATTCCCCATGTAGTTAAAATGGGCTCATGGGGGCCCCAAACATCAAGGAACTGATGGCTAATTCATGGAGTACAGCTCAGCCTCCCCATTCAGAAAGAACAACAGGTCTGGCTATCCACCAAGGTCAAAGAGGGTACCAACTATATCTCCATTAAAGAGGGGTCTGAGAAGCAAAGTCACTTTCTGAACCCTGAGTTCTCAAGGCTAAAAGCAAGACAGGGACAGGCAGGACCTGGATCCAATGAGGAAAAGGCATGTAATTAGCATGCATGTGGCAAGTCCTAGGAAAATGCTTCCTCTGCCACTTTTCTTCCTAATCACCAAAGCATTCAGGCCTAATCCATCCTGTCCTGGGAAAACAGCACTGGTTCTAGCAAAAGGAAAGCTTACCAGATGAACACACTTTAGGACCTGCAGTAACAATGGTAGACAGAGAATATCATACACAATTTTCTCTGCCTGAAGTATTTTCCTCCTGCCCTCAAGCATTTTGCAAATTCCTGCTCTTTTTTTTAAAACTGAAAATAGATTCTTTTCCCATACAACATATCCTGATTATAGTTTACCCTCCCTCCACTCCTCTCAGCACCCCCACCTCCTCTCCCTTCTGTATCCACTCCCTTTTTGTCTCTCATTAGAAAAGAACAGACTTCTAAGAGATAAAAAAAAAAAAAACACAACAAAATAAAATATAAGATGAAGAAAAAAACTTTCATATTAAAGTTGGACACAGCAACCCAGAAGTCCCAAGAGCAGGCAGAAGAATCATTTATTCTCATAGTCAAGAGGAGTCCCATAAAAAATCCTAAACTAATAGCTATTATATATATATATATATATATACACACACACACACACAGAGGCGTTTGTGTAGACCCATGCAGGCCCTGTGCATGTTGCTTTAGCATCTATGAGCTCATAGGCTCTTTGCTTAGTTGATTCAGGGACCTATGTTCTGGTATACTCAATCTCCTCTGGTTCTTACCATCTTTCTACCTCCTCTTCAACAGGATTCCATGAGCTCTGAGGGGCAGCATTCAGTGGAGACCTCCAATTTAGTCTCTCTCTCTGTATTATGTCTGGCTGTGGGTCTCTACATCTGTTCCCATCTGCTGCTGGAGGAAGCCTCTCTAATGATGACTAGATTAGGCACCAATCTATTAATATACCAGAATATCATTAGGAATCTTTTTTATTTGTTTGGGTTTTGTTTGTTTTGTTTTGTTTTCTGTTTTGTTTTTTGCTTTGTTTTTGACCAGTCTTGTTTGATTTTGTCCTAGGTCATTAGGCTATCTAGTCTCTAGTTCTCGGCTACCCAAGTGGCATCAGTTATGGATTTCTTCTTGCGGAATGGGCCTTAAGTCAAGTCAGACATTGATTGGTTCTTCCCCACAAGTTCTGGCCGGGGGGTGGTGGCGCACGCCTTTAATTCCAACACTCAGGAGGCAGAGCCAGGTGGATCTTTATGAGTTCGAGGCCAGTCTAGTCTACAGCACGAGATCCAGGAAGGGCGCAAAGCTACTCAGAGAAATCCTGTCTCAAAAAAACTAAAAAAAGAAAAAAGAAAAAAGAAAAAATTCTATAGGTGGAATTTTTAAGGTCACTTATGTACCCTATCATATCATCTGCAAATAAGGATACTTTAACTTCTTCCTTTCCAATTTTTATTCGCTTGATCTTCTTTACTCATCTTATTGCTCTAGCTAGAACATCAAGTACTATATTAAATAGATATGAAGAGAGTGGACACCCTTGTCTTTTCCCTGATTTTAACGGAATTACTTTGAGTTTCTCTCCATTTAATATGATGTTATCTATAGGCTTGCAGTAAATTGTCTTTATTATGTTTAGGTATGTCTCTTATATCCCTAATCTCTCCAGGAATTTTATCATGAAGGGGGGTTGGATTTTGTTCATGACCTTTTCTGCATCTAACAAGAAGATCCTATGGGTTTTTTTCTTTCAGTTTGTTTATATGGTGGATTACATCGACTGATTTTTATATATGGAACCACCCCTACATCTCTGGAATGAAACTTACTTAAACATGGTAGATGATCTTTTTAATGTGTTCTTGGATTCCATTTGCAAATATTTTATTAAATATTTTTGCATCTATGTTCCTACAGGAAATTGGTCTGTAATTCTCTTATTGAGTCTTTATGTACTTTGGGCAAAAGGATAACTGTGGCCTCATACAATGAATTGGGCAATGTTACTTCTGAAACGCTGTGGAGCCCCCAGCTGGATCAGGCCCTCTAGATAAGTGAGACAATTGAATAGCTTGAACTGTTTGAGAGGTACCCAGGCTGTGGGACCTGGACCTGTCCTTAGTGCATGAGCTGGCTGTTTGGAACCTTGGGCTTACACAGGGACACGTGCTCAGCCTGGAAGGAGGGGACAGGACAGGACCTGCCTGTACTGAATCCACCAGGTTGAATTGAATCCCCAGGGGAGTCTTGGCCCTGGAGGAGATGGGAATGGAGGGGAGGGGCTGGGGGGAAGATAGGGGTGGGGGAGGGAGGGGGAGGACAGGGGAACCCATGGCTGATGTGTAAAATTAAAACACAAATATAATAAATAACAAAAAAAACAATAATTTGTGGAGTATTGGCATTAACTCTTCTTTGGAAGTCTAAGTAGAACTGTGTGCTAAAACCATCTAGTCCTAGGCTTGTTGTTATTGTTGTTGGGAGACTTAACAACTGCTTCTATTTCACTAGGGCTTACATGTCTTTTTAAATTGTTTATCTGACATTGAATTAATTTTGGTAAGTGGTACCTATGGAGAAAATTAACCATTTCTTTTAGATTCTCTAATTGAATGGAGTACAGATTTTTAAAATATATCCCTATGATTCTCTGGATTTCCTTGGTGTCTGTTATTATGGCCCCTTTTGTTTGTAATTTTGTTAATTTTGGTATTCCTTCACTGCCTTTTAGTAGTTTGGATAAGGATTTGTCTATTGTAGAGAGCTGCGTGCGACACCCTAGAGATGGCACTGGCTTCCGCCTTCCACCTTCCCGATGGTGAGCGCTCTCAGTGGTAAACAATTCCATATTCGGCTTGGCTTTAGGATCTGGCTTGCTTCCATATACCTGGACCTTTCTGCGATGCCCACGTGGCGGTTTAGGGTTGGCTACCCAGAGGCTATGAGGGCTGAGGGAGGGCTCCCCCTGGAGTCAGAAGATTGTTCAAGGTTCCTGAATAAACTGCAGAAAGAAGAGCTCGGTGTTGCGTCTTCCTTGCTGGTCGAGGCGGTCGTGACAGTCTATCTTGTTGATTTTCTCAAAGAACCAACTTCTTGTTTCATTAATTCTTTGTATTGTTCTCTGTGTTTCTATTTTATTTATTTCAGACCTCAATTTGATTGTTTCCTGCCATCTCTCCCTCTTACATTTGCTGACTTCTTTTGTTCTAGGGCTCTCAGGTGTGCTGTTAAGTTGCTAGTTTGAAATCCTTCCGACTTTTTATGTAGGCGCTAATGCTATGAGCTTTCCTTAGCGCCGCTTTCATGGAGTCTCAGAAGTGTGGGTATGCTGGACATTCATTTTCATTGAATTCTAGGAAGTCTTTGATTTCTTTCTTAATTTCTGTCTTGACCTCAGTAGAGAGATGTTCAGTTTCCATTAATTTGTAAGCTTTTCTGTTGTTGATGATATCCAACCTTAACCCATGGCAGTCTGATAGGATTCAGGAGCTACTTCAATTTTCTTCTATCTATTGAGACTTGCTTTGTGATCAAGCATGTGGTCAGTTTTGGAGAAAGTTTCATGAGGTGCTGAGAGGAAAGTATATTCTTTTGGGTTTGGGTGAAATATTCTGTATATATGTGAGGTCCATTTGGATTGTAACATTACTTAGCTCCAGTATTTCTCTGTTTAGTTTTTGTCTGGATGATCTGTCCATTAGTTTTGAAGTCTCCCACTATCAGTGTGTGAAAGTCAATACATGATTTAAGATATAGTAGGTATTCCTTGACAAACTTGAGTGCCTTTGTGTTTGGGGCACAGAGTTTAAGAATTGAAATATCATCTTGGTGGAGTTATCCCTTGATGAGTATGTAGTGTCCTTCCCCATCTCTTTTGATTGGTTTTGGCTTGAAGTCTATTTTGTCAGATGTTAAAATGGCTATACCAGCTTGCTTCTTAGGTCTTAGAATTTTTTTTTCCTTAGAATGTCTTTTTCCAAACTTTTCCCCTGACATAATGTCTATACTTGATGTTGAAGTTTGTCTCTTGTATGCAGGAGAAGGATAGATCCTGCTTTCCCATCAGTTCAGTTAGTCTGTGTCTTTTTATAGGCAAATTGAGACCACTGATATTGAGAGATATCAATAGCCAATGATTGTTCATTTCTGTTATCTTATTTTTGTTGTTGTTGTTGGTGGTGGTGGTGGTGGTGGTGGTGGTGGTGGTGGTGGTTATGGTGGTAGTGGTTGTGTGTGTGTGCACACTTTCCTTCTTTGGGTTTTGTTGGTGTGAGATTATTCATTGCATTTGTATTCATGGGTGTAGTTAACTTCCTTAGGTTGGAGATTTTCTTCTAACACCTTCTGTCAGGCTGGATTTGTATATAGATATTGTTTTAAGTTGAATTTATCATGTGATATACTATTTTATCCATCTTTGGAAAGTTTTGCTGGAAATAGTCTTTGCTGGCATCTGTGGTCACTTAGAGTCTGCAGCACATCTGTCCAGACCCTTCTGGATTCTAGAGTCTCTATTGAGAAGTTAGATCTAATTATAATAGGTCTGCCTTTATATGTTACTTTGTCTTTTTTTCTTGAAGCTTTTAATATTATTTCTTGTACCTTTACAGGCATCTGCTATTTTAGGTTAGGAAATTTTTATTCTATGATTTTATTGAAAATATTTTCTGTGCCTTTGAGTTTGGGTTCTTCTCCTTCTTCTATTCCTATTATTCTTAGGTTTGGTCTTTTTATACTGTCCCAGATTTCCTGGATGTTTTGTGACAGCAATTTTTTGGATTTAACATTTTCTTTAATGGACGTGTCCATTTCTTTTATCATATCTTCAATGCCTGAAATTTCTCTCTCATCTTTTGTTATTCTGTTGGTGAAGCTTGCCTCCGTTCCTGTGCAGATTCCTAAATTTTTCATTTCCAGAATTCCCTCAGCTTGTGTTTTCCTTTTTGCATCTATTTACATTTTCAGGTCTTGAATGATTTCATTCATTTCTTTCAACTGTTTGTTTGTTTTTTTTTTTTTTTTTTTTTTTTTGGTTTTCTTTAAGGGATTTATTTGTTTCCTCCAATTGTTTGTTTTTTTTCTGGATTTCTTTAAGGAACTTATTCCTTTTTTCTTTAAGGACCTTTGTCTTCATATAGTTGGTTTTAAGGTCTTTTTCTTGTGCATCAGCTATGTTGGAATATTCAGGGCCTGCTCTGGTAGGAAAACTGGGCTGTAAGGGGGACATAATGCCCTGACTGGTATTGATTGTATTCTTACACTGGCTCTAGTCATCTGGCTTAAGTCTATGTGCTGATTTCTGGGTTTGTCTTTGTTGGGTGGGTGTTTTGTACCTTTTCCTGTTATCTGTCTGGACTTTCAGAGTTTAATGGCTGTGTTTTGCCTATTTTATAGGCCTGATCAGCTGGTGTGTTCACAAGAAATGCCTTCTGGTTTTGGAGGCTGGAATGCAGTGAGGAGTAGGGGGAGGAAAGTCAGGAGGGGATGGTCTGTAGGATCCACAAGAGATGTGGGCAGGGGTGAAGGGAGGCTGCAGCTAGTGGTCTGTTGCAGCACTAGGGACAAGATTTGGGGGGGTTGAGTCTAGGGGAACAGAGAGAATGGAAAAATGTCTATATACAGCCTCCTGGTTTTCTCCTCTGCTCCTTTTTTTTTTTTTTTTTTTTTGAGAGTCACATTGAGGACTATCTCTTTGTGGAAGCCCTTCCTCCATGTCCCAGGCAAAGCAATCTCTCCTACATGTGGGAACTTACTACACTGAAAATGACCCTCTCCTGTACTAAGTGTGAGAACTTACTACACTGAAAATGCCCTCTCTTATACTAGAATTGAAGTCCCTACAGACAGAAACTCTTTAAATCTGCAGTCCTAGGACACAACTGGGTCCTTGCACATAAGTAATAAATAAGGCAAACCAATACAATATAGGCCTTGACTTATAAGATTTTTCCCCAGGCATTGCACAGAGTATGACTCCTTTAAGGATGACTGCTAGAAGAGAACAAGGTGTACATAAAAGGAACAAATACACCCAACACTACTCAGCAGCTTCAAGAGTCATTCTGCCCTTTGCCATCTGCCTGGACCAGCATTCTCTACTTCTGACCACATGTCAACTCCAGTCCTCTGAATTTAATACCTGCTGCTTCTCTGGTGACTTAAATCTTAATAAAATGGCTAGGCTCTTGACAGAAGTCACATGCTCTATTTCCATTGTGACTTTCCACTTTTGCCACTTAGGTGTATAACTCCATTAGAGTAAGTTAACTTCTCTGGCTGTTAACTTCCTTGCTTGTACAAACCAAGTAGGCAAGACTTAGTGCAGGAATAAAGATGATTGCCTACCTCATTTGTGACACTGTAGCCATTAAATGAAATAGTACTTGAGTAGTTTCTGATAGTGGTGTTGACTATTACTACAAATCATATTGTGACCCTGCCTCGGTATCTGGGTGCTGTTTCCCCTCTTAGCACAGGAATCTTCATCTTGGTCCCAGACTGGCTGTCTACCCACCAAATAATCCATGGGCAGTCAGAAAATACACTTGGCAATTTTGTGGACCTTACCTTATTTCTGATGCCTGCATGCACATCAAGAGACAAGAGTAAAGATCTGAGTTATCATAGATATTCCCAAATTACCTACGTGTCCTGTCTGTCCAGAGTCAACAACATCTTAAGCCCTAACTTGTGTTTAGGCTGCTTATACTTGATCCTGAAGATATAATAAGTTTAAATTTATAAGTTGGATATAAAAAGTTGGAATTGAAGTTAGATCTGATGGTATTTTCTTTTTTTTATTTTTTCTCTTTTTAAAATTTTTTTCTTTATTATTATGTGTTTTAAATTTTATACATCAGCCATGGGTTCCCCTGTCTTCCCCCCTCCCGCCCCCAGCCCCCACCTTCCCCCCAATCCCTCCCCTCCATTCCCATGTCCTCCAGGATCAAGGCATCCCTGGGGATTCATTTAAACCTGGTGGATTCAGTACAGGCAGGTCCTGTCACCTCCTTCCAGACTGAGCAAAGTGTCCCTGTGTAAGCCCAAGGTTTCAAACAGCCAGCTCATGCACTAAGGACAGATCCTGGTCCCACAGACTGGATGCCTCCCAAACAGATCAAGCTATTCAATGGTCTCACTTATCCAGAGGGCCTGATCCAGCTCTGGGCTCCACAGCCTTTGGTTCATAATTCATGTGCTTCCATTCATTTGGCTATTTGTCCCTGTGCTTTTTGCAATCTTGGATTCAACAATTCACGCTCTTGCAGACCCTCCTCTTTCTCGACAGTTGGACACCTGGAGCTCCACCTGGGGCCTGGCAGAGGATCTCTGCATCCACTTCCATCAGTTATTGGATGAGAGTTCCAAGACGACTGTTAGGGTGTTTGGCCATCTGATCCCCAGACTAGGTCAGATCAGGCTTTCTCTCGGCCATTGCCAGCAGACTACAGAGGATATATCATTGTGGAGTTCTGGGGACCTCTCAAGCACTCTGCCTATTCCTGTTCTCATGTTTTCTTCATTTATCATGGTCTGTTATTTCTCATTCTCCCTTTCTGTTCTTGATCCAGCTGGGATCTCCTGCTCCCCTAAGCTTTCTTTCCCTCAAATCTTGCCCTTCATTACTCCCACTGTCATCCAGGTTGTTCATGTAGATCTCATCCATTTCTATATTTTATATATGTGGTGTTCAAAACCACCTGCACACACTAACACATTTTCATTTTGCTTGTGAGAAACTGAGGCACCAAGAGACATCTTATCTGTGAAAGCTGAGCATGTCAGACTGTGTTTGGTAGAGGTCGCTTCTTGGGCTTTACATCCTTAGAAAGGATGTATTACCACTCCTGAAGCATCCCATCTGTCTGAGTTCTAGACACCAAGGAAGGAAAATCAACCTTGTATGGCAAAGTTGGTGTGAATAATTCTCACTGTCCTCTGAGCTCACACTCTTAAGATTTTGAGGCACTAAATCATACTTTAAAGAAAGTATGTGAAAATTGAAACTTGTTTTCAAAATGTGTATGGATAGAGGTTAGACAAGGAAAGGAGGACTATGTAGGAATCCTAGGGCCAATGTTTAGGTAGTAGGTATCTTGTGCACAACATATCCACTGGCAATTGTAGAATTAATTCCCATTGTTGCCTGGGAGCCCTGCCAACCATATGCATCAGTCATATGATGAGGAATGAAGATTTGGACTGAGGTCCACCTTCCACACTTGTATGAAGTGAGCTCTGCAGTGCCCGAAACAGCTTTGTTGCCATCAGCAACAACAAGAGGCCCAGGAGAAAGGGATAGGAAAGGATTCTCCCCTACCACCCAGGCCATTCAACGTGAGTGAGGATTCGATCTCACACAGACTCGTGTTGTATTTCTTCACCTGCCTGACGTAAGTGAGCCCCATTCAAGAAGAAAAGTGGGAGCCCCTCATAGCCATACTAAGAGGCAGTTGTGGGTCAGGCAGCTGGGTGTCAAAGGATGAAAGAAAAATAAATTAAACTCTCTCATCTGGAAAATAAATACCAAATAGCTGAAGATCCTGTGCTCTGCATGAATGAATAAAGGAGGTTCAATTCTTTAATTACTGCCTCCAGCCTCCCCGTGGAGATAAAGAGCAAGTTGGTGGAAGGAGATAATCGAGGCATGAAGCACTGCATCTCTTCCTCAGCTCCTTTTACTCAATGAAATAACAAAAATATTTCCCCTTAAGTAAGTACCCATTTCTGGCATGTGGAGGAAAAAATATAGATGGAGATGGTGGAGATGAAGATGTATGTACATTTGAGACACTATTTCCTTCTCTGTCTCTCTGACTCTTCTCTCTCTCTTTCTCATTCTCTCCCTCCCTCCCATGTGTGAGTATGTGTGTGTGTGTGTGAGTATGTGTGTGTGTGTGTGTGTGTGTGTGTGTGTGTTGCCCACACACAGGACCTTGTGCTTAGTATGCTGAGCTTCATTCACTTGAGACAATGTTTTCATCTTAACATCTCTGTTCAAAAGAGGTTCAAAGGTTGGTAATCCTGAAAGAAACAAGAGTGCAATGTAAACATGGGGGAGCAAAGAAAACACAACAAGGCAATATGCAACTGTGAAGTGAATTCTGATACTAATAGTAAGTAAACACTTAGGTCTGTCAGGGGCACTGAGATGATCTCTGTTCAGTATCATTTCTCCTGATATTTCACACAGCCCATACCCCATTTGAATAAATTTGATACCTCCGATGAATTGATCACTTACATTTTAAAAATGTATCTAATTTAATAATTAAGTCTGTAGTAGACACCTGCAATACGCCTGGTTTGTTGGTTATTCTTGTGATACACAAGTGAATATAATGTTAAAGAAAAATCCCAGGTCCTTGCAGAGTATAAATTCTAGTGAGAACATAATTTCAAAACAAATTCTAGCAAAACTAATGATAAGTAAATTATATGATGATAAGTGTTAAAGTAAAAAAGTAAAGAAATGTAGCCATGGACTATGTAGAAATGGTATGTGTGAGAAAAATAAGCTGTAGGCAGTATGAGACTCATGGAGAATGAGCTAGATAGAGGAGACAGGAGTGATCCATGTGGACATCATCCTAAGGAGAGCACTGTATGCAAAGGTTGGAACATTGAGACATCATGAGGGTACATGTGGAATAGTCACCTAGAGTGAAACAGTTGGACATGATGCAGAAAGACTGAGGCAACTGAACTGGGCAATGGGATCCCTTGAGGGCTTTAACCAAGAAACAACCTAAGTCACACATAATTTTTGGCTGTTTAGCTTACTGTAAGATGGCCACTTTCTAGACTACTAGAATTACTGGAAGCATCATCCTGTTTACCTTCCAGCTACAGCACAGGTCTAAGAACAAAGTGTCAGCTTTTATTCACAGAGTTGAGCCAGCTGCTTGCCACCCCTATACCTCCAGAGGGAAAACAAACCTCAGGATGGACACAGGACTCCTCCCCACACTCTACCATAGACCACTGTGTCCCCGAAAGTCATGTTGTAGAAACTGATCCTCAACACAACAGTGCCATGTGGTAGACTCTTAAAGAAAAAATGACTAGGAAGTAAAGATGAGGGTGAGTTACTGTAGTCACTAAAGGAATAGGATAGAAATGAGTGTCTGATATAACAGCACGTTTAGGACCCTTCTATGCTTTCCTGCCATGTTATGCCTTCTTCCATAAGACTGTCACCAAATCTGACCCCTCACACTCACAGTTCATCACCTCCAGGACCATTACCCAAATAAACTTATGATAATAATAAATCACTTGGCTTGTGTATTGTCATAGGAGAACGAAATAGACTAAATCATTGAGTGTTAAGAAAGGAAAGTGTCTGATGAATTAGTTTTATGTTTTTCTTATATTTTATGTGTATGGGAGTTTTGCCAACACGTGTGTACAGTGGCTATGAAAGGTGTCAGATACCCTGGAATTGAAGTTATGGATGATTACTAACTGCCATTCGGGTGCTGGGAATCAAACCCAAGTCCTCTGGAAGATCAGCCAGTGATCTTAACCCCTGAGACATCTCTTCAGGCTCTAACTTTATGTTTCAACTCTCCTTTGTTAGCCAGTTATCCCCATAACACTAAAGATGAACTTAGCAATTCAAAGAGAGGGAACCAAGACCATAGGACTTACTATAAATTTATTCAAGGTACAAAACTAGTCCAAGGTAGAGTCAGGATTCAAACTCTCATTCATTCTATTTGTTACCAAAGAAGGAAGTTTATTTTTTTTTTTAAAAAAAACTGAACTCAATTTCATATCTACTGTGCTTTCTGTATCATTTAACACAGTGTCTCTTCTCTTCTGTGGCTCTTGCTATAACTTACATATCGATTTTGAACTCACAGCTTTGGGATACAGTCTTGTATCCCAAACATAATGTAAAGGACTTATTAGATGTTACTCGACTGAGCACTTCTAAGCAAGGGAGAGATACTTTCCCAAGAACTGAGAATTCCTTTCCAATGTCCAGTCCATGTCTTCTGAGGATTTGTCTCTGCTGACTTCCCCAGTACGAAGTAATTGCTCCTAATTCCAAAACTTCACAGCTACTCAAAAGTAATAAATATCTTTTATGGAGCCCTGACTATGGACCAGACATTAAACCTTGTAGCATCTACAATTCTCAGTAGCCATTTGAGATAGATGCAATAGTCTCTGTCTCTTGAAGAAGCTTAGACATTCATTCATTCATGATCATACAGCTTTCCCCCTGAACACCATGAAAACTCCTCTCACTTCAGTAACATCAGGAAACCCAGGTTCAGGATCATTTTTAGAACTCCTTAGCATGTCTCAGCGGTAGGAAAGCCTTTCTTTCTGTCACATGGAATCCCCTGATAGTTCTAGGGGTCATAGACAGTTCTAGGCCTGTCAAGGATCCTGGAGGCAGGGATATTTACTGGCTGTGCTTCACAGACTCAAATTCCTAAGCCATGAATCATTGATCTTATGTAGACTGAATTATATAACAAATGAGAAACTATTTTGTGAGTCGTGGATTCCTGAATGCCAGTTGCTCCAAGATGCTCTGATTTGTGTTTCATTGCTATCCAGTCTGTGCCTTCACTCTGCTAAAAGCCTGCAAGGAGGCAAGTATTGGATGCAACTTTGTGCTACCATGTATTCTGATCATCAGGAAGAGGGGTTTGTTTTAAGAGTGGTACAAAAATAAGGAAGAGAATTAAACCAGAGTATTTGAACATTTGTGTCCTATGTCCTGCAGGATCTAACCCTTTAAAAGAGGAGGGAGTGGTTTCAGGCATCTATTAGACTCCCCTCTCACGTTGAGGACTTTACCTGTGAAGGCCACTCTCTTTCTGTGCCTGTATCAACATGAAAAAAAAATCAATAGATGCTGCAAGCTGCATGAGGAGAGACTGCAAAATGGAAGCTTACCCTCCCTCAGTTAGAGCAAAGATAAAAAGGAATTGATGAAAGATGTCTGAGAGCAGAACTTTCATCAACACTAGGGTGACTCATAGCCCTGGGACAGCAGGTCACCTGAGAGCCCTGAGGGGACCCAGTGAACACTTTATCCAGGAGTCTTTCAGCTGATAAGCTCAACAGGGCTACACTTGGGATTCAGACTGGCTTCCTGTTGTTCTTCCCCGGGGACTGGAATGTTTTGCTGACAGCCTCTGCCTTCTTTTTGAATAATCTTCCAGAAAACGTCCTTATGGATAGAGAATCTGGCTCATTAGCTCCCTACTACCCACAAGTTATACACAAGGACCTTCTGCTGCCCCCTAGGGGAAAGCGCGGGGAGCACACAGCAGTCCCCAGTGATAAAGCTAGCAGTAATCATGCAAGCTTCTGTTAGGGGAGCCTCTGGCTCTCCTGTTACCCTTGGCATGTTCTCAGGTGTGAGAAGGCCTGTGACAGAGAAATGGCTTCTCCATTTCTTCTTCAGGGAGAGAATTTGTTCAGTAGTCTTGAAGCACCCTGTTCAGGGTCCCACAGGATCAAACAGGAGAGGATTTGAGAGCAGGACCTGGGGACAGATCAATTGTTTGTGACATCCACTGAGGCAGGTGAGACAGGGAAGCAAATGTGGGATTGGTTAGTAGGAGGGATGTGAGTGTGCACTTGAACACAGACGCTCCCCCTGGTGTTGTGATTCCTGGCCCTGGAGAGATTCAAGCAGAAACACAGCGCTGACCTACGGGATGGAAACACTACGTAAGGGACAGAAACTGCTAATCCAGCTTGTGTGCACTGAAGAGAGGTGCCCAAAGTTATTTGTAATCTGTTCACACTAGCTGGTGCTGGGAGGGCTCACCCATTCCAGGATAAGCAAATCCCCGAGATGTCAAACCAATAAAAACTCAAATTAAAATAATATGATTACTAGAATATAGGTTAAAATGAAATTAGAACAGGAGCATAATGGAGGTGAGACAGTTTAATCAAAGAGGCATGAGGATGGGAAAACTAAGGCGTGGGAGAAAGTTAATCAAAATGAAAGGTACATGGGAAATCCATGTGGAAGCCTACTGTCCTATAACTCAGTTCAAAACTGTAATTGGAAGGGATAGTAGAACAACGTGATATGAAAGAAAAATGGGGAGTGCTGGGGCTAAAGGTTTTAGCAGGAGATGGAGGAGAGAAGGCAGTAGAGGGTGAGATAGCTACAACTCAGATGTACAAACACTCTTTAGGAAAGCCCACTACTATGAAGACCATTAAGAGCCTAATCTTAGAAGAGTTTGAACAGCGGTATCCTGCACAAGTAGACCACGCTTCTTGCAGAAGAGAAAGGTTATTAAATGAAAACCTCAGTGGCACCCAACGTGTTGGCAAGAATTTCCACCTAAAACCTGAGAAAAAAGATTCTAAGACGGAGCTAAAAACAGCTTCCTAGTTGTCTCCCTCAAGTTAGCGGCAGCCTGCCGGTTTGAGCTACTGTGGCGGGTTCCTGGCGTGTGCGTCTGACCTGCAGTGTGGCAGGAATGAGGAATCTACAAGCAACACTTTGCTCTGCTGCATGGTGGATTTAGCCTTTGCGAGTTAAAAAAAAAAAAAAAGTTTCTGTGCTATGTACTGCTTTGATAGAACTGCTTCTGATAGTTGATGGTACACATGGCTCCAGACCCAGAGCTGGCTGTAAACTGTACCATCACCATGTTGGGAAGCTGAGGTGGGCGGAGCCAGGAGCCACAGTGGCGTTTCAGTCTTACAAAGATGGATATTACACAGAGACTCTGGTTTGTCTTGTCTTTGGAATTTTTAACTACAGAAAAAGATTTGATTGTAAAAGCTGTTGAGTTAAATAAATATGTAAATTTTAAAGGTAACTTGACTTCAAAATTTGGATATAAGGATATGTTGCTTTGGAAAAGAGTCTCTGCTTTTGTTTCCACAGAAAGCCAGAGGCTGTGGATTTGTTCCAGATTAAGATACATCAGGTTTGATCAGCCAAGACCACCTGAAAGGTCTCTGATGACACCATGGCCCAGACGATCCAACATCCAGAATGGTTTCAAGGCAACTGGCTCAGAGGTTTACCCTCACGGACTACTCCATAATCCTAAAATTTTCTTTATGTCCCCATAAGATACAGCGCCCCCCTCCAGCAGGAAGTAGTAAGAGAAACTACGCCCAATTTTCCAAAATTATCAAGCTGGCTTTGGAGATGGAATTGGCTCACTTCTTTTCTAAATCCAGACATATTGCTAAAAGAAAAGGTTAAGAGATTCTTGTGTCCCAAATCAGAAGAGCTCTCTGGTGTGGGACAGAGAAAAACCAATATTTTTCTTTAAAGCAGGTTGATTATAAATGAGATCTCTTTCTAAAGAAGAAAGGGGAATATGATATAGATATAATAGGATGAAAGGGTAGATTAGGGAACTTACTTCTAAAGAGCAACAACTTGTCTAAAATGTTTTACATTGGTTTAGATTTTAGTCTATTGATACAAACTTAGTTAATTTTGTTATACTGTGCATATTTCTACTCATGTTTAAGGTATTATGTTTGTATAGCTCATTTAAAATTGTAATGGATAATTAAAAATAGATTAATAACTGGTCATCTATGATTATCATACTCATAGCCATGTTAGTTAAGTCTTCTAGGTATACACAGAGATATTTCAGATAGACAGGTAATCTTCAAACACTTCAAAGGTCTACAGAATATGGCATTTAAAATATTTTTAAAATTTAGACTTTCTGGACAGTGAGACATGTCTGCTCCTGGCAGCACCGATTTACTTCAGAGAGGAGGATGGGCATTGAAGATACTTCATATGGAGTTTATCTTCACAAAAATAGCCATTTGGGCAAGAAACTGTTGCCTGGACTGCTCGATTACCTGGACATGCTGAAGGTGACCACTGAACTTTGCTTGACAAAATGGTCCTTCAGTTTCCTGTTTCACAGAGGAAACTGCCAGACATTCTACAGGACACTGAGAGAAGTGACTGAGAGACTCTAGCCCTGTGGGCTGAAGACAGATGCCCTAACTTTACAAAGGAACATTAGGTGACTGTTCAGACTGCCAGCTGTCTCTGTCTACCCTGCAAGACTCCCGAAAGTTGCTTGCATCCTTCTCCCGGTTCTCAGGTAATATTATATCCTTCTGAGGTCTTTGATGTGGTTGAAGACTAGATAGTTATAATTTCCTCAGTTATGATACAAGATAAGTTAGATATAAAACCTTAGACTCACCAATATAATATAGGATATCTTCTTTAATATTGTAACTGTAATTCTTGCTTGATAATTGTTTTGTTATATGTAATTTTACTATGTAAAAGTTAAAACCTTCCTTAAAAAAAAAGAAAAGGGGAAGTGCTGTGGATATCGCTCTGTGTAAATAAAGTTCTGATTGGCCAGTGGCCAGGCAGGAAGTATAGGCGGGACAAGAGAGAAGAGAATTCTGGGAAATAGAAGGCTGGAGAGACACCGCCAGCCGCCGCCATGAAAAGCAACATGTAAAGACACTGGTAAGCCACGAGCCATGTGGCAAAGTATAGATTAACAGAAATGCGTTAATTTAAGATAGAAAAAGTAGATAACAAACAGCCTGCCACGGCCACACAGTTTATAAGCAATATAAGTTTCTGTGTGCTTTCTTGGTTGGGTCTGAGCGACTGTGGGACTGGCGGGTAAGAGAGATTTGTCCTGACTGGGCCAGGCAGGAAAATCTAACTACACCTCAGCACTAGGTGCAATATGAGATATCTCCCTATGAAATATCAGGTAGGCCCTGGGGGTCTCCAAAACTTAAGTCACTGCCATTGCTCCTGATAGTGCAACAGAACTAGATGGTGAGACCCTCCTGCTGGAAACACCACATGCTTTGGCTGCAGAACATCAAGAAAACAATCTCAAATAACTGGGAAACTTTCTTGCTGCTGCTTAACTTTCACGGTGGTGTTGTGCAGGCCACGTGGGGGGAAAAGATACCAGTACTTATATCCAGCACTAGATTCTGCATGATGCAATTCTGACCTTACAAGTGAGGTGTGCTCACTGGTTTAATAATGGCGTGACTGTCACAAGGGTGACCAACCACTTTTGATAGGATTTGAGGCCTGTCTGTTCCACAGGAAGGACTTCATAACTGATATCTCTAATCCTGGTCAAAGCCCATGAATAGAGAAGTCATAGGACTTATAAATGGAACCTCCTGTTGCTATTTTGCTAAACGGTTATGTAGTCAAAGTGCCTTCGATCAGAGAAGCTTCTTTTGTGCAGTGAACAGTGGTTAATGCAAATAACCATAAATGTTCAAAGTCCTAAGAATAAGTGACTGTTAATGCTCACACCTAAAGGAGTCATCCATCTCATCTCCTCACAAAGGCCAGGGAAAATCACAGAAGAATGTCCAAAAGAATGCAAGAGATAGAGGAGTGCTGTGGAACGTCAATGTCTTTCAAACCATAAGGTCACAGCACCTGTGGTTATCTGAGCAAGATCTGATAGGATCAACCAGTAACAGCTCCACCATGGATGAGAGGGACTCCAATGGCCTCACCCTATAGGAAGAGCTAGTGACATGACATCCCAAGAGTGTTCCAGTAAGAGTAAGTTTTCTTTGGTGGTGTGGCAAGTGGTGCATTGCCCATGCTCTAGTTGGGGGCCAGAGGGCCATGTGCATATTAGCAACATGAACTGGACTCAGGGGGTTATGAAATGAAGGAAGAGAAGCAGGAGGAGGAAGAGGAGAAGGAGGAGGAGAAGCAAGAGGAGGAGGAGGAGCAGGAGGAGGAAGAGGAACAAGAAAAAAAGGAGGAGGAGAAGGAGGAGGAGGAGGAGGAGGAAGAAGAAGAAAAGAAGAAGAAGAAGAAGAAGAAGAAGAAGAAGAAGAAGAAGAAGAAGAAGAAGAAGAAGAAGCAGCAGCAGCAGCAGCAAAGGACATGAACTTGAGAGGGAGATGTGTTGGGAGGGGGATCCAGAGAATGGCGAAGGGGAAATTGGGTGTTGATATAATCAAAATAAATTGCACACATGTATGAAATTCTCAAAGAATAAAATTGAATTATTATTTTAAATAGTTGAAGAAAGAATCTTTGAATAAGTTGCTTTTAATAAAAACAAATAAATAAGATTAATAAATAAAACCTTAATAAACCCTCTCACTTGCTCAAGCATCCTAGAAGGGCTGCTCTCAAGAATGTTGCTCCACTGGAGGTAGTTTGTTAGTTACTCTCCTTATTGCTGAGACAAAATACCTGACAGAAGCAGCTTAATGGAGAGATAAATTATTCCAGTTTAAAGTTCTATGGAAATATGAGGAAGTCATGGCAGCAGGAACACGGGGCAGCTGATCAGATTGCATCTGCACTCAAGAAGGAGAAGGTGATTGAAGCTGCCACTCCATTAACCAGGACCCTAGCCCAAAGAATGGTGCCAACCACATTTAGGGTCTTCCCTATCAGTTAACCTAATCTATATAACCCCTCACAGATATGTCCAAAGCCTGTTTCCTGGAGGTTCTAAATTCTGTTGTCAATCCCAATTAACCATCACAGTAGTTCAGAGTTCTGGAAGTTGTGTTGCTCAGTCCTGACTGCACATCAAGATTAACTGGAGAACCTCTTCAAAAATATGCCAACTTTCAAGCCTTATGTCAGACAAACTGAGTCAGAGATTCTATAATAGCTTTCAAACTGTCCCCTAGACACTAATGCAGGATGAGAGTGAAGAGATACTGCCTTTCAATGGTGCTGAGCTAAGCAGTTAATCCTGGATCACTTGGAGTGATCATCAAATGGTAAGCTCTGGGCTAAAATTTACTAAGCATGTGTCTGAATCAGAACCACCTACATTCTTGAGATGCAGAGATAAATGGTATCATCTTGTCCTCGAGGGTTTCGTCACAGTATGGATGAAATAGATCATCTTAATGGAAAAGTCTGTTAAGCTTTAGGATAGAGCAGACAGAACACTATGCAGGGACAAAAAGGTGGTCAGTCTTAGAGAAAGGACCGTGAAAATGAATCAACCCCTGAGCTGAGTGTAAAAAGAGAATACAGAGAAGCCAATGAGCACAGAGACTGGAAGAACACTCAAAAGTTGGGAGAGTAATACATGAAAAAAAAAAACATACTGGAAGAATAGCCTGAAGCTTTCACAGGCTTTAAAATAAAATTCAACCCAGTGTAAACAACCAATGAATTAAGATGTCCACAGGTGGGTTGGGGATTTAGCTCAGTGGTAGAGTGCTTGCCTAGCAAGCACAAGGCCCTGGGTTCGATCCTCAGCTAAAAAAAGATGTAAGATGTCCACAGGTAAGGCTGGGGACTGTGTTAGGGGAGTGGTAACCCCATAGAGACCTACAAGCGAAACTGGAGGTAGATGGTACCTTTGAAAAGGTGTTGAGGTGGGGGGGGGGGAGTGAAGAGATCCCTAAGTGGAATTTTTTTCCATTGACATTATATGCATATGTATTATATCAAGAGCTAGAATTTAATTCATTCTCACTTATCAGGCTCTTTTCTAATTACTTCATTTATTCTTTTTATACAGCTACAAGTCATGCACTATTGTAGAAGTAGTGAAACTAAAAACAAGCAGTCAAAACTCTCTGTCCTAGGGAAGTTTCCAGATTATTAGAGGAGAATAATACATAAAATAATTGAGAGTCTGATAGATACAATAACAGAAATAAGTCAGTGGCAGCAAATAGGGTACATTAAAGTGTCTAGTCCTTTGATATGTCAACTTGTCAAAGCTGCAGATCCCCAATATTTAGTGGAGCACTACCCAGGGAGTTACTGGAATGACAACTGTAGGTATGACTGAACTCCACTAGCCGTTGACTTTGTCTAGATTATCCTAGACAGCTTTGGTGGATGCATCGATCAGTGGGGAAGCCATAGAGTGGAGCTGTAGCTCCCTTATGGAAGAAGAAACTTGTAGAGAGCTGCGTGCCACACCCTAGAGATGGCGCTGGCTTCCGCCTTCCACCTTCCCAATGGTGAGCACTCTCGGTAGTAAACAACTCCATATTCGGCTTGGCTTTAGGATCTGGCTTGCTTCCGTATACCTGGTCCTGTCCGCAATGCCCATGTGGCGGTTTAGGGTTGGCTACCCAGAGGCTATTAGGGCTGAGGGAGGGCTCCCCCCAGGGTCAGAAGATTGTTCAAGGTTCCTGAATAAACTGCTGAAAGAAGAGCTTGGTGTTGCGTCTTCCTTGCTGGTCAAGGTGGTCTCAACAAGTGGTGGCCCGTACAGGGAACTTCACTACTTTCAAGGAGGGCTCAGAACTTTCTGCAGTCAGGGTGGTGCACTGGTAAATCCCAGGTAAATTGGGAACCCGCAACAAAAGCGGGGTTAAAGGAATTCCTGGGTGAAATGGGAACCCAAGACAAAAGCAGGGAGGTTTTTGCTCTTCTCTGTAGACAAAGAGAGAGCAGGAACCAAGGGCTAGTCTATAGACGAGCCAAAAGTGAAAGCGAAAGATTGTCTAAAAGATTGAAAAGTTTTAGACATGGGCACTTCTCCTTCACACCCAATTTTCCTGGCTCTTAATGAGCTACTGTATTCAAAGAAATTAAAGATAAAAAGGAGTACCCTAGAGAGATTTTTGCAGGAATGTGATACCATTGCACCCTGGTTCACTCTGGGAGTCTCTCGGTGTCCTCTTGGGAGAAGTTGGGCAGGGATTTAGACTTTGCCGCTGAGCAAGGGACATTGAAAAGTGGAGTCAGACCAGTATGAAAGCTAGTGAGAAGCTGCCTTGAGGACCAGAGGTGTTCTGAAGCAGTGGAGAATGGTCAAGCAGCCTTGGAGATACTTCAGGAGGAGAGATCTAAAAAGGCTAATAGTGAAAAGGGATCTAAAAAAGGGGGAGAGGAAAAGATAAAAAGGCTGTATCCTGCTTTGCCAGATTTGGAGAACTCAGAAGGTTCTGAATCAGAGGATTTAGAATCCATCATTGAACAGATAGATAAGACAACAATTGGAAAGAAAAGGAAAGAAAGAGAAAAACCTAATAAGGGAATTTCCCCATCTACATGCTGTTCTGTGCCAACTGCCCCTCTGTCGTATGGGAGTGGCACTTCTGGAAGCTCTTTCAGCCCGGATGTGTGGAGGACAGTTAGAACTGCATTAAACTTAGCATGCCCGGTGTTTCACGATCCTCAAGGACAGCGGTATCACGAGCCTTTGGATTTTAAGGTGATAAAATCCTTAGCTGAGTCTGTGTGGACGTACAGAATCACAGCCTCTTTCACAGTAGCCCAAGTGGAGGCCTTAAGCAGGCACTGCATGATACCCAGTGATTGGAGCAGGCTTGCACGAGCATGTTTGAGCCCAGGCCAATACTTAGACTGGAAGGCCTTCCTGATTGTGTTTGCTAATGAAGATGCTGCGGCCAATAAGAGCAAATTGACACCCTTTGGCAGATTGTCCAGCTCGGCTGTCAATGGAAATATGCTGGGTTGTGTGTGACTAGTATCCGGTATGAAAACTTTACCCATGCTACAAATCTGTCTAAACAGTTGTCCAGTTATCTTTTAGGCAATTGGACGGGAGAATTCGACAACCTGATGAACCAGCTAAGAGTGGCTATCGTTACAGTGAATTCAACCCGGGTGGATGCTGGACTGGCAGAAGGATTATCTACATGGATCTCTAATGCCATGAATCATCTCAAGGAGTGGGTGGGCTTGGAGGCCTTAGCAGGCCTTTTGGTGCTGGTTTCCCTGGCTTGCCTGTGGTGCATCTGCAGAGTCAGGGCCTCTCAACAGCGTAATACAGCCATGATCATACAAGCCTTTACTGCCATAGAGGCAGGACAGTCCCCTCAGGCCTGGCTGGCCACCCTTAAAGATTATTGATGTGCAGGATGCGAGGCTGGTGCACTGCACTCGGGGCACATGCCGTGATCAAGTCCCGAGAAGAGCATGTCTGATTGCACGTGGGTTCATACCTCAGTTCCCACCTCTGCAAAAAAGGGTATCAGATAGGTCAAGTGTTTTCTGGGTGGATGACACCTGGACAAACACCAGTACATTGTCCTAAATTTTTTTCCGCAGAGATCGGACCTCTCCTCTTGCCTGCTTGTTTACAATAAGAAAGGGGGAACTGTAGAGAGCTGCATGCCACACCCTAGAGATGGCACTGGCTTCCGCCTTCCACCTTCCTGATGGTGAGCACTCTCAGTAGTAAACAACTCCATATTCGGCTTTAGGATCTGGCTTGCTTCCGTATACCTGGACCTGTCTGCGATGCCCACGTGGCAGTTTAGGGTTGGCTACCCAGAGGCTATTAGGGCTGAGGGAGGGCTCCCCCCAGGGTCAGAAGATTGTTCAAGGTTCCTGAATAAACTGCTGAAAGAAGAGCTTGGTGTTGCGTCTTTCTTGCTGGTCGAGGTGGTCGTGACAGAAACTCTGAACTACAGCATTAACCTTCTGCCCATGAACCCCAGCCAGCCCTTCCCAACGGCCACTCAGTTTGTTTCCAATTTGTCTGGCCGGTCTCTATAATTATATAATACAATCCTCGATATATCTCTCCATTCACATGCCCTACTGCTTCTGCTTCTCTGGCAGGGGCCTGGCTGGTGTACAAGGAAGCTACTGTTTAAAAGGGAAGTACAAATGAATCTCACTTGTAAGGTGACAGATGGAGAAGAAAGCAGAGAAGGTGAATAAATAGGATGTATACAAGGGGAGAGAGAGTTCCAGACAAATTAAAAAGTGTAATGCCATTCTCCCACCCAGTTCTTAAAATATTATGATAACATCATCAAGAATTGTGACAGGTCTGGAATTTTTCACTGCTTGCTAAAGAACAAGTCAGCTCACCACACAAAGTTGCTGCCAGAGGACACTAGACTATGGCATCAGGAGCATGGGTGCTATTTCCCATGGCACACTTGGCAGCATGAGCCTCAAGTACCCATCAGTTTTCTTTGCTTCCTTACATCCCACAGAGACAATGTCAATGGCATAGTATCAACCTTACAGCTGAGAAACCCAAGCTTCAGAAAACTCCAGTCTTTTACTATGACAACCTGCAATCTTTCAACCTATATCTAGGAAGAAGATGGTATATTTGCCATACTGCTCAGAAAGTAAACCTGCCCTCTCTGGTGGTAGGAATCGCTATATTTCTTGTCTGTTTTCATACACAGGTGCACAAGTATTCCAGAATGAAAGCTCCTAAGGGTTACAGGACAGAGAACCTAAAGAAAAACATCTCCCTTTTAACAGATAAGGAAATTAAGACACGGATAGTATGAATGCTTTGCCCGAAAGACAACCAATAGTAAATGAAGGCTGTGTGTTCATTGGTCTTCTTTGACTGAACTACCAGAAGCCCAAAGTGGGTAAACTGTCAGACAGTCAGAGCCTGGAAAAATGCTTAGAACTTCAATCATTGCCCCTCAAAATAGATGTAACTGAATAGAATGATGCCTGGAGAGAGTCTCATATAAAAAACAGCAAAGATGGTTCTCACTCACATCAAGCTGAGATTATGAATGTCTTTTAATACGTGTGTGTGTGTGTGTGTGTGTGTGTGTGTGTGTGTGTGTGTGTGTGAATATACATATGTCCATGCCCTTCAGACGCTTCTATTATGGGGGGAAGCAATGAAATCAGAGATTTCATGGGACCAAGGAGACAAAAGAACAAAACAAGCAAAACTGCAAGTGAGTGTCTACAGAATGCTTGGCGACGTCAAATTCATCTCTCAGAACTCTGGGACATACATCACTGTGGAAACTGGGACTTGGAGAAGAGCTGTCCTCAGTCTCTGCAGTCACATTCAGTAAAAACACATGCAATAAAAATAAGAATCAAAGACAGCTGTGCCCTTTTTCCTGGTCCCTTTTTTCCTCTCTTGATACCCTCTGCTTAACAGGATTTTCAGGTACAAGAAATGGATTCTCTGGATACTTCCCTCCATCTGCCTGCTACTACACCTAAAGTTTCTTACTGAAAAGAAAAATTCTATGATTCTTACTGAACAATGAAATTTAAACTATCAGTGGATTTTTATGGTAATCTTCCTTAAACTAGGATAAACATACAAATAATAGCTACCCCCCAAAAAAAAAATTATAAAGCAAGGGAGCACTTGCAGAGGAAAAGACCACATTAGCATAAGAAAAGTGAATTTGGTTCACCCACTCAGAACTATTTTAAAAAGCTATTTATATTGCATGTAAACCAGCAAGTTCCCAATTCATTTTACTTCCCCCAAACACTGTCTCCTCTTCCCCAAAGGAAGAAGTTGAATTAGATAAATCTCATCTCCCTGTCAGCTCTGCTACCCTAGCACAAATGGACAAAAGCCCTTGAAAACATTATTTGTCCACATTTATTAAATGTTCATTCCTCCCAAAACTCCTGTGAGACTCACATAAAATAATATTCTCTACAACAGTTAGATTACTATAGTCCAAAGAATTCCTGTTTTTCTGTCATAATTCTGAATTCTCTGTAGCAATCAGGTCATGGTAACAAAAAGTAATGAACTCCAGAACACCACAGCACAAAAAGTGACAGTAAGTGAGTGTCAATGATGAGTGAGGTGAGTTTGGTCATATTGTGTAGTTATAACTATGAGACAAATGTTAGATATTATACTGTTGTGGTTTAAGTATGAAATATGCTAAAGGATTGGTCCCAAGCTGGTAGTGCTATTGAGAAGTGAATGGATCATGAGGCTGGTTCGTCTAATTAATGAATTACTCCATTGCTAGAGTCATAATCTGATTCCAGTATTGGGAGGTGATAAAAACTAGGAAATGAGGCCATGTTGGAGAAGTAGGTCTTTAAAGGATATACCTTGTCTCCTGCCCCCTTTCTTCCTCAATTCTATATGATGAGCAGCTTCTTCTGTCATACACTCCCACTGTGATGATGTTCTACTTCACCACCCTCTCATTGCAATGGAGCCAACCAACAACAAGCAAAAATTATATTTTCATATTATCATGTTTCTCTCAAAGTTCGTTATGTCAGATATATTGTCACAACACCAAAGTTTAGCACACATATATACTAAGTGCCATTGGATGTCCAAATGGAAAATTCCAAGCTGGAGGCTAGCATGACACTTTGCATTTTGAGATGTCCCTTTCATTAATAGGAGGAGCACACGTATGAGAATAAGAATTGGGAAAAAAATCAGAAATCAGCACTATTATTTGGATGAGAAACGGCAGTGTCCCTGACAAGCTGAACATCAGTAGAGCTAAGTAAGTGTGTAAACTCGAGAGTTTTCAAAAGATGAATTAGTAAGAGCTTATGTTAAATGTAATGCCAGGAAAAGGTGGCTAGATAATACCGTAGTTTCAGATATAAGCAAATGGTCATTTACTAAATTAAGAAAGTTATATTTGAAGGGGAAAGTCATATTCTGTTTTAAACTTTCTTGATTGCCATGACAATACAGATGACAAGAAGTAACTAAGAAGAAAGTGTATGTGTATAATTTGGTTTACAGTTTGAGGGTAGAACCCACAATGGTAAGAAATACACGGTTACAAGAAAAGCTCTCCACTGAGGCAGCAAGAATGTGAAGCTGCTTGCTCACATCTGGGCAGGTTAAAAAGCAGAGACTGAACAAGAAGCAGAGTCAAACATTAAAATTCAAGGCCTGCAAAACAAGTGACTTCTTCCTATGGTGCCTCACTTCCCACAGGTTCTATACCTCCCAAAACAGCATGAGTCTGAGAGGAATAGTTTACATCTAAACTATAATATTCTACTCCTGGCATCTATCTGCTCATAGCCATTTAATAATGCAAAATCCACCATGTCTAAATTTAAAAGTCACCATTATCTTAACAGCTCTTAACATAATCAAAAGTACAAAGCTTGAAGTCTCTTTAGAGACTGAAGACCAACTCTTAAGTCTCCACTACAAGGTATGATGTGCCTCTTGTTGACCAGGCCTTACCATCATTTAGAGAACTCTTAGTTACTGCCAAAGTATGCACGCCACTACTACAACCTTAGAGTTACCATGCCAAGCTGATAATTGTGGTTCACAGGCATCAAAGCTGGGTAAGACTATAACCAACTATTCCAGGGCTACTGAAGTCATGGAACCTACAACCATCACTTACTAAAACAGCATAATCCCCAACTACATTGTAAGTATTTGTCCTTACACCTAAAGATAATTGTAGTTAGGCCCCAACTTGAGGGTTAAGGGATGTTTAAGTGTCCTGAAAAGAATGTCAAAATAATAATCGATTAAATAAATAGAGGCAGAAATAAACAATAGAAACCAATAGAAGGGGATATGATTTAGAAATGGAAGTAGAGTTCACTTGGGAACACTGTGATCAGAAGATCAACATGGAGAATGAAGGGAAGGGACGGGAGCAGTCAGAGAAGAGCTGCAAGTAGAAGACAGGTTAGCAATTTCTATGCTTATATTGCCCTACAGTAACCACTTATTAGTCCTACAGCATGAAGTCTAGAATCCTTTCTCCCATTATACATATAAGGAAACAGTTTCAAATTGGTTCAAGGGATCTGCATAGCCTCATAAAAGGTTAATACCAGGATTCAACCTGAGTCTTCAGTCTCTAAACAGAAAGCTCACCCTTACCCACCTCCCCTTCCTCGTCCTCCTCATCATCATCAATCTTAATCCTCCTTTCCTGGGTGCTCTCTTGCCTCATCTCCCTTTCTTGTCTCCTGCTCCCTTTCTTGCTGTTGCCTGTTTTGAATGCTGCTCAGGTTCTGTTGCAAAATCAATCTTCAAATTAGTGTACTGAAACCCCGTGGCACACATTTTTCAGCTTAGATTTTTACATTCTATCAAAGGACAGATTCACCAGCAGATTAAAGCCCTTTGAAGCCTTCTGGAGTTTTATGCCTGTGTTGTTTGTACTTAGCGACCTCTCAAGTTCTGGATGTTAAAATGTGGTTTCTTTTCTTCTTTTCAATTTTGTTGACAATTTCCATTAGAGCCCTGTTATCCCTCTGGATTGCTTCAATGTGAAGCCGCATTAGAGGTTAAAGATTGCATTTGCCAAGGTTGGAAGCTGACTTCAGCTTCCTAAATAGAAGACTTCACCCTAAAGATGGGATTGTCTGTGCTGTAAGTTCATTTATACTAGGCATCTGCTGTGACTTAAATATCCCCCAATGATCATATGAGGTAAATTTGATCTCAAGTGCAACAGTGTTGGGAGGCAGGTCCTAATGAGAGGTGATTAGAGACAGTATCACAGGGGGAAGTCGGGTATTACGAGTGCATTTGCTGTCAAAAATAAAATGAAATGAAATAAAACCTTCTGGTTCTCCCCTCTCATCCTCTTTAACCTGTTATCTTCCACCACAGAATGAAATGGCAAGAGGGCACTCACCAGTACAGACGCCAAACTCCAGAACAGAGCACAAAAACATTTCTACTCACTATAAACAGCCTAGTCTTAGATGTGCTATAATTTGGATTTTATATATCCAAAAGTCATGTGCTACAGGTTTGGTCACCAGCTCATGGCACTATTGAGAGACATTGCCACTTTAATAGGTGGGACTCACCAGAAGAAAGTTCACAGAGGGTGTGCCTTTGAACTGGGATCAGAGTGCCTCCTCCTCTCTCTTTCTTCACATCTTGGCCACCATGAAGTTGGTAGCTTCTTCTGCCACTCATTTTCTGCAGGGGTGTGCCTCCTCACTCCAGACCTCATAGCAACTAGGCTAAGCAACCATGGGCAGAAAACTCCAAAAATATGAGCCAAACAAATCTTCCCTCCTTAGAGTTGCTTATGCCAAGTTAGAAATCACAGTGATGGAAAGCTAACACTGGTGCTGTTCACTGTTTTATAGCACCAAGGCTCGAAACTAGAAATTCATGCTAAGCAAGAACACTAACACTGACATTTGAACTAAATCCTCAACCCAGGTATTGTTGGCATCAACCAATATACTTACTACTAGATCATGAAATCAAAACATTCTGCTTCCACTAAAAGGGACTTGAAATCATCTTTAAGAGAAGAGCACAGATAGTGGGCATTATATCATTCAACAAAATGCCCTTCATGTGTAAAATGAATGTGAGTGTATGAATGAACAAGAGAGTAAGTGAGGAAGAATTAATTAGGCTACACTTCACTTGAAATCCACTAGCAAACAAAGGTTTAAATGGGAGTCTGAAATTTCATAAACTAAATATGCCAAGTTCCAACCACCTCATTAGTATAAAATAATACACTAGCCCAATTCATTTTGGGTGCTCTAGTGGAAAACTTTGCTACAAATAAATTATGCGTATGAAAAGATATCTGCTTCATTGCATTAAGTAGTACTCTGGTGGCCTAAAGTGTTAGAGATAGCCTAAGGCACTTCTGGGTACGTGCACTAAAATCATGCTGTTGTTTAAATAAAGATGGAGGATTATTACCAGGGCAGAGAATTGCACAATGGAGTGGAAAAGCATGAATTAATTCAATTTTTGAGGCAGATTCCAATCTACCATATCCTGGATGTGTGACTTCATGCCCAGTATTTACCCTTGTTGAATTGGTTTCCTTGTTTTCTGAATGAGAGGGATAAAACAACAAACTATCTCTTAGGATTGCAGCAAGAGTTATACAAAAGTGGTCACATAGGCATCCAGTAAGAGGTAGACTTTATCTACCCCAAACTCTTTAGACCCTGTGTACCCCTATGTTACTGATTAATGGTATTTTATTCTCAAGGCTTAACATAAAGCAGCTGGTCTGGGAGGAAGCAGTAACCATTGTCCACCCCTGTGTCCATTCCTTCCTCTTAATGCATGACTTTCAAGAGCAGAATCCACTGTAAAGTGTAGGGAACTCTGAGATGGAAGTCTTCTCCATATGTCAAACAGCTGAGGAAAGGAGCTACCCAATAAAGAAGGCAGTTAGCTCAACAGCTGTTGGCTGATTACCACACTTCCTTTATACTGTATTTCTATGGCTAGAGGTGGCATCAGTGAGGGCATGGGAATGGGCAGTATGGCCTGGCAGGCCAGGGTACAATACAAAAGCTCACTTAGTAGAAAACGGGCAATCCATGATTGTCATTGTCGAAGATGTATTGAATCTCCTGCCCCAGTAAGCCATAAAGTATAGAATGGTATAGCTTAAAATAAACATGGCCCTAAGACTGGGGTAGTTTGACAACATCTAGTAAGTGAATATCAGTGAGGATGCGTGATGCTGCAAACTCACATGACCTACTCAAAGAACCCAACTATAATTACTATGAATTTCGTGCATGCACTTTCTTTTTTAAAAGGGAAGCTATTTCAATCATCAGCTAAATGCATCTTTATATTTACCTGGCTCTGCACAGAGTATTAAGGGAAATAAATTTGTTTAACGTTGTCAGTGACTTCATGGGCTTCATAAACAGTTTAAGAACCAAACATCCTTGAGAACTAGTTAACAATTCAGTAGATATTAAACAGATGTCACTGAGGTGAGCAAGAGGCTACATGAATTATCCAGTCAACAAACAATGGCATTTTTAGCAACTACAAAATGTGAAGCACTGTATTAAAACCAACAAATGTGAATAATTTAAAAGGCACTAAGTTAGCTTCAAGATTATCTTACTGTCTTGGATGATGGCAATTAAATGGAGACACATCATACAATATAGGGTCATATTGATAGGAACACAGGCAAGACACTATGACATCATGGAAGAGTAACATATGCCTGCCATTAACAGGACTTTATTAGAAGAGGTGACATACTCTAAATGCTGAGTGGTAATAATTTGAGATATCTCAGGTGCAAAAACCTTCTGCATTCATGAGATTGGAGGGCAGGAGACAGAGTTTACAATCAGAGTCAAATTTGCAGACTTATAAAGCTACTTTTCTAGAGAGAAAGAAATTTGATTGGCTGATTACATTTCCATGAATTTCAAAAGCTTCACTTTGCATCTCTTGAAAAATGCAGATTATAGACTGTATACCAGAAACCAAAGCTAGGGAAAAATTACTAACCACAGAACAGATCCCCTGTCTTAAAGAGACCAAAATCCAACCTGCTGGAGAAAAAGATATACCACATTCAGACCCTAGGACCAGAATTAAGGACAGGGTTACAAGATCACTTCCAAAAGAAGATAGCAGCCACCAAAAAGAGCTGCAATTAATAGAAATCCTGCCACAATGTGCAAGAAACAGATACATCATCACCTTCCTGGTAATTAGGATCACCTAGGAAGAGAAAGAGGAAGAGACTGAAAATGACCAAATTAACATCCTGACTTGTCCATGTTAAAATACAGATGTTACTGAGCTGCTGTGAAAATGACAAAGACTGGATTTCCTGAAAACAAACACAGGACTCCCGAAGAATGCAAAGGAAGGGGAGTGACATTCTCATACATGTGACTGGCATTGAACACCATGCAAAAGTGAGGGAAGGACCTTAGCACAATACAGTTTGTTCAGAGCACTTTGGAGCATTCAATCCCAGCTGCAATCACCAGGAGAGACAAAATAATTAAAAACAACCAAGGATCAGACTTTATCCTAAAAATTTTGGGACGCACTGAAGGGCATGAGCCAGGAGAGTCATGTTAGACCTGCTTGTAGAATACCTTCAGTGTCTATGTATATGGAGGGTTCTGCTCAGTGGGAGTAAATACTAAGAGAAACATTTAGGAAGTAGATGTGACACATGTTGAGCTTTGAGGAAACTTCTGAGTTTTGAGATCTGGGATATAAATTGGATAAAGGTTGCAGGAAAACCCAAGTTATGACACAGAGTGGAGAGTTCACCTAGAATATGCTGGAAGGAAAGCGGTCATAGACATAAGCAGTGAAGAAAGAAAATGGAGATTTTGCCACCAGCTTGCCTTCATTCAGAATCCCGATAGTCCTAAGACTCAGACACATGACTTCCAAGTCCTGCTTGATTTAGATCTGGGTGGACAAACAGCTTTTGTAAATAATGTTTCACTGAAACAGAACTTCTATCCATGTCTGTACTGTCTTTTTCTGCCTTGACACAGCGGTTGGGTTAAGTGTCACTGCAGAGACTAAATGGCCAGATATTTGGCCCCTTATAGAAAACTGTTGCTGATCTCTCCCTCCTAATGCTTGGGTCACTAAATCATGGAATAAAAAGGTGTCCCTGGAGGTTAAGGTGTAGGTGAGTCATCTTGGGCTAAAAAACAACATTTTTATTACCATGTGACAGGCTTCTCTATGAATCTCTGTTTTCTCATCTGTATAATGGGTAAAATATAGCACTTGCCATGCATAGGGCTGCTCTAAGGATCAAATGACTTAATGTAACACACTCTCAGCAGAGAAGTACTTGGCCCATCATGGTAGAGTGGTGGCCATCATTTTTGATGTCTTCTGTTTGATCGAGAAAAAGAAAGAGGGAAGGAAAGGAAAAGCCAATCTACTAGTTTAGCTCCTATAAGGAAAAAAAACTTTAAGAACAGGGAGATTCATAGATCACTTGAAAGATAGACCATCTATTTTTCCCCAAAGGTGAGCATCCATTAGTTTCCCAGGAGTCACTGGTATCACCATCATCTGGTGCCATTGTAAAGGGCCAATTTCTAAGCTTACCTAAGTCTTGTTAAAACACATCCCCTGAGGTGATGGCCAGGACCTTACAACCCATAAACTCCAGCAAGTAATTTCCGCAGGAAGTTATTGTGCAGCAGCTTCTTCTAAGATTGAAACATTCCATCCTGTAGGGAAGCTCATTAAGACTGGAAATAAACAACTCGAATAGCTCCAGAAAGTCCATGTAACTGACCAGATTCACAAGGGCCCTTCTTCCCCTAAAATACTACAGCAGTAAAGACTACCGAGTGTCACTCTCAGACAAACCAAGCTGCAAAGAAGACGCTGAACCCAGACTTAGCTTAGACACCAGACAAGCAGCCTAGAAGAAACGAAGACAAACAAGTGGCCTGGAAAAGATGCAGAACACCTGAGCCACCCGGAAAGGACACTCTCCAACCAGCTGTGCTGCCTGCATGGCTGGTTCATGTGCTCCAGCTTTCCAGTTGAGGCTAGCTGTCACCCATACTGTGGTGTTGAAGGAGCCCCCCCCCAAACAGTGGGGTCTCCCTCCTGGACCCCAGATTAGGCACAAACCACACCCCAAACACCTGTTTTCTCAAAGAGATCCTTTCTTAAGCAGGGAAGAAAAGTTAAAGTGACTGCGTTCTGACTCAGGCAGAAAAAAGCAGCAAATGACCTTGCAGGTGTAATTTTTAAGAAGAGCAAAAGGGAAGGTCTGTGTTAGAATGGGCTTGGGTGTGGTGGTAAGGGAGATAGGGGATAAGAGAGAAGGGGTATTTGTCTCAGAAAGATAAAGGACTGCCTCTGGATAGAAGGGGGACAGACATGGCACATAGGCGAATGGTGGTTTATAAAGGTAAAGGGGGAAACCTGTGTTATGATGAGGTGTTTAATTTTAATTGGCCATGTTATTAGGTGAACCAAAGTGGTTTTTTGATTTCTGAACTTTGGTAGTCAGCCTCAGGAGGAGGAAGTGGCCAAATAAGGAAATAGACCTGGTGGCTAGCTTTAGGAATGTAATCTAATGGTTTTCAGTAAGGCAGAGGAAATGGGGGAGAAGGGGAAGGCCTGTCAGAGCTACATGCTAGGCTAGTGTCCCTTTAGGGTGGGCTTTGGTGATGCATCTGTCTTTGAGACATTTCTGCTCCTGTTAAGTAATCATTCACCCAATGCAACTCATTGGTTTACCAAGTTGGTCTTTGCAGGTTCTGTACTTGGGTCTGTCTTCAGTTCCCTATCTGGGTGAGCAGATTTGTGTGTGTGTGTGTGTGTGTGTGTGTGTGTGTGTGTGTGTGTGTGTGTGTGTATTGTGTCTTCCCAGGAAAAAAGCTGTGTCACATAACAACAGAGAAGACTTGAGAACCACTAATATGAATCTGTGCTTCCTGGATTAAAAAATGGAGCATTCCCTTAAGAGAGAATAGTTTACTGTTTTGTGTCTTTTTTTTTTTTTTTTTTTGGTTTTTTGACACGGGGTTTCTCTTTGTAGCTTTGGAGCCTGTCCTGGACTAGCTCTGTAGACCAGGCTGGCATGGAATTCACAGAGATCCGCCTGCCTCTGCCTCCCCGAGTGCTGGGATTACAGGCATGCGCCACCACTGCCCGGCTTTGTGTCAATTTGAATGAAGACAAGAAATTGTGTATTATGATTTGGAATTTATCATTCATAGATGATAGAGCTCAGTGTGAGGGTAAAAAGTAAATTTAGCTCTAAAGGTAGTCTATCTCAGATACGTTAAATTTTACACAAAGTAGAGATGTTGCCTATTCCCAGAAAAGTAGGTGATAGTTCAAAACTGATCTAACGTGTGGAAATTGCTGAAGGAGCCTTCCCATATGCCTGGCTATATTAAACTACTGTTTCAGCATGCCACAGCCACTTGCACCATCTATTTTACTTAGGGATTGTGGCAAAGTCTTATCTTATATTAGAACATACAGGGGCTCACAAAGGAATTGAATGTAAAAATAGTATATGCAATTTGAGCCTAACATGTAAGACCTCAAAGGAATTTTGTGCTGTTTCCCCAGATCTACCTACCTCCACCATCTTCTCCACAAATAAATTATAAATTCCAATTCTTCTCCACAAATAAGTTCTATCCTCTCTTGTTATTAGACCTAGATACAAATGTCTGAAGAAACAGTTATGCGCCACTTATACTTGAACTCCACTCCCGACTCAGAAGGCTGTTCAGGACCCTACTTCCTTCCTCTAAGTCACTCTCTCAGAGGCCCTGAGGACCTGCTCAAGACACTTAGTAGATTGTGGCTGACTCTAGAGCCTATCTACCTAGTGTCCACTCCTCCAGCACCAGCCTCAGCCTCAGCCCCAAACTCAGCTTCTGATTAATCTACACCAGCTGGCACGTAATGCTCTCCTGACCACCTAAAGTCCTGAGCTGTTAGCAAATTACCTAAGCAAGGGCCATAAGAGTGCTTAGGCAGTGGTTCTCAACCTGTAAGTCATGATCTCTTTGGGGCTCACATATCAGATATTTACATTATGATTCATAACAGTAGCAAAATTATAATTATGAAGTAGCAACCATGAAATTTTATGGTTCAGGATCACCACATCATGAGGAATTATATTAAAGAGTTGTAGCATTAGGAAGGTTGAGAACTACTGGCTTGAGGTATGTCCTTTCTACTCTGTTTCCTGGCTTTCTCTACTACTACTGCTATTCCTTCCTCCTCGTGACCATTGAAGAATATATAGGCCTTGAAGGAAGTTGATCACTAAAAGAAAAACTCTCTCTCTCTCTCTCTCTCTCTCTCTCTCTCTCTCTCTCTCTCTCTCTCTGTCACACACACACACACACACACACACACACACACACACACACACACACACACACACACACACACACACATACACACAGAGAAAAAGCTAAGAGAATTTCAGAAAGAAGCAGATCCCACAATCCTCTGTGTTTTGTTTTATTTTCTATTTCATGACCAAAAGCAACCTGGAGAGGAAAGGTTTTATTTTATCATGCAAAATCTATCACTGGATAAAGTCAAAGCAAGAACTATAATCAGGAAACCTGAAGGAACAATGCTTATTAGCCATGCTTTTAATGGCATGCTCATCTTGATATTTCTTATGACTCAGGACCACCTACCCAGGGTTGACACTTCCCACAGTGGACTCAGCCTCCTACATAAATCATTAATCAAGAAAATGCCCTGTAGACTGGCACATAGGCTGAACTGGTGTAGGCACTTTCTCAATTAAAGTTCCTTCTTCCCAGATATATTTAGGTTTGTGTCAGGTTGACAAAAACTAAACAGCACATCATGCCAGAATATATCTTATATTTTTACATCAGGATTATGTAATTCAAACTGAGTGGGATTTCTGTTACAGCTATGAGCAATTTAATAGATACAAAGACCTCTGATAGATGTCTCTCATGGGGACTAATGCCATATTATGTTGCCCAAAGCTGCCCTCTACAGATCTCTTGAACATTGATATCAGACTAGGTTTGGATACTGTACCACTCACTAACTCTATGATCACACAAAAATCATTTGACATGCTTAAATTATAGCTTCTTACTGTAAAATAGTGGCTGGCTGCACACCTATGTACAAGCATGCCACACTAACGGAATTCAGTGGGTTGTATTAAGAAAAAAATTGAAGGGGAGACATATTGCGATGCCCAAGAGAAGTTGCAGAAGAATAGTGGATATGACCAAAATACATTGTCTACACATAAGAAATTTTCAAAAAATAATTAACTACATCAACAAAAACCTCCATGGGATTACTGTGAACACTAAATGACACAAGGCATTTAAAAACCTTCGAGGGTATAGGTCAGTGGTAAAGTATTTGTATAGTATGTACCTGGCCCTGGGTTCAATGCACAATTTTGTACAATACATTAAAATAAATGTATGTGAAATGTTTGGTATAGAATCTTACCAAAGAACAAGCCCAGTCCACATTAGATGGTAGCATCATTAGCTTACCTCTTCTGAGACTCTTAATGGTGCAAGATCCTTTAACCAAGAATTCTGAAGAGCCCTTAATATGCACTACTAGCTTTTTACCTTCATCCCTCTCTTTCTGGCCTGAAAGGATCTCCCAGAAGTCACTAGGGGTTCATCTTCACTTTTCTGCTCATGATATTGAATTTACACATGCTGGCCTGCCTCCTACTACATTGGGGTCAGCTACAGAATTTATTAACATCTGAAGCAGACCTTTTCTTCTCATCCCACAGAAACTTCCTACATCAAAATTTGAATAAGCCTGAGGTTTTCCGGCACAAAGTTGATGACCACTGCCCCCTTCTCAGATCCCATTTTCTTAGGGTCATTTCTACATAGTTATTGCTTCTTTGATCAAATTACCAGCACACAGATAATTACACTTACCCAGCAGTTTTCATCTCCAAAGCAATGGAAAGGCCATCCCGTCTGTCTATTCAGTGAATTTCCCATCCCTAATAAAAACAAGTTCCAGCACCAACTTCAAAAGCTGAGGCAGGCAAAGCCGCCTCCCGAAGAGCAGGTGCGCAGCATGCATATTAATGCGAAGAAATCAGAACTGAGAGGCAAGGAGGAGACTTCAAAGGCACAGAATGTGGAGTCAGGAGATAAAGGGTTGCCCGGGACATTCTGACTTTGCACAAGTTGTTTAACCTCAGAGTCTTACTTGCCTGGTGTGTGAAATGGGGCTGATAAACATGTCTAACCCCTACTCTTAGTTCTGAGTGCAGCGAAGGAATGGGAGAGAAAATGACTCATTAGGTGATGCAGATGCTTTGCATTCAGCATGACTTCCCAAATGGGTTATTTTTATACAAATATTGAGACAAGGACAGGGCTCTATCAATAAATGCAAAGATTTGCTTCCTCTGCTCTTGAACAAAATATTCCAAAAGTGACTTCTACTCCAAAGAAAAAGTGGGGAAGTAGTATCTCACTGTCCACTGACTGAGCAGAAACAATAATCAGCTCTGCTTGAATGTTAAAACTAAACTTATAGAATCCTAACAGCTGCCCTAGAAGACTGGGAGTGAAACTGAAACGTGGATGCACTCTTCCCATAACAACTCAGTTCTCAACTAACATTTCTCCACATCTGATCTGGCAACCACCAGGGATGTTTCATGGGCATGGACAACAGCAGAGCTATTTTCATTATGCAAGCCTCTCTCTTGCTCCTCTGTATGTGTGTGCGTGCATGCGTGTGTGTGTGTGTGTGTGTGTGTGTGTGTGTGTGTTTCATTTTTTTCATGAGAATATACTAAGCTTATCAGAATAGCCAGAGCCAAGGTATCATATAACAGTGAAACAGACTGAGTCAGAAATGGGCAGACAACCTTGTAGTCCTCCATGAAACTAGAAGAGACTGGGACAGATGTAAAATAATATCCCTATTTTCAAGATCTGATTATTTTGGAAAATACGTTTAAAAGAATATTTTAGTTTAAGGTCAGTCAGTAAAATATACTTGTATCACTGGCCTGATGACCTGATTTTGATCCCCAGAACCTTAGCAAAGATAGAAGGAGAAAACCAAGTCAGAAAAGTTGTCCTCTGATCTCTACACATGCTACACACATACACACACATCATGCATGCACACACATACACACACACAATGGATGCATTCATATATACATACATATCACACATAAATACATATACATAAAATATACATGTGTACCCCACATACACATATCATACATATATACACCATACATATACATCATACATGCACACATACATACTTTATACAGGAACACATATATACATCACATATACACACCCATATGTACATCATATACATCATCATATATACACACAGCATACAAACACATATGTACATACACATCATAGAAAAACACACAAACATCATACGTGTGCACACCACACACACACACACACACACACACACACACACACACACGACTATTAAAGTATAAAATGTTACCTTCTTTTAAACATGTATGTATGAGTCTGTTTGTATGCAAGCCACATGTATATGGGTGCCTGCAGAGGCTGGAAGAGGTATCAGAGCTGCTGGATCTGGACTTACAGGCAGTTATGAGCCACCAGATGAAAGTGCCTGGAGCAGAACCCAGGCCCTCTGGGAGAGCAGAGAGAGTTCTTAATTTCTGAGTCATCTCTTGGTCCTATGTTACCTATTTTTAGCAGTCACTATAATTTGCTATTTTTTAGTGATTTGACACCTTTTTGACTCTCAGCTTCAGCATTTAAAATCGTGAATCTCAGTAGCTGCAGCAAGTGCAAACAGAAGCTTTCCAATATCCTCCATTTTTTTTTCCAAAGGCTTCAAGCAGCCTTGACACCTAAATCCTAGAGAACCTCTGCTGGTAGACTGACATTGGAACTAGCTTCCTGCTTTCAAACAGAGAACAAGAAGCAACACTACAGGTGACCAATAACCTCCCACAACAAATGTACAATTATGTCTAACGTCTAATAAAGAAACAGACTTTATAGGTTGGGACACATAACTCAAAGGAAATACTTTTGAGACCAAAAAAAAAAAAAAACAAAACAAAAACAAAAACAGATCTTCCAGCTTGATTAACGATTTCCATACAGTTACTACCCTTGTTTTCGACCAGACACTTCCAGCAACCACATTGTCCTGATGTGTTTTCGGAACCACTCAAACTACAGCATGCAGAAATCTAATAACTTGCTTGCTTCTAAGTGTCTTGTATGAGATCTGGAAATATCAGCGGTTACGCAGGTTGTTTTAGACTGTCCTGAAAAACAGCTCATGAAATTTCCCATGTGATGAAGATCAACAGCCATTCTGTCAAAAATGCTTTACCTACAGAGCAAGGGCAATATCTGTTCCTGTCTGTCATCCTTCTCCTACTTTTAAAGCCCCAATTTATCTCTGAGTCCAAGAAGACTTCTCAATAGTCCAAATCAACTAGGGGAATTTTACTCAACTTGCTCTCAAAAAAAAAAAAAAAAAAAAATCATGTGACCCCAGTCTTAGAAAGCAACTAGACTGAACTTACAAGAAACCTACTTGGGATGTAGATGTGTTGTCTAGAAGTTTGCAGTTTTCTTGAAATAATGAGGCTACCATTATAAAGTAAAAAACAAAGGTAGTTATCGGAATCTTTATGTTAAATGGCTATTGAATCAGAACCAGCAACTGCTTGCCTCCTAACACTTTTATAAAACAATATATCCCATGTTTCTTTAGGTTGTTGTCATTCTGTTACTTACAGCCTACTGTACTAGCAACTGACACTAAGGTTTTCTGTAGATTACTCTGTTATTTCTATGCATAAACAATGTAATGTCTTTTGTCCCAGAAATGTCAGCAATAGTAGAATTAGTAAACAGGTATTTTAAAGGAGCTATTCTGAATAAGGTCAATGAATTTACAAAACCCTATAAATATGATAAGGAGAAAATTTTAAATGATAAAAAGACTCCAAAGAGTTTCCTAGAGCAGGAAATATATATATATATATATATATATATATATTGCATAGAAGTACAAACAGATTAGAAATCACATGGGAAAAAATAAATTTGCTCTGAAAACATAACAATAGATGTCACAAAAACTTAAGCAGAAAGAAAAAGGATAATGTGGAAAATGACACAGGGATAGCATCAGTACAGCAGGGACAACACCACGCATTTCAATTTAATATTAATGCAACTTGAGTCAGAAAAGGAGAAACAGGAAGAAATATTTAAAGAAATAAAGGCTGACATCTTATCCACATGTGATTAAAACCATATACACACAATCAAAAATTCTAGAGCAAAGCAAACTAAAAACAAAGAAAATATTAGCATGGTATGCATGATAAAATTACTAGTACTTAGTAACACAGAGAAAACTTTTAAAAGGAGCTCTGGGTACAAAAGCTACATTGCATTCAAGAAAACAAAGATAAGAATGTCTGTGGTGTTCACATCACAAAAAGCACAAGACAAAAGACAATGGGACAGCTGTAATGTGCCAAAAGAAAAGTGACGTTGTGGATCCAGTGAAAATAGCTTTCAAAAATGTTCTCACATAAGAAAAATACTGAGAGCCGAGTCATGAATGATTTTTATATTGGAAAGGTTAAGGAAAGTTCTAGGGGAAAAAAGAAAATGATATCACATGCAAACTTGAGTCCACTCAAAGCAGTGGTATGTCAGTTTGGAAGATCTCTGTCTGTAAAGAAAAAGATCTTTTCCTTATGTTGTAATTCTTCAAAAGTATTTAGAAAAAAAAATCAAGAAAAATAGGACATCATATAGCTTATTAAATGTACTATAAGGCCTAGAGACTTGGTTCAGAACACCAGTTGCTCTTCTAGAGGATTGGGTTCTATTTCCAGCATGCATATGGAGGCTCATCACCATCTGTAACTCCAGTTCTAGGGGTCTGACATCCTCTTCTGGCCACTAATGTCACCATCATGCACATGTCATACAAAATATACATACAGGCAAAATAAAAGATAGGACCATGGAGGACAAACTAGGTTGGGGATTTAGCTCAGTGGTAGAGCGCTTGCCTAGCAAGCTCAAGGTTCGGTCCTCAGCTCTGGAGGAAAAAAAAGTTTCTAAAAAGCAGACAGAAGTGGTATGTGGGGTACACATATGATGGGCATACCCAGGTGGTCTAGAAAGCCTTCAGAAGCCACACCCTGGTTTTGACGACCCAGCTAGGGAAGATGGGTACTTGGGTCTCTTTGGAGCCCAGCATTATGTCCAAAGATGGCAGCAAGCCAATGTTCACCACAAAAGCCTTCTTGGGTAACATGAGCACCCTCATCCCATCCATGTCTTTGCAAAGAACCTGGGGCTTAAGAAGTAGGAAGTAGAGCTTCCCTTCAGGCTGTGGCTGAAAAGGACAAGAACACAGAGAAGCTGAAGGCCTTGAAGGGGGTAATTATGCTGTGTCAGGTGTGGTGACCTACAGTTAACAGTGCTTGATATTCAGGACCAAGTAGATGCTTGGTGGTGTCTTAAATACCCATCTTACCAAAGCCAGGACAGTCAAGCAAAAGGACTTTCTCTGACTTTACCCCTTGAAACTGGAAATAACAGTCAAGGGACTCTCCCTGTGTGTCTCCTGTGTCCTGGAGTCGTGTTTGGGACACTGAGAAAGAATCTTGACTGCAGCAGAGGCATCTGCTCAGATGGAAATGGGAAGAACCAGCAGCCCTCAGTGTTTATCTCTCAGTGGGGAGGTCTTCTTATGAAAAGTAAATCTCCTAAAATTAAAATAAGAGCACTTACTGCTCTTAAAGAAGAACCAGCTGGATTCCAAGCACCTATGTGGAGACTCACAACTGCCTATAACTCCAGTTCAGCATCCTCTCTTAACTTCTGCAGGTACCTGCACACACATAATACACTACAGACAAGTGCACATATGTGTGTGCACATACACACACACACACACACACACACACACACACACACACACACATGCATATATGTGCACAAATAAAAATGGATAAATAAAAACTAGGGGTAAGTAGAAATAAACTGTTGAGTCTTACATTGTAAAATTGGAAGAATAGAGAATAGTGAACTATGTAAATATTAATAATAAGAACACTAGAGTGGCTTTATTCATATCAAGGTAGACTTTTAAGAACAAATTCATAGTTGTGGGGGACTGAATGAGAATGTCCCCCATAGGCTCAGAGGTTTGAATAACTGGTCCCCTGTTAGTGGTAATATTTGGGTAGAGTTAGGAAATGTGGTCTTCCTGGAGTAAATATGTCACTGGGAGCCGAGTTTGAGGTTTCAGAAGTTACATGCCATTCCTACTTGCTCTCTCTGCTTTCTGTCCATGGTTCAAGACGTAAGTGTTCCTACCATGATGCCTGGCACTTACTGCCATCTCTCCTGCCATAATGAACTCTTAACTCTCTAAAACCATAGCCCCAATTAATTTTTCCCTATAGAAGTTGTCTTGTATGGTGGTTTGAAAGAAAACAGTCCTTGAAGGGAGTGGTACTACTGGAAGGTGTGGCTTTGTTAAAGTTGGTATGGCCTTGCTGGAGGAAGTGTGTCATTGTTGGGGGAGGGAACTTTGAGGTTTCCTATGCTCAGGATATCTACCGCCCACTGTCTCAGTTGATTTCCTGTTGCCTGCCCTGCGTGAGGTAGAACTCTCAGCTACTCCTCCAGCATCACATCTACCTGCATGTCATGATGCTCCCTGCCATGATGATAATGAACTGAACCTCTGAAATTGTAAGCCACCGCCTCAATTAAATGTTTTCCTTTATAAAAGTTGCCATGGTCATGATATCTCTTGACAGCAACAGAAACCCTAACTAAAACACCTTGGTCACAGTGTTTTATCACAGCAACACAAAAGTATATATACACTAGCTCTAGTAACAAAGAAGGAGTTGGGTTTGTTTGTTTGTTTGTTTTTTGTATGTTTGGTTGTTTGTTTTTCTTTTGATACAGGATGTTATATAACCCAGACTAGACTAGTGTTCACTATGTAGCCAAGAATGATCTTGAACTACAAAAGATATTTTTATCTTAACAAGAGGTCTAATTTATCAAATGCTAATAATTCAAAATATATGAGAAATTAATAGGTTACAAAACACATGAAATAAAAACTGATAAATATGAAAGAAGAAATTAATAGATTTTCCATTATGATTATGTACTCTCCTCTCCTAGTAGCTAAAAAAAATTAGACAGAATGAGATTATAGAGTTAATAACACTTACCTACAATTTGGTTTAATTTATTCATCAACACAATTATTTGAGTTACTTTTCTGTTCCTGTGATAAGACACTATAACCAAGGAAACTTGTAGAAGGAAGAATTTATTCTGGCTTGTGGTCCTAGAGGGAAGATCATCCATCATGGTGGGGAGGTGCCTTTGTTTCTTTCATACTGCTGTCAAGACATCGTGACCAAGGCAACTTTTAGAAGAAAAGGTTTATTTGGGTCTTACAGTTTCAGAGGGTTAGAGTCCATGACAATCACCTATTATTGGGAGCAGTGGCTGAGAGCAGATATCTTGACCAACAAGTCAGAGACAAAGAGAGCTAACTAGAAATGCCATATGCTTTTTAAAAGGTTTTAAACCTCAAAGCCCACCCTCCAGTAACACACCTCCTCTAACAAGGCCACACTTCCTAATCCTTCCAAAACATTTCCACCAACTAGAGACCAAGTATTCAAATATATGAGCTGATGGGGGCCACTGTCATTCGAATCCCCACAGGAGGCATAGTAGCAAATTGTAGGTATGGCAGTAGCTACAGGATGCTGAACACTCACATCTTCAAATTCAAGCATAAAGTAGAGAGCAAATTAGAAGTAGTGTGAGGTTTTTAATCTCAAATCCCACCCTAACTGATATACTTCCTCAATCAAGGCTACACTACCCAAATCTCCTCAAACAGTACCACCAACTGGGGGTCAAATACTGAAGACTATGGGGAACATTTCTCACTCACACACACACACCACAGTAACCAAACAAGAGCATAATTCAGAGACTCCAAGTGCACTTGGAAAATCTACTAAATATATACCATGCCTGGACCATAAAGGAAATCTCAAAGCATTTCAAAGGATAAAAAGTATGCAATCCATCTCTCCAACTATTATAAAATGAAAAAATACTAGGAAATTCTCAAATATCTGAGAAAACAACATATTTCAAAATAGACTGTGTTTCAAAAAGAAATTGACAAAGGAGATTAGAAAATACCCCCTATCAAAATTTAAGTTATACAAATAAAACAGTGCTCAGAGGAAATTTTACAGCACTGAATGTTTGCATCACCAATTCTTTAAATATCCAATATCTGTAATCCTTACATCCACCCTGAGAACATAGAACAATAAAAACTGAACCCCAAAATACAAAGAAGTAATAAAAAGTATTAAATCAATAAAATGAAAAGCAAACAAGAAAGAAAAATCAATAAAACTGTGGAGACTTTTCAACCATAACGTTTTAAAAGATCAATACAAGTGATCAACCTGTAGTGTGATTGATCAAAAAGAAAGTCAGAAATAACAAAAATCAAGTGAGACATCATAGAATTTCCCAGGAAATTACAAAGATAACCACAGAACAACATATGGATTATAAAAAATGTAATAATGTACAACGACAAGGAATTTGACACCTTGACTGAAATGTATGAATCTGTCAAATGACCACATCTCATACAAGAAACCTACTAAGCCTGACATGAGTCAAAAGACAGATTAAAACAGTTGAGCATCTCACAAGGCAGGACACTCCCCAATGAAAGCATTCTTGGCATGGGAAGGAGTTCAGATTCAGGGAGTTTCACTGGTGAATTTAGTAAACCTTTTAGAAAAGAAGTAACACCAGTGTCACACTAAATAGGAGTGGGTATACTTCCCACTCCATTTCTGGAGTCATTAATGACCATTATTTTGACAATGGAAAACTATTAAGACTCAACAACTGTCAATAAAACATGGACATGTAGAGTCTGTCAATCATAGGGGTAACTCAACATGAATTACTGAAATATAATATGAATATTAATTAACTTCACACTCCAAAAGTAAGTATAATTCAGCACATACACAGAAGAAAGGAAAAAAGACAATGAGGGTAAGCTCAATAGATAAAGAAAATATACAAATAAGTCATATAATTAAAAACTAGAGGAAAGGGGGAAGGAGAGATTGGTCAGCAGTTCAGAGCACACACTGCACTTGTGGAGTACCTAGCTTCCAGTTCCAGCACCCACTTGGCAGATCATAACCATCTTTAACTCCAGTTGCAGGGGATGGGATGCCCTCTTCTCACCTCCACAGGCACTGAACATGCTTGTGGTGGACTTACATCCATGTAGGTAAAACACTTAGACACATAAAATATACATATCATGTAAGCAGTAAGACATGCATACCATGCAAGCAGTAACTAAAAAAGTTGGGGTGCTATTTTAATTTAGATGTGGTACACCTTAAGACAAAAATTGGTATGAGAGACAAGATGTGGTACACTTTAAGACAAAAATTGGTATGAGAGACAAAGTAGGACATTTCATTTCAAAAGACTGAAAAGGTTTGCCCATAGGGAAATGAACCTATCATAACCAGGTATAGTCTAAATGCTGAAACTATCAGTGTTTGTTATTCAAATCATACAGTATTTGGTATTTTGCTGCTCACCAAACTCAAGCATCCTCTGCTAAACAATAAACAGAACACAAAGGTTTGGGCCTTTAAGCTGTGTCATCCTTTGGAATTTTGAAAGCCAACAACTGTTGGCTAAGCTTAGGTTGCTTTGATCATGGGCCTCTTTCTCTCCTATGAATTAACCTCTGGGGGCATAGTAAAATAATTTCCTCACCCATCTTTTCCTGATCCTTTACATTATAACAATCTACTCAATACCCAACAGTGTGTTTCTCAGAGTGGCACAGACTTCAATGACTAACAGCCCAGCTCTGGCATCAGTCAGCCAGAATTCTAACCCTTTTGCTTCTGTCCCTTCTACACTCAGTTGTGTGATGCTGAGCAAGTAGTTGAACTCTTCTCTGCCTCCTTTCCAGATGGCAGAACCTGCACCACACATTCTTCCTGAGAATGCAGAGTACAATGCCCAGCTAGGAGCTTATACTCGCAAGTATTTGTTCCACCTTGCTTCACAGCAGCTGCTATTCTGAGCCTTCTCCTTGCTTCCATCCCCCCTGCCCATATAAAAGTGGCTCCATATCCCAATTTTAGAATCTGCTTTTAGTGCTTCTGTTCAGGGAAACCTTTCTCCTGACTTAATGGTTTTACATGCTGGACTTCTATACTATTCCTTTCCATTTGATCCCTCAAATATTTTGGCTTCTTCTGCAGTTCAACAGACTCTAGCTGTAGACCTATTCATTTGGACATTCCAAGGTAGAGATGCTGAAAGTGCAGTTGCCCCTCCCAAATTTACTCTGGAAAGCCTCGTCACAATGGAAAACACTTTAAAGAATATTCTATGACTGCTGCCTGTGGATGTGGGCCAAGAAAATGAAAAGAATAGATGTATAAGCGGGAAGGCTTGTGGCAAATGGAATATACAATCAATTTCCCCACTCAATCTAAGGTTAGGAACTTCTGATACCAACCAGAACAAAACAAGCCTTGGATCAAAGTGTTCTGATTGTTGTGCTTTGGCAAGCACAATGCAGAGATGTAATTGTGCATGCACTGTGCTTTGATGAGTCAAAGACGCACCTCCCTCAAACACACCAGGGGCCTTGTCAGAACAGACAGATAACCAACTGACTCCTACAGATGCAGCTGTATATGTCACCTTGGGGAAATCAAGACCCCAGCTGCTGAGAAGAACAAAGACGAGATTTTGCTGGAGACAATTTTGTGTAGCATAGGAAGAATTTCTGCTGCCTTCAGCTTGGTCTGTGCAAAGCAGCAAGTCATTGGCTCTCATGAGTCTGCTCCAACATTTACTCTCGGTTGGAGGAGACTTTGCCCTCCAACGCATATTTAGAAATGTTGACAGGTATGTTTGTTTATCAAGACTATTGGCATCTCATGGGCAGGAAAGGTGGGGGATGGCTGCTAAACCATCCATCCTGAACACCAGAAATGCTGCAATGAGAGACTGCCCCATAGGAATGACCAGGATGAACTCCATGGCTGACAGGAGGCACAAGAGTGCTAAATGTTCCATAACATCCCTTGGTCTGATTCTAGTTCCCCCAGCCCTGAATCCAAAGCCTTTTGACAGTAATCAATGCTCCTACCAGTGACAACCAGGCTGTGTTGGAGAACATCCTTTTGCTGATCTCCCCTTTTGCTCTTCAGCACTCTGAGACAGTAGTGCAGGTCCACTGTTTTCTTAATATTTACCCCCATAAATATTAGTGGATGGCAAAACTGTTGATCTTTCTTCTTCAGCAGCCTAAAACACCAATTGTAATTATTTGATAAAGTCTTCTTCATAATCCAGTGAATGCTATGGAAAGTCTGACAAGAATAATGCACATTTATACCAATCCAGTTTTAAATAAAGTAGGGTAGCTCCATAAACCCATTTCATGGACTACATAAATTTACAGATTCTGTGTTAGTCATAATTCCTGTTTCTGAAGTTCAAATCTCCTCCCCACACACACACATACACACATGCTTTTTGTTTTGTTTTGTTTTGGTTTGGGGTTTGGTGTTTTGAGATAGAGTCTCACTATGGAGTACTGGCTATCTTAGAACTCACTATGTAGACCAGACTGACCTTGAACTCATAGAAATACACCTGCCTCTGCCTCCCAAGTGCTGAGATTAAAGATGTGTGCTATCACACCTGACCCTTTCCGACATTCTGTACTCTTATAGAAAGGAAGAAGGAGTCTGCTCTCTGTCCTACAAACACAAAATGACCCTCTCTGTTAATTTTAGATAGAAGAGCAAATGAGCCACCATTCCTTTTTGCATAAGCTAGCAATGTATAACTCCATTGTGCTCGTATAAAGCAAGAGCCCCATTTTAAAATTTCTTAAATTAAAAATGAGAAATCCTAAAAATAAATGCAATATGAAGCAGGCAAAGTTGTGTTATAAGTTAGTGCTTACCCACTCAGAGGAAAGCTGTTTCCACTGACTTTAGGTATTTTAATGTTCTTACTTCTCTCAGAAAACAAAAATGGTGATTATAAGGGAATTTTAATATTGAAATTGTTATCTGGAAACTGCAAGGCCTTAGACAAATGTTTTTGGGAAATTGTTTTTCTAGGATTATATTGGCTTTAATGTAGAGAACCAGGAAGGGTGATTTTATAAGTTTAAGAATTCTGAATGTAAAATGATCTCCCACCCAATTTTGTGTATGGAAAAGGTTATTAATTGCATAAGAAATAATGCCCATTGCCATAGTAACAAATTTTCCTCCAGTTTACACCCATTTTACTAGGCCTGTATTTTTCTGAAGGAATGTTTCTTTGGTCTCACTATTGGGTGACCAGTTATTCTTTGTGTGCACAGCATGCATGCATGAGCACAGGCACATGTATGTGGGTGCCTGTAGAATCTAGAAGAGAGCATCAGATCACCTGGAGCAGAGTTGCAGGTGGCTGTGACCCACCCATCTTGGGCCCTCTGGAGAAGCAGCCAGTGTTCTTAACTGCTGAGGCAGTGCAGCGGCCTCCATCTTTAGCTTTAAATCTTATCCTAAGAGACTTCAATTCTGGAAAAATGGTGACTGTTGGTCACTCTACCATGAAAACAATTAATCCACTTTTCCTAAGTGGCTATTCCTTTTAAAGCCCTCCACACTGGCTGAGATTGATTATAGTTCAGCCTAGTTTCCTCAATCTTTATGATTTTCCTCTTTCTCAATCTTTATGATTTTCCTTTTAAAGATATGGCTGGGACATGGGGAAGAACAGAGACTTATCTTTCATTCCACACAGCTTAACATTATTATATCAGAAACATATATATTGTCTCCTACAACATATCTTCTTTACTGTTCTTAAAATGTCTCACTTGTTTTTTTCAAAATTGCATAATGTCTAAGTACTGTTTTGTTTTGTGTCTGTTTGTTTTTGTTATTCTTATTTGCCTATATGCAAAGGAATATAAAATAATGAATTATCAAAAAATCAAGTTGAATGCTTGTTTATCTAGGGCCAAGTGGACAGGTGTCTCATAAATGGCTATAAATTTTTGGAAGTGTGTGAGGTTATTTTCAGTAGGGCAAGACCTGAGATGAAACTGAAGACTAACTTCTGGCTTTTAACAACAACAATAATAGCAATAATAATAATAATAATAACACAGAAATAATTTAGAGCAATAGGAAACTGAGAATTAGAGTCTGTCCATTTGGACTACCAAATTTTATAGCCTACATGAATATGCATTGCTTGCGAATGCCCAAAATTGGCACAAAGGAACAAGAAAGCTCAAGGGAGAACACAGAATTTATAACAATCCCTAAAGAGAGGGTATGGAGATACATGTGCTCTTGTTTCATTTTAAAGTTATTTATTAATTGGGAGAAATGCAAACATGAACGAGGGTTGAAAGATTAATACCATAGGATCCCACACATCTGTTTCTGGCTCTCAACTGTTATCAGTGCATGGTGAACCTTGTTTCATTCTTTTTCTTCCTATTCCTTAATCCAACAAGTCTATCAACATCCTGGGCATTCTGATTAATTTATAAGTATCATAGTATGTATCTATTTAAAGAAAATATTTATAATTAGTTGATGGTGGTTGACATGGCAGAGGGTTGACAGGGATGAATGAGGAGGGATACTAAATAGATATAGATTTTCCTTTTGGTGATTTAAAAAAAAGTTCTAAAATTAGAAACCAGTGGATGCTTTACATTTCTATGAATGTAATAACAAAGTGCCTCGAAATATACTATACTTAAAATGGTGAATTGTCTAGCATATAAATTATATATCAATAAAGCTAAGGTAATAAATGGAAAATAATTGTACTTTTGTTTTCTGTGCTTGTGATGGTTCTTGAATCTTTTTCCCATCAGTGAGAGATTATTGACTGGCTCATGAGCCATTTATCAGTGACTATATCACAGAGCAGAGAGACTCTCTCTGCAAAGTACACACACAATTCCATAATACTGTTAGATGTCTAAAAAAAAACTAACACTAACTTCCTGGTGTTATAAAATATCCATATCCATTCTGGCTGGGCGGTGGTGGCACATGCCTTTAATCCCAGCACTCAGGAGGCAGAGATAGGTGGATCTCTGTGAGTTTGAGGCCAGCCAGGGCTACCAAGTGAGTTCCAGGAAAAGCACAAAGCTACACAGAGAAACCCTGTCTCAAAAAACCAAAAAAAAAAAAAAAAAAAAAAAAATCCATTCTGATCAGAGCCCATTTGTTTTATTGTAGTGGTTAACATGTCTCTTAGTCTCCTTAGATCTATAGGTGCTTCCCTAGACTCCTCTGTTTTTCTTTATAAAATATTTGTTGAAGTAATATATAACTATTTTGCTAGAATTTCCCATATTATATACTTTTTAAAGTGTACTCATATGTAAACCCAGGATTGTGTTCTGTCTCTCACATTTTCTGAAAACTGTGGGGTCAATTCAACAGCTGGATTACATTTGAGCTCCTTTTTCTTTCATATAGGATTGCCTCTGTTAATATGATGGATTTCCATGGGATCAAACAAATCAACAACTCTTCATGGAACTCCCCACGGGATTTCACCTAAGAAATTGGTCATCATCTTATATTTGCTTATTTCGTTTCTTCATACAAGGTTTCACTCTGTAGAACCGACTAACCTGGAACTCATCATACAGCTCATGCTGGTCCCAACTTGTGGCTCAGCTTCCCAAATGCTAGGATAGCAGTCACAACACCTGCCATTGACTTTATAGATTAATTTGGAATTCAAAGATTATAGCTCTTTTCTAATTCAAATTCCCTTCCTTAATTTGCTATAAGGCATGCTTTTAAGAAGAATGTTTCCATTCAACTATTTGGTTGTCTCAAGGAATAGCTTGTCTACGAAAAACAAGATGTTTCATCTTTACCTTTATTTCCAAGTTTCTCACTAATAGATGCTCTAGAATTGTCCAAAGGATATAGTGAATATTTTGTTTTAAAATATCATTATTAACACAAGGATTTTTTAACACATATGATGTATTTCAATATTTCTTTGATGCTAAAATTTCCTGCAACTTCTCATTGTTCCTAAGTCATTAAAACATGACCCCAATGGCTTTTGATAGCTTCTTTTCTTTCAGATATAAGAAGCTGTTCCAGAAGTACCTAAAATGTTTCCTGTTCCATACCTGTAATCATCTACTTCTCAAAGAAGTCCCCAACCCTTGGGAATGGCATTTGAAAGACACAATTTAGATGTGACGAGTCTTCATTCCATCTAAATTGGATTTTCAGTAGACAGAACTTCTGTTTTCTTTTTAAGACAAAATAAATCTAGTTCATTTCACTCTTATCTTTTCTGTCTAGTACTTTACCTTATCTGCCTACTTCCTTTATTATTTAATTTGGAATTGCAAGATTACAGTCCTATTCTAATTCAAAATCTCCCTCTTTAGTTTACTATAAGATATATTTTTATATTGAATAAATAACCAAATATTTGTGTATAGCACACAAACATGCACACACAGGCTAATGCACAAGCTAATGCACACGAATTTGCACATATACATGGTTTAGAGAACAGGAGTGTTGACATATCCAAATAATAAGCATCTCATTGTAAAAATGTGATTTTAGAAAACTGTAAGATTTGTATACACTTACAAGGGTCAGAAACCATAAGGGGATTAGAATTAAGATTTAGAAGACAGACAACATAGATAAATAGATGAGTAGATACATGCTTGCATGCATACACACACATATGCATATATGTATGCAGAATCATCCTTTCTTTCTTCATCCCATAAAACAGAACACAGGGGTTTAGAGAAAGATTAGAGACATTAAGTTCTCAAAACCACATACTTTGGGAATTTAGAAATTCAGACTCATGTAGTCAGTTCATGTAGTCCTTTTGATTTGAGGAGCGCAGTATGATAGATGCGACAGATGACTGGTTTTGAAATGAGAGCCAGGCTGTGTCTTCTCAAGATAAAACACTGCTGTTAACTATGAGTCTCCTCCTGAACATAAGACCTAATCCAACTGCCCCACTACCATAGAATAAAAATAGTGCATTTGCCCCTCAGCTGCAGTGGAGTTGGTGAAGGAAGAAACGCCTGGTGTGGACCAGAGCAGGTGCAGGAAGCTATCCACTTCCCTTCTTCAACCCAAACAACCACCATCACAGCTTCCCTATGGGGATCCTGAGAATCAGGGCCTACAGCTGGGCAGCCCTCATGCCAAGAGCACATAAACCCAAAATGGAAACTGGAGAGAAAAGGAGGGAGACTTGGCACATCAGTCCTCTGAGTTGTTTTGCATCAGTTGGAGCTGGGGAGACAGACATAAGAACATCACCAGCTCGTGTGTTTCCTGGCAGGGACACCAGCCATAGACTTGCCTGATCCAGACACATTACTGCAGCAAACAGTTTGCATCTATAGCTCCATTTCTTTAATTTACCAGAAGTAAAAGAGAAGTTTCAGAGGCCCTTGGGCCTTGGGCATTGCCTCAATCAGGACAAGGCTGATAGGTTGACTGACAACCCATGGATGAAGCTTCATTATATATTTTTTTAGTTTTTTGTTTGTTTGTTTGTTTCAATACAGGGTTTCTCTGTGTATCCCTGGCTATCCTTGGACCCACTTTGTAGACCACAGAGTCAAACTCACAGAGATGCACCCACCTCTGTCTCTCGAGTGCTGAGATTAAAGGCGTGCACCACCACCACCTGGCTCATTATGCTATTTAATCCATATATGAGATCATTGCACACACTTCTTGGAGCCACCACTAAAAACATTCCTTTGCCAACTTCACTCACGTCTGCTCACTGTAGTGAGTAGCCATTCCAGTCTTGGCTTGGAAGTTCCAACCCCCATTGAGGCTTCGGTAATGGTCACGCCTACAAGGCAGGGCTGAGAAAGGACACTGAAGACCCAGGATCTGAATGAGAGGGATCTCTTGGTGCACGGACCCTGGACACTGGAGGTAGACTGAACAGTTCACCAGAGAACACCATCTGACTGCGCCATACCTTTTCCAGACCCTACAACCTACCTATTCCTTCATTTGTTAGTTATGCCACAAAATAAACCTCCCTTTTAACTACATGGAGTGGCCTTAATAATTTCACCAATAGCTCACACTTTGTAGTGGCCCAGGCATATCAACCTATCAGGGATGGTGTAGAGGGCACCCTTGGTGAGTGAATTCTAGGACAAGCCATGGCCTGCCTGGCTGAATTGAGGGCCCAAGGAGAAAGATTTACTCCTCTGCTGCCTTAATCTCCATCCCTGTGTGTCTATGTGTTATCTTGACCTATCAGCGAACATTGAGGGAACTTCAGCCTCTCACTTTGCCTTTTCAGGACAACCCTGAAGTACACAACAGGAAAGAGAGATGATAGTGACTTTCCATGAATGATAGGACATGATTTTCATTGTTTTAAAATTCTTCCACACATCTCCTCTCTGCTTCTATTTTTCATGTATACATAAGCAGTCTGTCTTTCTGCCTTCCAAAGCAACTATTTCACAAGTTCTCTCAGAGGATTTCATAGAGAGAGGAAAAAACAGAACTACATGGCTCCTTCCCCCAGTGGTTCAGCAAGCCTTTCAAGCATCCACCCAATGACAAGCCACAAGGAGGAGAGAAATGAAGAGCAGTGTGCCAGTCATGCTTCCTGTCACTATGAAAACTCTGAGGAAAATGAGTTAAGAGAAGAAAGGTTTATTTTGTCTCACAGATCTAAAGGAGTCAGTCCATCATTGGCAGGATGATGCAGCAAAGCAGAGTACTTCACACCTGTGCAGCAGAGGTGGAAAGAAAGAGTCTCTATGTTCTCCAGATTCTCCTTCTCCCTTTTAATCCCCCAAGGAACAGTGAAATGGTGTCACTTACGTTTAGGACAGACCCTGATGATGCCCTTTAGACAATCCTCTCTGAAATACCTTCAGTGATAACCCCAGAGGCATACTTCACTGATCTTCTGGGTCTATTTCACGATCAAGTTGACTGCCACAACTAGTGATTCCCCAACCCTCCTGGGAACAACTTAGAATCCAATAAGTGAATTTACAATGACATTGACTCCACAAATATCTATTAAAGACATAAAACTTTTAAATAATTCATTCTGTTATAAATCCAAAGAAAGTAGCCAAAAATATTTCAAGAAATTATTCAAATTTAAATAGCCGGGCAGTGGTGGCACACGCCTGTAATCCCAGCACTCGGGAGGCAGAGGCAGGTGGATCTCTGTGAGTTCCAGGCCAGCCTGGTCTACAGAGCTAGTCCAGGACAGGCTCCAAAGCTGCAGAGAAACCCTGTCTTGAAAAACCAAAAAAAAAAAAAAAAGTTAACAGTCTTATTGTATATGTGATGTTGTGGATCCAGGTCTTAAGATGAAAATCAAGTGGATCCACATCTAAAGACATAAAATCAAGTGGAGGGTCTATGAATGAATAACATTGACTTCTTAGCAGAGTACACTAAATTATAGGGAAATGGAAGAAAGCCATGTTTTATTGAACTTCTATGCTTCTGGTACTCTACCCATAAGGTCAGTTATGAGTCTTTCAGCAGAATTGATCATGTAGGCTATAGCCTAACAGAGCATCTTGTCCCACATTATTTTAATAGAGCCATAAATGTAAGAAAATGATAGGTCTAGATAGGGCACACACCTGTAACCCCATCATCACTCTACAGATAGAGGCAAGAGGATCATGAATTCAAGAGTACAGGCTATGAAGCCCCTGTATCAGACTTATGAAAGAGAAGAAGTAAATGATGATGTGGGTTTTTCGTACAAGTACATTCACTTGTATTGTCACACTCTACCCATGGTCCTGTGTGGAAGACTTCATTTCCGGTTCATGGATGAAAAATGAGGGGCTGGTGATAATGACTTTTACAAGAACACAGCCTGCAGATGGCATCCTACCCAGGTGTTTCATTTCCTAAATCCACTGTGTGCTTCTTTTTAAACCAAGCTGCCTACTCCAGAGGAACTGTCATGCTTTGAACACAGAAGACACACCAAGAGGAGGAAGTCAAAGATAAACAATGCTGCTGAAGCCCACAGAAGCCTTGGTGTGTGATTCCCAGAGAAGGACTATGTGGGAGAAACTGGGTCTTACCTCCTTGAGCAAGAAGAGCAAGGCATGCCTCCCAGTGCCCCTGCTGACTGTCAGTTTCAGTGGGAGACAGCTTGTGAGGAGTCTCTCTTTTCAAAACACATCAAAGAGCCTTAATTGCTCAGGTCCCCTGCAAATATCCAGGCACAGAGTTCCACTTATTACAATTTCCAAATGACTGAAAAGCTTTTCCTTCTTTTGTGATGCCCTGAAAATTGGAGTGAACTAAGAGAATTCCATTCTCCACTCACAACTGAAATCTACAACTGGGTTTTCTGACAAGCACAAAGAAATCAAGGAGCAAAGACTTTTTTTTTTCCTTTTCAGCAGGAAAAGTAAATTGCTAGCTGTTATGAAATTATGCTGTTACAATTTTGACCCTAAGTATAAATCCATGTATCTGCCAGGTTAGTTTACAGTTTATACACACATGGTTGTTCTAAACTGAGAATGTCTCATTACTCTGCATGTCTCTGGACAAGTGACAAAAGATCAGGCTCAGCTGGGCCACCTTTTGGCAGACAGAATCTGGGTGATTTATGAAACCTTGCTAGTCCCTCCCTTGTCTACTTTCCAGAATATTGACAAGTGCTTTGTGTCTTAATACAAAGAATCATGGCTGTGTAATCATTAATAGAAAATAGCATTTATCTCTAGCTTGTCATTTTTTTTTTGGTCCCATCATTGGGCTAGGAGCTATTATGGCCAATCACCTTCCTGAAACTCTGTGATAAAATAGTAAAATTGATGCTAGACAGGCAAAACCTAGAAGTCCCCAAATTGTCTTAGTGCCTTTATTTATATAAAAGTACTGGTTGCAGATTTTACTTGTGAGTATATCAGTAACTGCTGCAACTGTGAGAAACATAAAAACAAAACAATGTGATCATCGCAACCTTTAAGTCAGATAGGCTATGGTTTAAAGCCTCGGAGCCTAGGTCATCAAAGAGCAATTAATCTAGCAACTGATGGGAGAAGATGCAGAGAACCACAGCCAAATAATATGGGGAGCTCAAAGAATACTGTGGAAGAAGAGAAGGACGGATTGAAGGGAAAGAGGGTTGGAGGAGCCAGAGGGGTCAAGGACACAAGAAAATCCACAGAATGAACTAACCAGGGCTCATAGTGACTCACAGAGATGGACCCAATAATCAGGGAGCCTCTATGAGTCTGACCTAGGTCCTCTGCATGTATGTTGTGTAGCTTGATGTTCTTATAGGACTCCTAACAGTATGATTGGGGCTGTTCCTAGCTCTTTGGCCTGATTTGAGGACCCTTTTTCTCCTACTGGATTGCCTTGTCCAGCCAGCCTTAACATGAGGAGGGTGTCTAGCCTTACTACAATTTGATATGCCATGTTTGATTGGTATCCTTGAGAGGCCTGCCCTTTCCTGAAGGGAAACAGAGAAGGAATGGATCAGAGGGAGAGGGGAGCTATGGGGAAGGGTCTGGGAGGAGAAGAAGGAGTGGAAACTGCAGTTGAGATGTAACACATGAGAGAAGAATAAATATAATTCTCTCAGGCTGACCTGAGCTCCTGGGAGCTCTGGACTTAGGAAACCTGAATGGGACCTACTTAGGGAGCCTGCATGGGACCAAGCTAGGCCCTCTGCATGTGTGTTTCAGTTAAGTAGCTTGGTCTGTGAGGCTCCAAACAGTGAGATCATGACCTACTCCTGGCATGCTTAGCTAGCCTTTGGTGACCTGTTCCCCATGCTGGATTTCCTTGCTAAGCCTTGATGCAGGGGGAGGAACTTGGTCCTGCCACAACTTGATGTGCCATGCTTTGTTCAAGCCCAAGGAAGGCCTACTCCTTCCTGAATAAAGACAATGGAGGAGTGGATGGGTAGCTGGGTAGATGAGAGGCATGTGGGGAACAGGAGGAGAGGAAGGAGGGAAAACTGTGGTCAGTATGTAAAATAAATGAAAAAAAATTAACAAAAAAACTAGCTGGCACAGTGATGGCAAACGCCTTTAATCCCAGCACTTGGGAGGCAGAGTCAGATGGATCTCTGTGAGTTCGAGGCCAGCGTGGTCTACAGAGCAAGATCCAGGACAGGCACCAACACTACATGGAGAAACCATCTTGAAAAACAAAAACAAAAAAACTGTCAAGACCTTGGTAACACCCTCTCTAGACCTTAGTTTTTCATCACAATAAAACAAGCAGTTAAAAGAATCATAGTAAGAGCTGTAGAGATGGTTCAGCAATTAAGAACACTTATTGCTGTTAGAAAAGATCTGCCTCCCAAACAGTTCAAGCTATTCAATTGTCTCACTTATCCAGACAGCCTGATCCAGTCGGGGGCTCCACAGCTTTTGGTTCATAATTCATGTGTTTCCATTAGTTTGGCTATTTGTCCCTGTGCTTTTTCCAATCTTGGTCTCAACAATTCTCGCTCATACAATCCCTCCTCTTTCTCTACAATTGGACTCCTGGAGCTCCATCTGGGGCCTGGCCGAGGATCTCTGCATCCACTTCCATCAGTCATTGGACGAGAGTTCCAGCATGACAGTTAGGGTGTTTGGCCATCCAATCACCAGACTAGGTCAGTTCGGACTTTCTCTCGACCATTGCCAGTAGTCTACAGTGGAGGTATCATTGTGGTTTTCTGGGGGAACACTTTGCTCAGCCTGGAAGGAGGGGACTGGACTTGCCTGTACTGAATCTACCAGGTTGAGCTGAATCCCCAGGGGAGTCTTTGCCCTGGAGGAGATGAGAATGGGGGGGGGGGGGCCTAGGGGAAGGCAGGGGCAGGGGCTGGAGGGGGGAGGACAGGGAAACCCATGGCTGATATGTAAAACTGAAACACAAATATCCGTATAAAAAAATAAAATTTGAAATTAAAAAAAAAAAAGAAAGAAAGAAAAAATAAAAGATCTGCCTTCACATGATGGCTTACAACTGTTTGTAACTTCAGTTCCATGAAATCCAACACCCTCCGTGAACATCAGCCACACATACAGTTTATCCACATACATGCAGGCAAAATATTCATATATATTACATAAAATAAATTTTAAAAGCATTTTTATGAGTCATATTAACAAATGCATTTGAAGAACCCATCCAATGGGAGTCACATAATAAATGTTAAGTAAATGTTCATCCCTTACCACTAGTATAAATGTCCTTTCCTTTTAAAGTATCAAAACAGAAATTAGGGCTGGGGATTAACTCAGTGATAGAGTCTTTGCCTAGTATGTTCCAGGCCCTGGGATCCTAAAGCACTTGGAAAATAAAACAAAACCAAAAGTATGTTATCCAGTCTATACCTTCTCAGAATTATCAGAGACTGTTTCATTTGTATACTCACTGAATATATTGCACATGACAGGAACTGGCTGAACATCAGGCATACAAATGTAAATAAAATGCAACCTTTAAACTATGTCCTATTTGGTGTTTAGAGTTATTCTGGAGACAAAACAGTGAAGTATCAAAGCATATCTGATTGCCCTATTGTGTAATGATGATCATTATGAGGTTGCTTTAGTAAAAACATGGTAATGATGTCTATGAAGATAGAGCCATCCCTGTCTTGCTATTTATCATACTCTCAGCATCTGGCCGGGAGGATGATGTTTACTGAGGAAACCTATTTGGAAACTAGAAAAAGCCGTAAGTAATTAGGGCAGAATATGAGTATTAGCTCCAACGTATCAGATAACCTCCTCTGCAAACTGAACCTGCCTCCATACATCTTTAAGATCAAAAATCTCTCAGACATGAATTGCATGGTGAGTCTGTGTTGCAGGTAGCTGGACAGACAACATGGAACCAAAAAGGAAGCAAACAGCTGTTCAGGGCAAACTCCTCCTTGTCAGATGCCAAGGGACCCACACAGACAGTTAAAGAACTGAAACTAATCCCAGGCATCTTGCCTCTATCCCAAACTCTGTAACATCTTTAAAAACTACATCAGACTAAATGTCCACATAACTGCAAATAAGGAATTCTTCCCTTTCTGACTGCCCAGAATGAAAAGACCAACTCAAATCCAAAAACAGTTGGGCAAAATATAATAAACTGTGCCATGATGCAAGTGGACAACCTACCTGCTGTGCCAAGCTTTCTTCCAGGGCAAACAAACACTGTCTTGCAAATGTTCATGCCAGCTGAGCTTCCTGACTGTTGGTGTTGATGTGAGGTCATGGGACCCTCACATGAGCATCAAGCCACTCCTCCAAACTAGTTGTTTGCAATAATGCCCTAATTTCACCTGGCCTCAGTAGCTCATGGAGAGACTAGATTATATACATCAAGAAGGCTAGGGAAATGGGGTTCCATCTACACACCCATGGGCAAACTATCATCCATGCTAGGTACAGACCTCCCATTGCAGCTGATTTAGGGTCACCCATACTTCTGCTGTAATCCCTCACCCATGGTCTGTACATAATCCTAAAAATGTATAGCCTGGTGAACTTTGGTGGAATCAAACCTTGTTTTGTCACTGGGACTATAGAAGGAGGAATTGCCTAGTTGCCATCTTTGTTGTTATGATCAACTAATCCCCCCAATGCCTCCCACATGAACTCCCACCCAGGGTGAAATTTCTTTCAACACTGACAAACATTTGTTCCCACAAATATACCTTCAGAGGACTTGGAGTTCAGTTTCTGGTTATAAGGAACTTAGTATGCTTTTGGTGGCCCATTTTGAGAATTTGGAGATTTGGCTCAATCTCACTTGTTTGCATTGACCAGCAAAGTGAGCTGGTCCTCTCATTACTGTTGAAAGCAGTTTCACTTGCTATGCATGTGCCAACAGGAAGTGAGTGCTGGTATTTGGTCCCTCTCCAATGATCCCAGAACACCTCTGAATACTGAGAGTCTTCCTAACCTACCCCAGTACCATATTACTTCACACTACTGCCCAGTACTGAGAGTTACATTGTGTTCAGATTTGTCTTTCCATTTAAACATGCAAATCTACAGTTATTAAAACTGTATGACCTTGTGTTTGTTAAGCTCTGTGATGAGTGCTCTGATATATCTCCTAGTCTCCATATGGGATAATCATTCCCATATGGAAAATAAAGGAGATAAATAAGACGAATTTCTGTCACTTGTAGTCACAGGAAAGCCCATTCCAAACCTAGACCACCTAGTCTTAAATCCTAATATTTAAAGGTCACATTACATCTTCACCTTCTGCCACTGTTAGAAAATGGCATGCTTATTCCTCACCCTCCCATTAGTACCACTCTCCACATTCCTTTCTCCTCATCCTCTCAAGCAACGCTTTCTAAATTTGCTTTCCAGTCTGCCTTGTGTGTTTTCAGACAGTCATCTATCAACTCCTTCTGCAAAGCATATCTATCTCACATTAATAAACTCCTCAGCCCCCAGTCCAGCTCTAAAATGCTACATCTTCTGTCTTTGTTCCTTTTTCTTTCATCACCAAATATCATGAAATGTTTGCCACCATTCACTGTCTCTGGCATTTATACTCATTTGCTTAACAACTGGCTAAACTCAGTATTCTTTATAATATATTCTAATGTAAGTCTTCTGACTAAAGTCACAAATCCATATAAATTATACTTCTATGGGGCAGACTACCTCTCTACCCAGTACCAAACTTCAGGACTTGCATGCCTACCAACAGATACTTCTGAGTATATAACTCACAAGTATCATAAGTTTGATGATTCCCCTCATCATACCTTAGTCCTCCACACCTCCATCGCCATCACCATCTCTCAACTGCTCAGATAAATTGCCTTCTCTTTTTCTCAGCCTCCAGCTACATCAATGTGAAGAAGTTATTTTGTTGCTGCTTTGTGTGCTCAACAGTGCACACACAAATCAAGACAGTGGTTCCCTGCTCTTCCACAGTCTAGAGTAGCCATATGTTCAGAGGTAAAGAATAGGGTCCCATGAGCCCCTGCTCCTTCCTTGACTATTGTTGATAGGCCCATTATGGGTGAGCTCTGTGCCGGCAACTACAGTTATTATAAGTTGATTTCAGTAGTTCTATTGAGTCTTGAGAATGGTGTTTCATGGTCATTGACCTATGTCCCAGATCTTTATAATCGATTCTTATATCCATATGTATATATAATTACATACCTATTAGTATGCATGTGTCTGTGTATATGAGACTATATGGAAATGAATTAAGGAGACTACATTTTCAAAATAATAAGGGTTATTGAAATTTTCTACAAAAAAAGTAAGAAAAATATGGAGAATGCAAATGAAAAAGTGAATGCTATAACTGGATCTTATCCTTAAACAGAAGCCATCAATGAACACATGAAAAGATACTTGAGGTCATCAGTGTTTAAAGAAATATAAAATTCTTTAGCAATGATACCACATCACACCCACTAGTTTAGCCAAAGTCAAGAAGAAACTAACTGTTGTCAGTTGGTGTAACTCTTTAGAAAAACAATTGAAATGGAATTGATTTTGTAAATAATTGTAGGTCTTCAGTTAGACTATAGATTCTGCTTAGAACTCACATCCTCAAGTTTGTTTCAAAAATGCATCTTTCTTTAAAACCCTGCTTAGATAAGATCTATTGACTGAAACCTCCTTGTATTCCCAGATGCAGAATGAATCTTTTTTTCCTCTGAGATTCCTATGCAAGGTCATGTCATCCCTATTACACTGCACTATAATTATGTATTATGTATTTTCCCCACTTACCTTGGAACTCTTAAAAACTGCATGCTGTTTCATCTCCCTACCCCAGGTCTCAACAGTGGCAGCAATGAACATAAACATAAATTAATGCAGTTCCATGGCTCCCATACCCCTTCTATAGCCACATATCCTACATATTTCCATTTATTTATTGCAATTGCTAGGGGTAGGACTCGTGGCCTTCTGCACGCTGGGCAAGCACTCTACCACTGAACCATATGCACATTGCTGTATTCCTGTGGCAGCTGCTGGTTGTAGCCTAATCAATACTCCTCTCCCATGTCCAGCTTCACACATTTTACACTCAGTTCTGATACAATCACATAGAATAAATCCAAGAGCCAATCAGTCAAGGAAGCCTGTCTATATTTTCAATGGAGTATAGTCAAAACTATCTGACTCTTGAGTGCTTTTGAACACTAAAGCTGGGTTTCATTTTTAAAGGACATTGAATTTCAAATTCTCCCAAACTCTATGGAGACATATTTACCATAAGGACTTGGATGAAGGTGACTGTGCACAACTGATTAAGATGTATAGTTGGTATCTGTCAGCCTCCTGACCCATGTCTGCTGACCCTCATACCTAGGGACCTTAGATGGAATGGCAGATGAGGACAAAATTGCAGTGATTGGGTTGTGCTGTAGCCTGTGTCATTTGGCTGTGTTTACAGCCTGCCCAGCTGCACCAGGCAGCAGCTATGACACTTGGGGAACAACAGTAGCTTTTAAAGTCAATATATGAGGCTTTGTGGTGCAATAAAAAGAATGTTACAGAAAAAGCACTGAGGTAGACTTCTAGCTCCACTTCTCTGCAGTTCTGTGACTTCCCCTAAAAATAACTTCCCTGAACATAACTGTCCTTGATGGAAAAGCAACAGCTGCTTTTGTTCATTTCCCCAAATTAGAAAAGGTCTTAAGGAATAAATGCCTTGATTCACTTAATTCTAGTAATCTTATGAGCTAAGGATTTTCAGTCCTATATTAAATATGTGAGGGGAGAGTTAAGGAACTTCTACAATGAGATAGCTAGTAATCCATGTTCTGAGATCACGTTCTTAACAACAAAACCATGGAGAACATCATAGAAAATGCTATTCTGTTGAGGGATATTTAGAAGATAATGAGATGATAAATAGATAAATAGATATACATACATACATACATATACACATACTATTTGATTTGAAGCAGGGTATAATAGCCCAGTCTGCCATGAAACTTGATATGTAATTCAAGCTGGCCTTGAATTCCTACCTGTACATCCTGACTACTGGCATTATATTCATGAGCCACCAAGCCTGGGTTAATTTTGTTTTAATATCCATAGCATTGTGAAATCAGTATCTTACTATATGCCTTCATCAAAGTATTTCCCATTTTGTTATAATTTAATTTTTATAAACCTCATTAGGCATCAAGCTCCCTGAAGATGGGAATGGAAATGCATTTGCCTATCACAAGAGTTGTAGCTCTGTGCTCCAGATCTGCAGGCTGTAGGTAGGCACATTAGTCTCTTGAGTGTGGGTGGAACCAGGAAGGGAAGAATAAAGAGTGAGTGAGAAAAATGATGGACTATTTCATGCAGAAATTAGTGGGTGAGTATGGTTAGATGGGTGGACATTGGGTGTGGGTGTAAATTAATAGGTAGGTAAGTGTGTAGGAGGACACATGAGTGAGTCTATGAGTGGGTGGGTTGGTGAGTGGATGATCACAAATTGTCAGTTTTAAACAAAGGTACTTGGTCAAGTTGAAACTGTAATTGTTCATTTTCTCAACCTTCATTAATTTGACCATGATTTTTAAATATTACCAGTCTTAAGTAACAGAGAATCTTCTTATTCTCATAGTTTAAAAGAATACTAATGAAAATGCGTTTCATATACTTAATGAAATCTTATTCCACTGCAAAGAAAAATGCAATTAATAAAGCTGCAGGAAAATAGATAGAACTGAAAAATGTTGCACTGAGTTGCATGTTCTCTTTCATATGTGGACTATAGCTTTAAATATTTAGATTTGTGTGTTTGATTTAGAATATCTGTAGAATGCAGGGAGCTAGAAATTGCCCACAAGAAGGGGAGTGGAAAAGATATTAGGAGGTGAGAGAACAGTAGAACACATATGTTATGAAAGTAGAGGGAAGAATACTGGGGTAAAGGTTTAAGCAGGGATGTAGCAGGAGGATGGGGAGAGGAGGAGCAGTACGTTGGTAGAAACTAAGGACTTGTTTTAAAGGCTTGTGGAGATGCACTATTATAAGTTAATTCAAAAATATAATTTTAAAAGAGTTCGAACATGGGTACCCTGAATGAGTGAATAATATTTCTATTAAATAGAAACCACAGTGCCAAGTATGGAATACTTCCCTAAGAGTTATTGGTAAGGGAAGCCTCGGAGTCCTTCTAAACATCACAGACCATGGCCTTTGCTCTTGGTTGCCCACCATAACTAGATGGTAATGTTTGCTGAAGACACCACACACTTTGATTTCAGGACATGAAGAAATAAATGTGGAATTGATTGAAAATATCTCTCCTTCAGGCTATCCTTCATAGTTACACAAGATGCTATGCCAGCTTTTAGGGGAGAAAAGCCATCAATGAACACTGCATGCTACAATACTATTGCACCATGCAAGATGAGCCACTGATGTAATAGCGGCAAGAAGGTTATGGGAGAAACCAATCACTTCAGGCCTGGATCTGAGGTCTGCTTCACAGGAGAAAACTTATACAAGATACTCTAAACCTGGTCAAAAGGTAATGAGAACAGAGGTCACAGGCCCTGGGTATGGCGGGAAACTTACTGCTGTTATGTTGTCAAACTGCCTTTTAGGTATTTATATTTACATACATAGATTAGTGCTGCCCTCAACCTTGGCCAAAGAAGCTTCTCTGTGCAGTGGTCACCAGCTAATGTAGAGATCCACAACCCACCAAAATGCTGAGACTATGTGACTATTGAGTGCTCTGTCCTAAATGGGACATCTGTATCAATGTCCCCCTCCCCCAAGGCTCATTGAACATCATTCAAAAAGGGGTATAAAGGATGTAAGAGTCAGAGGAGGGGGATGACTGCTACAGAATACTGTCTTCTGGACATGAAATAACCATTGTACTCATGGATTCATACCTGCTATAGGTTACCTGCACACAATCAGGCCTACAAGATCAGCCAATATTCCAACAAATAGAACTACAAAGACTCAGATGCTTACCAAAAAAAAAAAAAAAAAAGGAGAGGATATGAAAGGGGGATAGGGACAAGTTAAAGGTACCTAGATGTAGTTAGAGTTTTCCTGCCTGGCCAACAATCAGGACAAATCTCTCTCACCCATAGCCAGGCCCATAGACACTCAGAACCAACCAAGTAAACACACAGAAACTTATATTGCTTACAAACTGTATGACCATGTCAGGCTTCTTGTTATCTACTTCTATCTTAAATTAACCCATTTCTGCTAGTCTATACTTTGCCACATGGCTTGTGGCTTACCGGTGTCTGTACATGTTGCTTCTCATGGCAGCGGCTGGCAGTGTCTCTCCCCAGCCTTCCACTTCCCAGAAGTCTCTTCTCTCTTGTCCCGCCTATACTTCCTGCCTGGCCACTGGCCAATCAGAATTTTATTTATGCAGAGTGATATCCACAGCACCTAGAGGAAATGAGATTGGGGAGTTGGAGTGGATATGATCAAAATACACTGTTTAAGATGAAATTATCAAAAACTAAAGAATAGATATCAAGTAAAGAAGAAACAAGAAGTGCATGAAATAGGACTGACCCAGTAAAGGAAGAAAAAGGCTGCCTTATCTCACAGTGGAACTGACCTTAGAAACTAACCTGTGTTTGTCTTATGTCTATCTTTGTCTTTTGTAAGGAACTTTGATAGTGAGAAGTTTGAACTTCTTTGACTCAATGCACAGCACACTAGCTGCAATTTTTTTTAAGTACACAAGTTGTAAGCATCAGGTCAAAGAAAGAAGTCAGCCCAGTTCCCCAGAGACTTTTGCACATCCTCTATTTCCATCACACACCACAGACACCTCCTATGCTTTTTTTGCCTCATATATTACATCCTGACCTCAGTTTCCGCTCCCCCTCACCTTCCATGCCTCCTTCACCTCCCATTTACCCCAGATCCACTCTTCCTCCTTTCCCTTCATAAAACAGCAGGTTTTCCAGGGATATCAACCAAACATGGCATATCAAATTGCAATAAGACTAGGCACCTCCCCTCATATTAAGGCTGGACATGGCAACCCAAGAGGAAAGAATCCCACAAGCAGGCAAAAGAGTCAGAGACAGCCCCTGATCCTACCGTTAGGAGTCGCACAAGAACACCAAGCTACACAACCATAAGGTATATGCAGAGGATCAGGTCAGACCCTTACAGGCTCCTTGATTGTTGGTTCCATTTCTGTGAGCCCCTATGAGCCCTGGTTATTTGATTCTGTGGGCCATTTTCTTCTGGTGCACTTCGTGCCTCTGGCTCCTACAATTCTTCTCCTCTTCTGAGGGATTCCCTGAGCTCCACTTAATGTTTGGCTTTAGAACCTAAAGTGGTTCTTTGCATCTGCTCCCATCAGTTGCTGGATGAAGCCTCTCTGATGATGATTATGCTAATCTCTAGTCTAGTTGTATAGCAGAGTAGTATCATTATGGATCATTTAATTGACTTTTTTCTTTTCTTTTCTTTTCTTTTTTTTTTTCTTTTTTTTTCTTTTTTTTTTTTTTTTTTTTTTTTTTTTGCCTGTTATGTTTGATTCTATCCTAGGTCTCAGGGCTACCCAGCCTCTGGTTCCTAGCCCTCCAGACAGTGTCAGTGGTGGGCTCCCTCTCGTGGTATGGGTTTGCAGTTGGACCAGTCATTGGTTGGCCATTCCCATATAATCTTTCTCTCATTTCTAGGAAATTTCTAGCATACATGTGAGCTAGATATAAGTTTCACCCTGACTTCTGTTTGTGACAATCTTCCTCTCTAATAGGAAAAAAATAATGCTTCACTTCAAGTATCCAAAGATTTCCATTTCAGGGAAGACCCATAAAGTAACACCAAAAGCTCAGATCTGCCACATAGAAGTGTAATGTCCTAGCTGAAGTTTCACATGTGTAATAAGGGAGCCATGTTCCCTCCCCCTCTTCTCTTCTAGTCTGCTGTTAAAGCACAGGGCTCTTATGCTTAATATGGTTGCTTCTTTCCAAACACTTGAAGGAGACAAGAGAGGAATCAAAATAACTAGAGCTGAAGAATAGAGAGAAAAAGAAAGTAGACACCAAATAAACAAATAACACTAGTACTTACTGAGTATTTTCTATGGTTTAAATGTACCTACCAAAACTCTATACTTATGAATAACCATGATGAAATGTAATCCCCATTGTGAAGTAAGAGGTAGGTGGAGTCTTTGTGAGGGAATCCAGATTAAGTACTGAAGACGGCAATTCATGGCCTTCTGAGAAAAGGAAGAGAAACCCATGGTAGACAGACTGCTCTGCTTTACTTTATGATGCCATGGGCCATTTTGGACTGTGTGGAAGGTTCTCATCTGATGCTGCATGGATGTTAGCACCACACTTGACAATTTCCACAGCCTTAAGCTAAACACACTTCTTTTTGTTATTAACTACTCTCATGTAGGTATCTCCAGAGAATTAGACTATTCCGTCCAGGAATTGGGGCTGGGAAGCATATAAAGCTAAGAAACCCAGGACATTTACACAACTTGCAAGCCTTTCCTCAGGTTGTATAATCCATACTCAACTCCTAGAAGAAAGGGGGCTCTTTTGTGGAGCTATCTGCAAGTTGAGCAGGGGGCTAGTAGAATGCCACTTTCATGAGTTGTCACTCATGCTAGGGGCAAGGGGGTGCTCACCTGCTTTTCTCTCACCTGTGTTCTTGTATGTAATCTCTCACTCATGTTCCTTCAAATAACCTCAATAAACTCATCGGTTCATCAAGTCAAATTTGAGTGGAACTGTTTGTTTGTCTGGCTTGGTATCTTATTTGTGGCAAATGGAGAGTTGCTATTATCTCCAGGAAAAGTCACAAAACAGCTACACAGTCTACCAATGCACACTTAGAGCAACAGAAAGTGAATTTATACAATATTGATGTGTCAACTACTTCCTACTTTGTACCTATTTGAGTCACAACAGCAAAAGCTTTTCACCTGTACAGCTGAAGTTGACTCCAGACTCAACTGTGGTTTCCCCCACACATATGCCCATATTATGGTCTCTTGGAGATGAAAATGCACTCTTCCTGGTAGGTTGGGACCCAAGCCATCTACACAATTTCTAGGTCTTCCCTTTAATTCCCTAGTTGATTCCCTGTTGCCTTACAGACACAGAGATAGGAAGGTCAAGCCAAAAGTCTCTCTCTCTCTCTCTCTCTCTCTCTCTCTCTCTCTCTCTCTCTCTCTCTCTCACACACACACACACACACACACACACACACACACACACACACACACACAATTATAGTCTCAAAGCTTCTAACATCAATGTAGTCCTGTATAAAAGTTTCTATCTACATGAAAACTTTGGTACTTGGAGTGAACTCACATTCTCAGTTCCAGGGTCCTTCTAAACCAAAATATGTAGAAGTACCTTGAAGAAAGAAATGCAGTATACCACATCCTTACAGGACAATCATGTAGAGATGTATTGCCAGCAGATGGCTGCAGTGGAGAAGAGACAGTGTGCCTGGACCAGTTAAAACTAACACAGCAATCTCAGGTTATTTTCCACCTACACAGCTAAAAAGGAATCAAATTCCAGTTGAGAAATGATTATGTCTTTCCCCAGAGTTTCTGATGAAAACAGCAAATAAAGTCTGCTGAGTTGGCTGAAAGCCACCCAGACCACAACATTTTCTTTTTCTTCATAATAGATGGCCCCTCTTCTCCACCCTACTGTCAACCTCTCTTCTCCCTTTGTACATCTCTCTATCTCATAGCCTCCACCAAGAGTTTTCATTCCCCCTTTTTATTATTTTGCCTCCCCATCTCTCTCTTATATAAGTAAGATAAATTCTTGGAAGACAGTTTAATCTTTGCAGGGAGAGATTTGGTCAACTTTCTGAACTTTTCACAGAAAAGGTATTCCCAACCCTGGGTTTCTCATCAAAAAGTTTCCTGTAGCCAAGCAGCATCTGAAACCCTAGTAATTCCTCTATTTGTTTTTGGCTGGTGGAAAGATTTGTCCTGGATTCATAAGGATAAAGTTGTTCTTATCCAGAACTACATAACTTGGAAGATTTGTTTTGTCACTTTCTTTTTACAAGGGGCCTAAGATCAGCCTTATTTTTATTTCTGTCTTTCACAAGTTCTGTGTGGTCTTTAATTGTTTAAAAGAACAACCAGAAAACAGTGTGTCTCCATGACTCATGTCCTTCTCTATTTGCTTACTGTTATACCATTTTGTTGCTGCTGCTGCCACTGCTGCTGTCCTTATCTTGGTCACCTTCTGTATTCATTCGGAAATTCATGGAGCTAGTATTTTACTTAATATGATTTTTCTTAATCATGGTCTTTAAAATGGCCATTTTAAGTGAAGGATAGTGATATCTCCAGTAAGAAAGAAAATTATATAAACTCATAAAAAGAGTTTTATCACATGAAGACCAAGGACTGTAGAGTAAGCTAGCCATTTAATCACAGAATCACCTCCTCCTACATATCCAGGAACCTTCTGAGAAGGACTTATGGACTCCCTCAGTTAAGATCTCTATCATTGCAGATAGCATGAAGGTCCCCGGTTGAGAAAGCAGAGAGTGAAATGTAAGAGCACCAAGACAAACCTGTACTTAAATCTCAAATATGTACCTTGCTGACCTGCTCAGCACATCAGATATCTAATTTTATAAAAGATACATCATTCTTATTCCATAGTTAGCAAGAGGACTCATTATCAAGAATAATATGGATAACTGTGCCAGACATACCATCAGATACACATGATGAGCACATTGAATCCACATAGCAGGATACTCATTGTTGTCTTTTATTTCATATATAAGGAAACAGTCTTGAGAAGCCAATTAAGCTTCCTGAGACTCCATAACCAGTAAGAGGTCAACCTAAGTTCAAACCAGATTGTCTAATCCTAGAGTTATATCATTCCTGCATGCTACACTGCCTTCCATGAGAGAATATATGGGTCATAGAAACAAGCAGAATGATAATAAGCTACACAATATAGCAACTTGGAAAACATATCATGCATGGTAGGAACAGGGTGTAGAAGAAAATTAGAAAGAACAGATGATGTTACCCTGTGGAGAAACTCTCCCACAGTGAAGAGAGTGGAGGCACCTGATGGATTTTGGTGGAAAGGTATGGCTGCATGTGTACTCTTCAAGTGTGTCTTTCTCTAACACTCTACACTGTTGTGGTTTGTCAATATCAAAGCATGACTATCTTCTCTACTAAGGTTCTTGTCTCTTGGGAAATAGACTCTAAAGCTTAGCAAAAATTGAAACAGTGTCTGATTCATTACTAGTGAAGCTTGGCTTTAGAATGTTCTTTGGACCAATGCTTTAGCCTGTTTTAATAGGCTTTTGGTATAGTTTATCCTCTCCTTTCACTCATTTCCTCAGGTGCTATTACCAGAGAGAATGCAAAATTGGGCTGATTCTAATAATAATTTTTAACATCTTGATATGGATTTTAATTCTTACTAAAGGGAAGAGATATTGGTGGCATTTACTCTTTTCTGAGCCAAGCCAACTTCAAGAAAAATGGGATAGTCTCTCCCTCTAGTTAATACAGTATTTTATTGAGACAAATAATATTTATTAAGACAAAAAAATAATACTCTGTGCTGAGGGGAAACAAATGACTAAACAGACATACTTAGGAAACTAACTTTCATATGTAACATTGTTTGGAAAAATACATTCTGCCTTCCAAACAAACCACACCCAAAGGTTGCAAACTCCAGTCATTCACCAAAGCAAATACAGCATCGTATTTTCACAATACTCAGTATTTCTAAAGAGGTAGTCAGTTTCCAAGAATAAAAACCAATGTTAAACTCTAGGGGCTAGCATAACAGTGCAGAAAGGCTCAATTCCATTGAGTCTTCTTTGTTTTGTCATCCTCTCTTTATCTAATACCCTTTTCTTGTGTTAGTCTTCTTTCTAAAGACCTAATTATATAGAGCAGTATTTTTAGGGAGAAAACACTTATTGGTGGTCTGTGAATTTATCCTGTTGGGCTCTGGGAAGCTAAGCACTTACTGGATGCAAGGAAACAGAAATTACCATGCAATAGACCCAAAGAACTAATCTTTTGAACTCTGTTTTTTGGAAATGAGAATTGTCACTCAGCCCACTGTAAACTAGGATCAATAATTTTTACCTCAACCATAAGAAACATCTCTTAACCTGTGGTTTGATTGCCATTGTATAACAGGTATTTACTTAGCAAATGTTCCCTGAGAATTTCCACTGTTCCTACACCATTACAAGAATTAACCCTAGTTAGTCATAAGTAGTTTCAGGTTGGTAGTTTCAGTGTGGATATCATGACTCATGAACAACCTGATTTATATGACTTATCCTTCTCCAATAAATGTGTCATTGCTTTACTATCATATTCCAAACTGCCCTGCTCTATAACCCATTGGAACCATCAACATCAATGGTTCCATATGTGATCCCCATGTCATATACATTTCTTTCCTGCTGTATCCACACTCAGCTATTCCCCAGCCCCATTCAGATTACACTGTATCACCACTTCACTTCTTCACTATCACTTACCCCAACTCCTTGGTTTGTATTCAACAAAAAATTTCTAGTCCATCATTCTGACCACCCTCTACACATATTCATAGCCTTGCCTTCCTCATTCTTGATAGGAAAGAAACAAGCCATGTAGGAAGCCAGTTCTTCATCATTCCATGCTTGCAAACATAAATGGAGGAAAGGCGACCATGAGGATCAGTCCACTTTAAACATAGGAGTACTAAGCTTCAGACGTCTGTCACTGCTGCTGTTAAATACAACATGAAGTCCCTAGGAAAATCCTTAAAGTCCCCTGACTAGTTCTGCCTTCCTGCGCCACCTCAGACTCATTCACCTATCCTTGCCTCCTTTCTCTCAGCTGATTACAGAGCAAGAAGCACAAGATAGCTTCCAAATGTTTCCACACTAAATACTTATCTGTGGATCACCTATATGGCATTTCCTCATGTACAATCCTGAAAGGATATTTTTCATCTACTATTATTCCTTCATGTGTCTGCTATAGCTTATCCCCAAATCAAGAAAACTGGTTGAATCAATCCCTTTTACTTCTTCCATCACCAGTTACTCATTCTACTCTTGACCAGCAGAATCAATATAGACATAGGACACAACTTCTACCTTAATGTTTCCAGCTACATCCTCATTTGTCTCATGGGAAAAATGCTCCATGAGACTGTCTGTATTCCTTCCCCTACATTCTCTTCCCACTATCTCTTTAGCATAGGTTGGGAAGATTTAGAAAATACTATCTCCACTAAATTGGCACTGCCAAGCCTACTAATGGTCATCATGTTGCATTCTGAATCCTCTGCCCCATGATACTCAACCCATCAACTTTTTTTCAGTAAAGGACCTCCTCTCCTTTTTGAAATACCTCCCTTCAGAGCGTCACTTACTTCTTGCTCCTATTTCTCAGTCTCCTTTGCTGATACCTCTTCAGTCCATGACTGAATCTTGGCATGTTCAGGATCCAATCCTAGAACTTGGTTATCCTTTATGTTATTTTATTTAACTTTACACATATAATCCCCTGGGTTAGACAACCATTTGTGTGCTGACAATGTCAAAATCATCACTACTCTTGTCGTCATTAATTAGATATCCCTTCAGAATCCCAGACGCCTGCATCAACTTCCTAATATCTCCAAGATGTTTAATACACATTTAAAATGTCATGTTTCAAAACTGGGCTTCTAAACTGTGGAAATGTGGCAGCTCCATTTTTCCAGCTTCTTGTGTTAACCACATTGAAGTCATCCCTTCACTTTTATCCATACCTTACTTGTCAATAAATTTTGTTGACTTCAGCTATGAAAAATATCTAGAATGAGACTGTCTCTCACAACTTTCCCTACTATCCTCCTAGTTCAAAACATCATAATAATGGCAACAGCTTTGGATCAATCACCCTCCCTAGTTTCACCTTTGCTCCCTTACACTGAATCCCACATAACAGCCAAAATGCCCTCTTAAAGTCTTAACTCAAATTATTGCTTTGCTCTGGTCAAAACCTTAAATAGGCTCTCACTTCACTCCAAACAAAGTTGGGACTCTGGACGCAGTACACACACACACACACACACACACACACACACACACACACACACACACACAGGATGTTGTGTCCTAGGCTGCTTGTCTTGCTCTCTGACCCCACTTGTCATCAATATACACCTCTCTTACTCTGTCCCTGAAATGCAGGCTTCCTCAATGTTCTTTGTTCACCAAGGACATATCTCCTTCCAGAATGTTTCCCTCAGTGCTCTCCATACCTGGATACTGCTTCTTTCTGAAATCCTTTGTTGGCTTCTCCTCAGTGCTATACAGGTCTATATTCAAATGTTACCTGAGGCATGCTCAGAGTAGCTTTTCAATGCCCTTTTCACTGGCTTTATTTTCTTTCTTACCACATAATTTCATATGAAATATGCATATATGGTTCCACCAATATATGTTTCATGAGATTCAGTACTTTGTGTCTTTTGTTCAGTATTCTATTGCCAAATCCTGGAATCATTTCCTGTGAATCATCTGGAACATTAACTGAGTAGAAAAATGAGTGAATGGATAGCTCTTACACTATAATATTATTAAGCCTTTTCCAGAAGAAAAATTCCACACAACAAGGCCACAATAAAGGTGGGGTGAAGAAGTTGGATTCGGCTTCTACATTGTAATATAAAAGCTTTTCCATGCCCTTCATAAGAACTATCTGAGAGATTCTGAGCCTAGGGTCATCTGAGACTGAGATAGTTCCAAAAGTCTAGTGTATTATGGTCAATCCTACTCAGAAGGTATGCTTCTCTCCATATGACTGCTATATCTATATGGCCTATGAAATGGTGTGGGTATCCAACAGGATGCATTTGAGTCCTGTGTCTGCCCCTCACAAAAGGGCAAGGTTACTTTACCATTGTTAGCTTTGGTTTTTTATTTGTAAATTGGGGTTAATAGTTGTACTTACCATATAAGGTGGCTAGAAGCTTCACTTAACATAACATGAACATCTTAGTGTAGAGACAGCGAGGATATAATAGATGACTATATTGCTTGTTTTTACAAAGTTCTTTTCTCTTTAGGGTCCTACATAACAGCAACAATGATCTCACACCCCACATGTTCACCTTGCAATACAATATTATCATTCTTTACTACAAAAAGTGAGGATGACATATCACCCACTTCCTGGCTTGTGTATGCTGCTCTACCCTGTGACTTGTTTTTGTCAGCAGAATGCAGCAGAGGTGAGGCTTTGAGACTCCAGGGCATAGACAGGAAAACTTCACAGAATCTGTTTTGCTCTTGGGAAGACATTTTCCATGTGATGAGCCAATGTATGATCAGATGCCACACGAAGATAAAGCCACTAGGGGGAAACCCAGGCGCCTAGTCAATAGCTACCAAGGCAGCCCCGACCTGTCTACTGGGCCTGTCTTGGATGCAAGCATATGACTGCCTCATTATCTTTCAAGTCACATGAATGCTCTCATACTAAAATATTACCTATATTACTTTATCTTAAATTACTTTGCTTTAATTTCTTCTTTTGTTAGGTGAAAGCGTATATTGATTTGGTTTTGAAATTACATTGTAAGTGGATTGTATTATCTTTTCAGTAAAGAGAAAAAAGACGAATGTGATACTCATCATCAAATGGGGCCTAAGAGAATAAACTATGGCCTTTGTACAACTGAATCTAATTCACACAGACCTGGGAACCCACTAAGTAATGCTTGATTGTTCTAGCTTTACTTCTCACAACTCTCTGATTTGGCCCTTCTACCATGAATCCCTTTGCTGGACTAAGTTTGCTCAAAACCTTTCCTTTGTCCCCCAGCTTTTTGTAAACATGAAATCAATCTCCTCTCTCTCTCTGTCTCTCTCTGTCTCTCTCTGTCTCTCTCTCTCTCTCTCTCTGTCTCTCTCTCTCTCTCTCTCTCCACACACACACACACACACACACACACACACACACGCACACGCACACGCACACGCACACGCAAACGCACACGCACACGCACACGCCTTCTCTCTAATTCCAGTACGAGAATCCACCCTCAGCTTCAGGAGAAAGCCACCCCTCCCCCCTCCAGCACTAGGTGATGGACAGTTCCCTTCCTAACCTGATGCATCTCCATGCTCCACTCTTCTGTCACAGTACTAGAAAAGTACTAAGCACTTAGTAAATAGTTCATTTTTTTTCTCCTAGGTATATTTCTTAAAGCAAAAAGTAAATTCTGCCTGAAATTGATAGCAATCTATGCAAATTTCTGACTCACTGTTTCTGATGTCCAAGGAAAACAATTAACTCACCAACTCTTTCCATATCCATACAGAAATTAGCAGCCCTAATGATCCTTCTATGATACAACTATCTCCACATTAAATACAGTTTTGTACAAAATCAAGTCAATGGTCTAGAAATGTTGTGTACTAAATTTTATAACAGGGTTATAAAGCATCTTCATGTGCGAAGACAACTAACGTTTGTTGCTTCAGGTACTTGACATAATATTTGAATGTCCACAGCTGCTCCCTCAATATTTCCCCATTTCACAGATGAGGAACTCAGTGGGGAAGGACTACTAAGCATCTTAAAGAGCTGGTGGTAGAGTCCAGATCTCTGAAATCTACCGTTCTTCCTGATACCACCCCAGTCTTAACCTCTGTAGCAAGGCTGATGACTTAGAGCCATTAATTAATCTCTTGAGTCTTCACCTTTCCCATCTTATAGGGAAGATAATATCACCAACATCATAGTTAAGCAGAGCACATGAACAACTTCAAAAAATTTGCCCAGACTAACATCTGGAATATAGTAAGAATAGGCTGGCATCTGGTAGAGATGGAAAACCGTCACAAATTTGTAGTCATTGTATCTTGGCCTCTTCTGTTTTCTGCAAAATGAAGCTCTTTGTGTTCAGAGCAGTGAAGCCTTGCTTCAAATATTGCAGGGAGATTGAGTTCTGACAAGAACAGAGAAGCACTAACCAAATGGCCGTACCAGGTGTCTCCTGAAACAACCTTTGGTTGTTATGGCTTATGAAAAAGATTTCAACACTTGGTGATAGCTTATGCCTATTTTCATGATTCATTTGTTGTTCTGACTTTCATAAGTATCTTCCCATCACTTGGAAACATTGAAATGATTATGACAAAGCCCAGCATGGCAATGCTACAGAACCAAGGCCTGTCAATCAAATGCTCACACTCTGAATCCAGAGAAGCCACTGAATGGAAGAAGACACTAAGTCATAGAGATGGAAGTGGGCTTTTTTCTCAAGTTATCTTGCAATAGATCTTGGAAGCAGAAGTAACATTTCTTCTTAACATATCTCCCTGCTCCTCAGTGTACACATGTACCCCAGACACTGCAAGCCAGATAAACACTTAAATATGTCACATCCTTAACCCAGGTCTGTCCACCTTACACATGCCCAGAATCCTTCTGTGTTGTCTGCCTACCTATTTGCAGCATGCTCAGCCCCAACCAGTTCTGGTAATAGACTCTCTAAGTCCTCTTGCTTCTATGCATGCCTTCCTGTCTCAATGGTTTTATTTAATGTAAATCAAATCCTGACACAGTTTGCTTAAAATCCTTCTAATGGCTTCCAAACATCCCTCAGATAAGACTCAGACATGGTCCCAAGAAGCTAGCCCTACCTACTTCTCTGACCTCACATCTTACTATCACCCTACACTGGGCTCTCCCTGGGAAGACATTTTCCTTCGGCTCCTAAAACACACAGAGTTTCACTGGGGGCTTTGGACCTTTTTCACTGCCCACCTCCTATTGACAGCTCTTTGGTCCTCATAATTTTAACATGGTAGTATTTTTTTGTGTGTGTCTAGCCAGTTTTCACTGTCTCATATTTCATCCATTATCATAGCACTTTTATAATCTCCTATGTCCCGAGGTATTTCTCTTTAAAATATTTCCAACCATCTAATATATTTATTATGTTTGTACACTTACTGCTTGTCTAACCTACCAGGTAGTCTAACCCATAATGTTATTTTTTTTTCCTATAATCTTCTAAGCATAGCCACAATGCCTGCCACAGGCATGGTGTTCATAGCTATTGATTACACAGATAGGTAGACCCACAAAAAGACAGTTAGCATATATATCCATTTTCCTCTGCTTCTCTGGTATCTACTGTGTGGTGGCTGAGGTATCACATGATATTCCCAAAAGTGAGTGCTCTTATAGAGGATTCAGGCACTGTTCTTCATGAAGTGACTCATTGTTCTCCCTATTCATTTCTTATCTGTGAATTTGACTTTAACCTACACTCCACATTGGTATTTAGCTTAGAAAAATGCAGAGATAAAATCTACTTTTGTCAAAATATTCTATAAAAATTCAACATCAATGTGTCCCATGGTCTCTCATATTGTAGACCAGAGCATTCAGCCCAAAAAATAGTTCAAGAGAGGAAGGGGACAGGTGCTTGGTAAGAAATCTAGAGACTTTTGGGTCTCAACATCCTCCACAGAATGACATTAATGATAATCCAAAGTCCATTCTCTTTGTATTCTAAGGTATACGAGATGGTCTCTGGGGTCCCCTCCAAGCTAAAGTTCATATTTATTCAAGAAAAGGCAAGTATTTATGGAATATGATTCTGCCAAACACTGCCAGGGTTCTGGAAACAAACCCTAAGAAAATAGTGAGGCCATCTCTACCTTCCCGGAGTTCGTGTGAGTTTGCAGTATGTTCTAATTCTCAAATTGTTTAACGTTACTTATAGAATGTTTCTATCAATGGAGTGAATTTCTTGCATATTTCTAGCCTGGACGAGCACTTCTAACACTTTCCTCCCAGCCCTATACCCTGCCGTCTGTCATGAGTGAAAGCTACCACACCTATATCTCTTGTCTTGCTCCTGCCAAGTGTTTGGCCAGTCCAGCTGTGATGTCCCTATTTCTCCACCAAACAATCCAAATCACATGCAGCCAGAGAAGAAAAAAGGGACTCAGGAGTGCAAGTAAAGCCCACGTGTATCTGCAAAGACATCCCTTGGGTTAGATCCTAGCAGTTTAACATCATCTACGTTTGCTGAGCAGTGGGCTTAAGACCTAGAGAATATCCCTTGACCTTTCCTGGCTTTACTTAAGGCATGGTGGCCATAAGAATGCTGCCTCAGATTTCACATTTTCATAGAGTGAACTGACTAAGGGCCTTATCTTTGCTTTCTCAAATCCATCACCACATGAACACCATTAGCAGCCCCCAGCTAAGTAAAGTCTGAGAATGGCAGAGACTTTTCTAGAAAACATGAGTCCCATCTGTCTTCCAACTTTAAACTCACCATCGGTTTTGCTGAAGCATTCCTCATACGAGTAGTCAAAGACCTTTCCCTCCCAAGCTTCTTTCTCCTCTAGGAATAAGATCTACTTTGCTGCCTGATGGCTTGCCAAGCCTCTATTACACCTGTCTCATTTTCCCACAACTTACCTAATCAATCTCCTGCCTTGTCACCTAAAGTTATCCCCTTCTTAAACTAGCACATCAAATCAATAACACCTTTTGTCCCCTCCTCAAACCCTGTGAAGATGACATCAACAAAGGTATGGTATAAAGCACATGGTATTTTATAAATATGAAGATGCATAGAAAGAACACAGCATCTTTCATTTATTTATCAACAGTAATGATTACTCACTATGATCAGAGTCCTCCCTGAGAAGTGTCTGGAGACAGAAAGGAACTGTGCTGTTCTTGAAGCAGGTCATAGACTAGAGGAGCCTTCCTGGTCCCTCATGACCTTGAGCATAGTTGATAATATCTTAGATGAGAATTTCTAGTATAGAAATGGGTTTGGGGGACTAGAATAAAAGGAAAGATGAAGGAAACGGGAAGAAAGAAGCAGCTGTTACACCAAAGAGCTCCAATTGATAGATCGTGGCTATTCAAGTGTATGTGAGAGTTTTTTTAAATTGTGATCAGATGCAATCTGATCCTCCCTTCCTGCCAGAGCCTTGCAGCACCAGCGCGGCTCGTTAGGATGCAGTGGTTGTAACACTTCTGCAGAGAAATGCTTCTACTGCTGCCACCATCTCATAGCCCAGAACATTCAGCTAGATAACAGACCTCTGGGAGAATATGCTCCGTGTTGTAATTTTCCAAAGGCGACACGATTATAAAAACCCAAACAGATGGAAAGAGGATTGCAGTGGACGGGGAGGGCTGTTAGCAGCTTCCATTTGTAGACAAAAGCATTATTTTTTTTTAACAGATCACTACTAGAATTTGATGAATCTAGTCCATTTTGCACCCTCTGCTTTGCAGAAAGCCCTGCAGCCCTGCCAGACTTTGCAAACAGTAGTAGGATGCTATTTTCATACATTTGTTTATATCAAAGCATTGGCTCATAGAATTTCACATTTAGCCTGCTGTTAATCTCTAAACTGCCATCAATGTATAAGCTCCCGACCCTGAAGATTAGACCTCAAAATAAATAGTGGTGCAATCATACTTTATTTAAAATATTACTGTGCACCCCATCACTCTATGTCAAGAGCCAGCTTGCTTATGGGAAAGCTTGATTTCATAATTACATATTAGAAATCATTTGTAAGGAAAATTGATTGGTATATTTACAGCAAGGATTTCATCAGAAATAACCCTGTCTCCAGATGTAGGGGTGAAGAATCAGGTTGAAATTGGTACAAGAACTTGAGGAGCCGTCACCATCTTGTTTATTTCTTGTCATGGGAAGGAATAACTGCTCAGAGATCAATGAGGGGCAAAACTGTCATCTCTGAACATCTGTGTGCTTCGCAAATCAAATTTTAGGTACCATTATGGGATGCTGGGAGTGCTCAATGGGAACTTGTGAGGCTCAACTTCCAGTTGCTAGCACTTTGTAAGTAAACTGCTCATCTCCATCCACAGCTGTCTCACTGTGTGGGCATGCTGAGAGTGACAGCTAGTTACACAGGCACAGAGAACCACCCACCAGCCTACAAGATTGATGAGTGGTGGGCCAAAGACTATTATTTGGTGGTCCCTCCTCAGCAGTAACAAAAGCACTTAGACAGTGCTAAATCCAACTCTCAGGGCCCTGGGTTGAGTCAATTCTCTCTCATGTTTCCTTCTCCAAAAGCTGCAACCTCTCTTTTTGGTTATATTTCACTGTTTATAATATCTAGCAAAAGAAGACTTCAACAACAGAGTAAATTGTTTTTCTGTAGCTAGCACCTGTCTGAAACCTTTGTTTCTAGTATGACACAAAACAAATTACGTCTTCATTATTATTATTTGGAAGTAAGAAAATCATGCCAATTAAATCTCAAAATAGCACCAGTCCAAAATGGAATGATAATAAAAATAGCAATCATAGTAGCAATGACATCAGTCCTTCCAGTTGGACTGGAGTTCTCTGAGAAACAAATATTATGTATGAGGGATTGATGCCATGCCTTTGCACAAGCCCTTATTTATTTCCAGTTCCCTGGCATCTTTCTAGATATTTCACTGCCATTATGAAGGTAAAACATAACAAAGATGGCCAAACAAAAGAAGATCTTTTAAAGCAGATTAAGTTGAATGATGTTGCAAAGGAAGATCTCTCCTGACATACTCACCTTTCTTTTCTAGGGTAAAATCTCCTTCAGGTCTTTGCCTCTTCCATTTACTAAACACCTGTGAGCTTCACAGGGAAAGCAATGAAGCTTCCTTCACCTCTTTAAAACCAGTGCCCATTTGGCATCTATCCCATAGTATGTCTCGATAAGTGATGGTTAAGCTGAGTTAAACTAAACCTTTTTTATACTCGATGTGTAAATAACAATTTTTCCTGTAAAATTTCCAAACCCAAAAATTACCCCCTTCTTTGAGGAATGTGTAGTTTTTCTCCACAATAAATCCGCAGGACTTTTATGTAAATAAATCCTTTAGCATCTACCACAATAGATTTAATGTGTCTATGTACCTTCCTAACTATGCATTCTTGTTCCCAGCAAAGTATGACATTAAATAAGCCAAATGAACATAGAATGGGTTTTATTAAAGCTAGCATGAGCATACACAATATTGGTACTTACCAGTGAATTGGATTAAACCAAGCTGAGCTAAACTGGTGCTTAGATGTCCAGCAGAATTAGATAAGGCGCTACCTCTTTAGCTCTAATCTTAATGATCTTACTGATGCCCAGTGATGGATGAGGACAGCATAAACTGTTTCCCCCTTTATCACCTGCCAAAAATGCTGACAACTCTTCATGCCCTGGTGATTCTTTTCCTTCTCACAGAGGATGAGGTCAGACAAGTTTACTTGCAGTGGTTATATTGATCTCCATTCTTAAGCTGCAATTGGATCATCCCCTTGCAGGCAAGTTGCCATTGACTTTTACTTGCAGAGACAGATACTGACCCTGGGATGCCATGGAGGAAGCCAAGACTCAGTATTCAATTGTGAACAACCCAGTGAGCTGGAATTTTTATACCGACAGAGCTAACCTTCATTATCTTGTCAGATGGACTCTTTTATGTCACTCCCAAAAGAGTTTCATACAAATACAGATTCGTACAGCAGAAAAGGAGGTATTATGTTATTAAAACTTCCAAATCAAATAAAATCTACAACCTTTTCAAGCTTATTATTGTTATTACAAATTACATAGGAGAAGACTTCCACCAAGCAGGCCCAGGCCACACCAGCCAGAAAGGGTGAGGGACCCCTCCCCAAGAAGCAGAACTGAAATACCCCCCCATTCTGTTCACTGTGACCCTTCCCCAGCCCAATGCCATCCCAGGGCATCCCTGGCCCTACTCCCAGTCCCAGCAGATTTCCACCACTGAGGCACAGAACACACTACTAGCCAGAAAGGGTGACAGGCCTACCAGCTGAACTGCACCCCCACCTGGATTCCACCCCCTTTGACCGCTATGGATATGTTCTGTATGCTGTGAATGTGTTGCTCTGATTAGTTGATGAATAAAATGCTGATTGGCCAGTAGCCAGGCAGGAAGTATAGGCAGAACAAAGAGAGGGGAGAATGCTGGGAGGTGGAAGGCTGAGTCAGGAGCCACTGCCAGCCACTGCCGCCATGAGAAGGAAGATGTAAGGTACCACTAAGCCACAAGCCACGAGGCAACTTATAGATTAATAGAAATGAGTTAATTTAAGATATAAGAACTAGATTGCAAGAAGCCTGAGCCATTAGGCCAAACAGTTTAAATAATAAAAGTGTCTGTGTGTTTATTTGGGTCTGAGTGGCTCCAGGTCTGAGTGGGACTGGAGAAAACATTCGACCAGTCCCCAAACACACAACCTCCCAGCTAATCCCCAGCCCCACAGCTACGCCTTCCTCCCAACCAGAAGACTTTAGCCAAACAAGTGCAGGCCATACTAGCCAGAACAGGTGAGTGACCCGCCTAGCAGCAGAATTGTAATACCATCCCCCCATTGTGTCTACCTTGGATCTTCCCCAGACCAAAGTTATCCCAGCTCACCATCCCAGCTCATCTCAGGCCCTGCTGCTGCTGAGCCCCTACCATCAATCCCAGCAGGCTTCTGCCACTGAAGCATAGACCACACCAGACAGAATGGGCTCAGGCCACACAAGCCAGATCAGAACTCTAGCAGACTCTATAGGCTCAGTCCACACCAGTTGGAAGAACAGAGGCCATGGGCCCACATGCAGTACAAGCAAAAAATAAAATAGCCCCAGCAGCTCTACCAGAGGCCAGATTGGAACAATGGACCCAAGATCCCAAACATCCTACTGGACATGAAGACTTATCAGTCACCAGAACCCACAGCTACTTAGGCAAGAAGACAAGAAAGGAAACAAAAAAAAGGAAAAAACACCCATCCAAGAACTAGAAACACAGGAAAAAAGCCAAGTAACATATAATAACAGACCTATAAGACAAAATCAGAAATAAAAAGGGGGACATAACAACAGACTATGAAGGAATCCCAAGAATCATTAGGTCACACATCAAAAACCTATACTTCACAAAATTGGAAAAATCTAAAAGGAAAGGACAAATTTCTTGACAGATAACACATACCAAAATTAAACCATGATCAGATAAACAATTTAAACAGACCTATAACCTCTCAGGTAATAAAAGCAATCATTAAATGTCTCCCAACCAGGAAAATGCAGGGCCAAATGGTTTCAGTGCATAGTTCTACCAGACATTCAAAAAAGAGCTAATACCAATACTCCTCAAATTATTCCACAAAAATAGAAACAGAGGGAACATTCCAAAATCATACAAAGACTCAACAAAGAAAGAGAATTATAGACCTATTTCCCTCATGAACATTGATGCAAAAATGCTGAATAAAATACTGGCAAACTGAATCCAAGAACACATCAAAACAATCATCCACCATGATCAAGTAAGCTTCATTCCAGAGATACAGGGATGTCTCAACATATCAAAATATGTCAATATAATCCACCAAGTAAACAACCTGAAAGAAAAAAATCAGATGATCATCATTTCAGTAGACACTGGAAAAGTTTCTGACAAAATTGAACACACTTTCACAATAAGAAAATCTTGGAGAGGTCAGGGATACAAGGAACATACCTAAACATAATAAAAGCAATATACATCAAGCCAACAGCAAACATCAAATTAAATGGAGAGGAACTCAAAGCAATTCCACTAAAATCAGTAACAAGACAAAGCTGCCCATTCTCTTCATATATTTTCATTATAGTACTTGAAGTTCTAGCTAGAACAATAAGACAACAAAAGGAGATCAAGGGAATAAAAATTGGAAAAGAAGTCAAAGTATTACTATTTGCAGATGACGTGATAGTATACATAAAAGACCCCAAAAAGTCTACTAGGGAATTCTTACAACTGATAACATCTTTAGAGAAGTAGCTAGATACAAGATTAACTTTAAAAAAAGAAAAAGAAAAACAGTAGCCTTCTTATATACAAATGATAAAAGGACTGAGAAAGAAATCAGGGAAACAACACCCTTCACAATAGCCACAGACAATATAAAATATCTTGGATTAATTCCAACCAAGCAAATGAAAGACCTGTATAACAAGAACTTCAAGTCTTCAAAGAAAGAAATTGGAGAAGATATCAGAAGATGGAAAGATCTCCCATGCTCATTTATCAATAGGATTAACATAGTAAAAATGACCATCTTACCAAAAACAATCTAAAGATTTAAAGCAATCCACATCAAAAGTCCAACAAAATTCTTTACAGACCTTAAAGGAACAATACTCAATTTCATATGGGAAAACAAAAAGCCCAGGATAGCTAAAACCATCTTGTACAATAAAAGAACTGCCCGAGATATCACTATCCCTGATCTCAAGCTCTACTACAGAGCTATAGTAATAAAAACAGCATAGTATTTGCATAAAAACAGACACACTGATTAATGGAATTGAATCAAAGATCCAGACATAAATCCACACATCTATAGTCACTTGATTTTCAACAAAGAAGCCAAAACTATATAATGGAGAAAAGAATCTTCAACAAATGGTGTTGGCATAACTAGATGCTGGCATGTAGAAGAATGCAAATCTATCACCCTGCATAAAAGTCAAATCCCAGTGGATCAAAGACCTTAACATAAATCCAGCTACAATGAATCTGATAGAGGAGATAGTAGGAAGCCCTGAATGCACTGGAACAGGAAATCACTTTCTGAATATAACACCAGTAGAACAGACATGAAAATCAATTAGTAGATGGGACCTCCTGAAACTAAAAAGCTTCTGTAAGGCAAAGGACACTGTCAGTAGGACAAGATGGCAGCCTACACAATGGGAAAAGATTTTCACCAACCCTAAACCTGACAGAGGGCTGATCTCTAAAATGTATAGAGAACTCAAGAAACTAAACATCAAAAAATAATCCAATTAAAAAATAGGGTACTGACCTAAACAAAGAACTCTCAACAGAAGAATCTCAAATGGCAGAGAAGCACTTAAAGAAAGGTTCATCATCCTTAACCATCAGGGAAATGCAAATCTAAATGACTCTGAGATTCCATCTTACAACTGTCAGAATGGCTAAGATCAAAAACACTGATGACAACTTATGCTGGAGCAGATGTAGAGCAAGGGAAACACTCCTCCATTGCTGGTGGAAGTGCAAACTTATACAGCCACTTTGGAAATAAATATGTCAGTTTCTCCGAAAACTGGGAATCAATCTACCTTAAGACCCAGCTACACCACTCTTGGGCAAATACCCAAAGGACACCCAGTCATCCCTCAAGGACACTTGCTCAACCAACTATGTTCATAGCTTTATAACAGCTAGAACCTGGTAACAATCTAGATGCCCCTCAACTGAAGATGGCTAAAGTAAATTGGTACATTTACACAGTGGAATATTACTCAGCTGTTAAAAGCAATGACATCAGGAAATTGGAAGGCAAATGGATGGAACTAGGAAAAAAACATCCTGAGTGATATAACCCACACCCAGAAAGAGGAAGATGGTATTTACTCACTCGTAATTGGATAGTAACTATAAAGTGGAGAATAACCATTCTACAATCCACAGACCCAGAGAGGCTAGGTAATAAGGAGGGCACAAGGGGGGATGTATGGATCTCCTTGTGAAGGGGAATTAGAGGAGATCTCCTGGTTGGACTTGAGGGCATGTGGGTATCAAACTTGAGGGATCTGAGTGGGAGGTCTGTGGAGGGGGACAGTGCTGAGAAGGATAAATGGAAAGGGGGTCTTTAAGGAGTTGGGTAGAAGCCTGATGCAAGGGAAACTTCTGTGAATATACAAAGATGTTCCCAGCTAAGATTCCTGGCACCAGTGGATACATAGCCTGAACTGGTCATCCCCTGTGATCAGATTGGTGACTATTGTGGTTGTCATCAGAGAGCTTTCATTCAGTGATGGATGGAAGCAGATTCAGAGACCCAGGGCAGATTCAGAAACCCAGAGACTCTCACTCTAGGAGTCCTGCTAAGAAGAAGGAGGACTTGTAGGAAACAGGGGTGGGGTCAGTAACATAGCAGGAAAACCCACAGAAACACTAGCCTGGCTCATGGGAACTCAGAGGGTCTGAACCAACAAGAGAGCATGCATGGGACCAACCTAGGCCTTCTGCATATATGTGACAGTTGTGTAGCTTAGTCTATTTGTGGGACTCCTGGCAGTGGGAGCAGGGACTGTCCCTGGTGCTTTGGCTGGCTCTTGGAAAATTGTTCCTCATGCTGGATTGCCTTGCAGAGCCTGAATACAGGGAGCGAGGGTGCTTGGTTTTATGACAGCTTGGTATGCCATGCTTTGCTGAAGCCCATGGGAGGCCTGTCCCTTTCTGAGTGATTACTGGGGAGGGGTGGATGGGGAGGGCAGAAAGGAGGAAGGAGAGGGAGTGGGAGGAGAGGAGGGAGGGGAGGCTTTGGTCAGGATGTAAATTTAATTAACAAAAAAAGAAGAAGAAATTACATAGGCTGTGTGTCAAAGAACAAGGCCAAGAGATACCTGGGTGACCAATCTGGACAGATAGCCCTTGGCCTTGGAACAACAGTGCTCAGTTTAGGATATATATATATATATATATATAGATAGATAGATAGATAGATAGATAGATAGATAGATATAGATAGATAGATATATTTTTTTTCAGAGCTGAGGACCGAACCCAGGGCCTTGCACTTGTTAGGCAAGCACTCTACCACTGAGCTAAATCCCCAACCCCAGGAAATATATTCATAAACATTGGCACAAGGTTTCTGAGACCACTTTTACAAAAGTAGCATATTTGTCCTCTTTATAGAAGGAGAAACCAGGCACAGAGGAAATAAGGCCTATGCCGACTGTAACAATGATGATAAGAAGTCCAATTACCAAAGCCCTTACCCAACCACATCTTACTAGTATTTTTTTTTTTTTTTTTGGCTTTTGGGACATTAAGCCGTGTGTAGATGCTTTATCATTCAATATCTCATTGATAGAACAGCCCAGTGATACCTGTCCAGACAAATACTGGTACAAGATGATATTATAATGCAATTACATTATTTACCCTTCCCTTTCCTCCCTCCAAACCCTCCCATATATCCCCATTTTCTCTCTCTGAAATTCATGGCCTCTTTTTCATTAATTGTTGCCACATACGTGTGTGTGTGTGTGTGTGTGTGTGTGTGTGTGTGTGTGTGTTGTGTGTGTGTGTATTCCTAAATAAACAAATACAACATTCTCAGTCTGTACAATGATACTAGTATCTAAATGTTTGAAGTTTTCAGATCTGACCATTTGGTATTGGGTAGCCAATCAGTATTCTCTTCCAGGGGAAACACAAATACCCTGTCCTTACTGCTCAGAAGATTGGCTGCTGGTGTCTGGCAGATGCATCCTTCACCACCGTGCTGATAAGAGGTAAATGCACCAGTCTATGTTAAACTATTTTCCCAGGAACCTGAAGAGATATGGGCAATCAGTGACCCAATATGCATCTAGATCTGTACAATAGATCTAGAGCCATGCCAGTTCCAAATCCCAAATCCACAACACAGTCATCTAAGCTCTCTATGCAAATGCATCAACTTCTCCCACTGACCAACTCAGTTTCCCCCTCTGTTTATCTACTGTTTCAAAATGTTCTCAATAAATTCTATACACGTTTTCCAGGAAAACTCAAACCAAAAAACAATAGATTTTAAAATAGGACTCAAGAGCTGGACCATCTGAATTGGTTGGCAGTGCCATATCTGTCGTAAGTAGTAAATGAGGTGCTGGGAGTCCTCAGGATATTGAAGCAGCAATGGTTACATTTCTTACTGCTGGAGAACTAAGATGGGACATTGAAATATCTCAAGTGTTTCAAATACTCAGGAAAAACAATTTCAACAACTACAGAAGTGGATGGTTTCTTCTGGAGAAATTTATTGATTGACTGAAGAAATACAATACAAGGTTGAAGATGATCAATCACACATGTAAACCAAAGCATAAACAACCTTAGAATGCCTTTAGGGTGGTATATCAGAAGATTTCTCATACTCGAGGTCAGAAGACAAAAGAAATGCAGCTAAAGATAACACCCAGAACTTAAATACAATGACAAAGAAACTCCAGATAAGACAACTGTGACCCAGACAAGCCTGCCCCACCTATGCCAGAGCTCCAATTAGAAAAGTCTGTGAGGGAGGGAAAATTGTAGTCAGAATATATTGTATGAATTTTCAGTTTTAAGAAAAAGGAAAAGAAAGGCCACTGAATTTTTAACAGGGTCAAATTACAGTGTCCTCCAGCTAAAACATACTTGGCCTGGTAAGAGAGTAAAGGCACATAATCTTATGGAGTAGCAAGACCTCCTCCATACACATTAGCATTTTCTAGTTACATATATACAAGACAAGATGCCTAAGACTACTAGATCAAACTGGCTATACCTAAAATCTAAAGTTGGATCAAGTATGTAAATCAATTCTTTACTACAGGATTTTTCTAGGATTGGGATTATTTCAAGGTTCTAAGCAGGTCTTCAATCCTATTATGGATACATAAAATGTTTCACACAAGAAAGATTTTAACATTGTTGCTTTCCTGATATTAATTAAATAATGGAGATATCTACTATAATGAAAGATGACACATACAATATATTGAGAAGCCCAACCAGCTGTAATGGGAAAAAGACCCAGTATGGACCAAGAAATCTGACAAGAGGAAACTTAACATACCCCATTAGCACAGAGTTCTCAACAGTGATGTCTTCTTTAAAAAGGCAATCTTATGTTTATCATAGAGTTATTAGCCAAGTTCAGAATATAAAGAATAGAACAATACAAAGTAACAAAATAAAGCTGAAAATTTTTCACAGTTAAAAGGAAGGTTTCTTTATGGAGCATTTAAACTTAATGTCTAATATGTTGTTGTGCTGTAATATATAATATATAATATAATATATAAATAGTCTTGTCCCCGTTCCTGGGAGGTAGCTCCTAAACACTTTGTAATCCATGTCCTTGGTAATAGAAATGAGCAGAGGATCTTCTGCTAGACATAAAAGTGCCCTTTCAATCATACCTGAGCTTATGCTAATGAAGTTGACTCTTGGTGAACACCTAGATGACTTCAAGGCAAGGCACCAATTGCCAAAGGAAACAAGCATGTAATTGGAGGGTTGGATCTTAAGGCCTCCTTTCCCAAAAATCAGTAATGTGAGTGGGATTTGGGACTGAATTAATTATCAATGACCAATAATTCAATCAATCAATTTTGACAATGTAATGGACACTGTCAAAACACTAAAAAGTGGGGCTTAGAAACCTTCCCAGTTGAGCTGGGTGGTGGTGGCACATGCCTTTAATCCCAGAATTCGGGAGGCAGAGCAGGCAGATCTCTGTGAGTTCAAGGCCAGTCTGGGCTACAGAGTTTCAGGAAAATTTCTGTGTGCAAAACTACACAGAAAAACCCTGTCCTGAAAAATTTTTAAAAAGAGACCTTCCCAGTTGATAAATTCATGGGCATATTGAGAAGATCATGTGTCCATACAGGATGAAAGCAACTTTCTTCTGTATTTATTCTCTGCTCCGTGATAGGAGTCCACTGCAGGTGTCCAATTGACCATAATGAGGACTATCTAGAAACGTAATAAAGCACTGTGTATGTATATGGAGATATATCTAGAGAAGAATGATGTATGAGATGAAGGACTGAGTGGGGAAATCTAACCTTGAGGGTAGATAATCAGATACGACCCAATCAAGTGGAGTAAAATCTACCTCTTTTCTTTCTCTCTCTCCCTTCCTACCTCCTTCCTTTCCTTCTTTCCTTCCTTCCTCCCTCTCTTCTTCCTTCTCTCTCTCTCTCTCTCTCTCTCTCTCTCTCTCTCTCTCTCTCTCTCTCTCTCCCTCCCTCCCTCCCCCTCCCTCTTTCCCTCCCACCCTCCCTCCCTTAGAGTTGAGATACATCTCCTGACCTTGAACATCAGTTCTCCCAGATTAATCTATTTAAACTTGTGTCAATGGCATCCCAGGTCCTCAGGCTTTGAACTTAACTTAAAGTGACACCATTGGCTTCCCTGGTGTGAGTTTTCTAGGCTTGAAGCAAGCCACGAGTCCAACATCCTGCTTGCACATCTCAATTATGAAACATCTTGGCCTTCATGATCACATGAGCCACAATAAATCCCTTTCAAAATCTACTTCTATCCAGCTATTTATCTACCCACACACAGTTTCTATAATTTAAAAATAATTTATATAAAAACATGTACATAAAACTAGAAACAATGATGAGGCAGATTAGTAGGAATTACACTGTTTTCAATAATTTTAAGTAATTCTGCTTCAAATTATATGTACATATTATACAGTAATTAAGATAGATGATAGATTGATCTCTGATATAGATAGATAGATAATAGATAGGTAGGCAGACAGATAGATGATAGAAAGATAGGTAGATAGGTAGGAAGGTAGGTAGGTAGGTAGGTAGGTAGATAGATAGATAGATAGATAGATAGATGATAGGTAGATAGATAAATAGATAGATGAGAGAAAGAGAGAGAGAAAGAAAGAAAGAGAATGGTGATAGATAGATAGATAGATAGATAGATAGATAGATAGATAGATAGATAGATAGATAGTAGCAAACATATAGAAAAATCCTATTGTTTGAGTTTCTCTGGAGAATCCAGACTAACAGAACATCTCCTTTATTCAGTGGCTCTTGAAAATAAGCTAGTAACAAGGAAATTGCTTTCCTGAGTTCTCAGAGCCATTCCACAAAATAATCAAATCAGAAAAGAGAGTCATGGGAACTACCAACTGTATAGAGTGAGGCTGCAATTGGCATCTGAAGTAGAAGCAGTCTTGTAGAGAAAACCCCAGACAATCAGATAGTGTTAGAATTGAACTGAATCACTGGCAATTGAGTTGGTTTTCAGAGATTTTAAAGACTTGGTTCATGTAGAGAGTTAAAAAAAACTGTACATTTGGGGATTAGAAATTATCTGTGAATAAAAATAGAACTTAGAGTTCACATTGTTAAATTAAGTTGCTAACTTAAAGAAAAAACTAATAACCATGTTAGTTGGGTAATGTAGAAATAAATATCTGTAAGTGAGAAAAGATGATGCTTTTTCTTAACAATTCTTCAAAAAATGATGTTATAAACATGTATGGCTGTGCATAAAAAGATTTATGTAAAGAAAGGTTTGATTTGTCGTTGTTTGCATTGAGGAAGGAAAAAAAGTACAAGACAAATAGTCTTTGAGCCTGCACACACAAGGTCAAATTGACATAAGCAAGCGCCAGCCAGCAATCCCCTAGAACAGTGAATAAGATCATTGATTGTGCTAGTAGGTCCAGCAAATGGTGTTCACTGAAAGAGAAAGAGATGGGAGAACATAACTGCAGTGATCTGCCTCAATTTTGTTTCATATTGTATGTTCATGGTTTTACAAGAATTTACACAGAAAGTTATACATAAATATAAAATGAACATTTAGGCTGACCTGTTTATTCTTCAGTGGGATGAACACTCTAACATTCATAATTTTGTACCATTTGTAGTATTTCAAAATAATCATTCACTTACTTTCAAAAATATAAAAGGTTATATTTTAGGGAAGAAAAAGGAGAGGCAAGAAATTTAAAGTAATTGTAAATGTAAAACACAATTTCGATAGCATTGGAAAATAATTCTTACAGAGCAAGGTAGGAAAGGCTGAGCAAATTGACCTCAAATTTCAAATTCATCTCAATTGATCAAGTAACCATCAATCACCAACCATGACAGATGAATGTCATCTATGCAGAGCATGACCACCCTGATTACTTGGAGTTGCAGAATGAAACGAAAGAATATTTGGGCCATGTCCTCATGACACATAACAATGTCAGGCAAAAAGATCCACTTACTCCCTGCCTACATGATACCTTCTCAATCTCAGTACATTGAATGAACTACTGACTACTGTTTAACATGCTATATGGGATTTCCCTGTTCACATAAAATGCTTACTGGTGTCATTCTTGCTTGTTCCATGTCTAAGCTGCTATGGTAGTGAGACTTTATGTGGGGAAGGTCATGAGGCCCTAACACTACACAAAGAACTACAGGCAACTCAGGAATGCTGAAAGTAGAAGAAATAGTCTTCCCCAGGGAAAAGCATGCCAAATTGTCCAATACCAAGTGACCAGTCCCAGAAACACAGACACACAAGTAACATTATACATACTGAGCATGTTTATCTATTGAGAAATGTATATGTAAACATATAATATATATGTTTACATATGTGTGTGTAACAAAAATGAATGCAAAAACAGAACATGAATTTCAGAAAGCAGGATCCAGTATATGGGAAAGTTTGGAGGAAGAAAGGTAAGAAGGAAATGATTTGACTATATTATAATCTCAAAAAATATAAGAAATGATTTGTAAAATGGCTTGTGGCCACCAAGAATGGAGAAACATGGTCTCCATGTTCAAACAGAAAAATAACATTAATAGCTGTTTGGAATTATAAGTGATAGGACGTTTAGGAAGAATTTTGTCTTCTTTAAGGGATTTTATACAACAAAATGGATTCTGAGCAGGTTGCTAAACCTAGAACCTACTTAACTTATGTTTATTTTTGAAGAATCATCTCAAAAGTTATTAGTAGTGTATAAAGGAAATATCAGTGAATTTGGGGTCAGAAGAGCTATAGTCAAGTTTAAGATGCACTACACAACATTGATTAGGTGACTTGAATTTGACAGCTTTATATTTTCCCAAAAAGGAAACAAAAGAGGACTATAAAATTTCATAGGAAATTTATATATTTGTGAGAAAGAGAAAGAGTGCCATATCTGTCGTGTCCATCTACAAAGTAAGACATACAACAAATACCACAAACTCTTATATATAAATATATACCTATGTAAACACACACACATACATATGTGCATATATATACAAATGCATGAGTTTTAAATACCATATAATCTTATAGAGAATGAAATGTCAGCATTTGATCAGAAAAAAATATTAATACCATATAAACCAAATGAAATTTTAAGAATCTCTTACCCTAACACATAGCTAACCATCTCATATTTGTTACCCACATAACACTAAAAATGTCAGCGTCTGTTTATGAAAGATCATATACTACTTCACAAATCGTCTTCCCTACATACACAGATGATAAGGTAGCATCAGGATTTAAACCCAAGTCTACCCAGCTAGACAGGCCATTTCCTTACACTGCATCTCTTAGATAAGTGGCCATGTGGACATATAAAGACAGATCAATTTCCCAGTAGTACCTCTCAGATGTTTGAACATACAGCCCCAAGAGACATGGCTATGTAGTTAATGTCAGTTATCTCTGAACCAACTATTAAAAGAGAAAAATCCCAAAATGAGTACCATAAGAAATGCAAAACAGTGAGTGGATCTTTAAACACTTTGAGACATTGCTTAAATAGTTACATTATGGTATACATAATGTTCCATCTATTTTAACAGCATTTCTATCCATCATGAGATAACTACTAACTATTATGTTTTGTATGTGAAATCTGAACACACACACATAGATTCATGGGTTTGAAGATTTGGACCCCAGCTAGAAGGGCTGTTTTGTGAAGCTGTGGAATCTTGGAGAGATGGAACCTAGCTGAAGTAAGTGGATCCCTAAGAGTTGGACCTTGAGGATTATAGCCTAGCTCTACTTCTTGTTCAATTTCTCCTTCCTAGTCACTGTAGTTTAAATGTGCAATCGTATGTCCCTGTCGCCATACCTTCCCTGCTATGATGGACTGCATCCTGAAACCATCTGCCAAAAGAGATTCTTTGTCCTTTGAGTCACTTCTTGTCAGGGGTTTGGACACAGTAATGAAAGAAGTAGCTAAAGCATTAATGAGTACAATATATTCTGAGTTCTTTTTTAGTTTGTTTCAGATGAAATTAGATTTTGTAACATAGCCTCTCCTCCCATACATGTATTACATTCTTTGAATCTCTAAACCAGTTGTTCTCTTCAGGTTTCTTTGAAGGAAAAAATCATGGTGCCTCTTAAAAGTGTCAACTTATACCAGAATGTTTTTTTACACCATGACATCTGCATTCAGCACTCTATTTATCCCATGTCTCCTGTTTACAGTGTCCTCTTCCTTATGCTATGACCTCTTTTGCACCTGACCCTTCTAGCCCTCTGTGCTCAGTGCCCTTTTTGCACCTGATCCCAATGCTCTCTGCTATCTCTCAAATTCCTGTCCAATTAAATTGAACCATTATGCAAAATCTCATGAGTCCTCCTTTTTCCAACTTCCTTTCCCATGGTAAAAGCAACTATTCTCATTGTTTTAATTGACAGAGGAAGTGATTTCAATTAATATGAATGATGCATTTGGGCAGGGAGAGATGAGCAAGCTTTACTTCATACATGTCAAAGTTAGCTATGATAATAAAAATGCTGTCATAGCCCCTGGCCTATTGGTCTACCCATGGATGTTACCAATTTTAAAGAAAAATTCTCCTCTGCACTAGCCAAAGACCATGAAACCATGATATGTCCACCCTCACTTCTCACTCCAGTAAGAGAAAGAAGGCTCTCCCCACAATTCACCTCTATTAGGATAGGAGAGAATTATGGAAGTACTCTACTTACACAGCCTGGTTTACAAAAAAAGGCCACACTCACATCCCATATGCCTTTCTGTTGGGAAGACTTTACTGTGTGAGCCCTCTTTTCCCAATATCTTTCTAGCATGTGACAGGTATTTGGAGTTCTAATGGGATAACTCGGAGACTAGTGCCTCTTAAACAGCAAGAACACATCATTCACATAAGGTTAGTTATCTATCCTCAACACTGTGGCACATTCTGGGTATGGTCCACAAGACCTCAATTTTACACACAAAACATTTTCACCACTGTGCTGCTCTCCTAGCTCATCCATTATTCCTTAGGAGCTCAATCATAACCTCCTTTCAGAGCTATGGAGTAATAAAGGATGATGAAGAAGAAAAATCATGGCTGTGAGTCAGAGAATAGAATGTCCAAAGACTTGTTTTGCCAAAATAAAAGATTCAGAATTTAGGTTTTTTCTTTAACTGTTTGGGGTCCTTGGAAATTTTTAAATAGGAATAGTATAACATAATTTTAAAGTTATCTTGTTTATTGCAAGGGGTACTTTCACAGAGTAGAGCTGAAGACTTGAAGTGGGTAGTAAAACTGAATGACTGTTATAACCATGACAATTATTACAACAGGTTTCAGAGTGAGAATCAGAGGTGGGGAAAATGCAGGAATGAAGACTAACAATCCCAGATCTCAAGATACTTACACAGTGACAATGGAGGGACACATATTCAGTGATCATAGATAAGTTGTGATTGTTATCTGTTAGGTAAAGTCACTAGTTAAAATAGAAATAAAATGCTGGGAACATACAAAGAAAGTTGTGGTGCTTTGAATAGACATGACACCCATAGACTCATGTATTTGAATGCTTGGCCAATAGGGAATGGCACTCTTGGAGGTGTGATCTTGTTAAAGTAGGTGTGGCCTTGTCAGAGGAAGTGTGACACTGTGGGAGTGGGCTTTGAGGTCTCATATATGCTCAAGCTACACCTAATGTAGAACACAGTTCACTTTCTGCTGGCTGCAGATCAAGATATAGAACTCTCAGTTTCCTTCTCCAGCACCATGTCTAGCTGAACATGGCCCTATCCTACCATGATGATAATGGACTTAACCTCTGAACCTGTAAGCCTGCCCCCCAATTAAATGTTTTTCTTTTTAAGAGATGCCATGGTCATGGTGTCTCTTCTCAGCAATAAAAACCCTAAGACAAGAGGGGTGTTTAATACATGCTTCTCTTTCCTACCTTTCCTTCTTAAGTTCTGTCAACACTCTACAAAGTGGTAAAAGGATCATCAGAAGAAGTAGGAACCATAAGAGAAAGCTGAAGGATGAGTATGATGAATGTCATGTTATTTTGGGAAACATAACAACACACCTCAACACACAGAAAGAGCTGAAACCATAAATTAGTCATGGCTTACTTTCTGTGGATTCCACATGTGAGCTCAGAGACCTTCTCAACCAAGTGCCTAGGGTAGTCAATTTCAGTTCAATGGTTTGGCTTCCATGGTAAACCTACTTTTGTCCTCAAAAGGCTATAACATGAATAGGCAATATTACTGAACTATGGCCTTGGTGAAAAGAGAAAAAAAGACTGATTTCCTGCCTTTAGTTTACCCTGGTATTGTTATAAGGGGTCACAAATTTCAAAGTAGTTGAAACAAGCCTTTCAATTAAGAATTGGGAAAATTTAGATCCTTTTTGTGTCTCTGGTACAATACCCAAGCAGATGTTCATATATAACTTTATGGTCACTTAAAGTGAACTTACACTATGAATTGATTATAGATTGCACAGCTAATAAATCTGTGTGTTCATCTGAGGGCAATTATATATACGAAGAACATAAAAATAATCTTGTTGTTAAAGAGCACCAAAGCTGCATTCAAAATCCTCCTTGCACTCTTGAACATTCTAGAAGCATAATAGGCTGCCTGCATTGGTCATGGGTTTCATATGGCCACTGCCTCCTCTAGGAACTTTCATGAACATTCTTTCCATTGTGCATTTGTCAGACAAGGGAAAAAACTGCAGCTTAACAACACCAGGAGCTGATAGTATTATCCTCCCAGAGGCCCTGTAAAGTTGTCAACAGCATCTCCATTAGCAGATTACAAGAACCAGAAATCTGATCAGTTGAGGAATTTCTCCAAAGATGTCTATCTTTGCATCAAGGCCGGAAGGTCACCCCAAGTCTGTCTTTCCTATTGCAAGGTAACTCCACCTGAGAACATATGGACATTCTTAAAGCCGATAAAAAGTCTGTGTTGTCAGGTGGTGGCTACACAGGGAACTTGTCCAAATTAAGGAGACTCATGCCTCATCATATTTTGTCTTTTATGCACAAAACCACATCCTGGTTAACACACTTTGGTTTGCAAGAACAGTTAGTGAGAAGCAAAACTACAGAAGCTAAAAAGCAAGGTTAGTATATCTAGAGACTTTCCTGGATCCCAGAATTATGCACTAGGTTTTGATGGATCAAATCTTTGTCCGCATTTTGTCAGGTATTGGGGCCTACATGCTGGGTCCTAAGGTCAGAATGGTGTGTCCAACATGGTGTCAATGGTCTGGAGACCTGTTACAAAACAGTATAAATAAACTTGAAGTATAGAGGCTGTCTTAGTTAGGATTTCTATTGCTATTAAGAGATACCATGCCCATGGTAACTCATAAAGGAAAACATTTAATTGGGGCTGGCTTACATATTAAGAAGTTAATCTATTATCATCATGGTGGGGAGCATGGTGGCATGCAGGCAGACATACTTGAGAAGGAGCTAAGAGTTCTACATCTTGATCTACAGGCAGCAAAAGGAAACTGAAACACTGGGCATGGCTTAAGGATATATGGGACCTCAAAACCCATCTCCAAAGTGATACACTTCCTCCAATAAGGCCACATTTATTCCAGCAAGGCTACATACACCTCCTAATAGTGCCACTCTCTGTGGGCCAAGCCTATGAGGACCACACGTATTCAAGCAACCAGAGAGGCACTTAGGTATCAGGAAAGAAAGCAGTTATACTAAAGACAGGATTAAGCATGATTAAATATCTAGAGATGTTCAAATGCATGGTGAGGAATCTTTCTTTCTGAGCATAAGAGCCTAAGGGTCAGGTGGTATACCACGAAGTGCTGCCATCCAGATAGGACATGGCCACTGCAATTACGAACACTCAGCGGTAATGCACAAGACTGGGCCCTTCAACATCCCATCATGGATACAGGAGGTGTCCAAAAGGCCCTAACCCTTCCTGGGGAGCTATTGACTGTCAACAGTTGCTGTGGGAGGAGGTGTCATTTTCTTCAATTGCACAACTACCAGGGAACTTGCTGGAAATAAGATGGTCAGAGAAAAGGGAAAGGAAGGGAAGGGAATGGAAGGGGTTAGCAGAGGGTATTAGGGATAAAATACCATCAGAATACATTTTATATATGTATGAAACCAAAATTTTTTTTAAATCATTCTTTCTATGCTGTGTTATTCTGCTTTCCATTATTAGGGCTTCATCCCCAGAAGGTTGTTCCTACATCAAAGACCCCAGCAGCCACAGCTCCAGGTTCAATCTTGCTTACAACTAACAATCTGAGTATTGCTCTCTATCCACCAGTGACCAAATCAAACTTTAGCAAATGCTGTAATAAGCTTTTCTAGAATTCCATTGCATCCTTGAGCCAATCACTGTACAAAGAAAGAAAAGGAAGGCAAGGCCAGATCATTATGAATCCCACCAGAGATGCACAGATAGACTAAAATGAACCAACTAGACACGTGATACTAAAGCTGGAGGAAAACTTGTGTGTTTTGTTTTTAGCTTGCGATGTTTACAGATGTGTTCTTAAAGATCATAAACCAATTCAAACAAAATGTTTCTTATCCTAAATATCTTATCAAAATCAAGAGGTGAGAAGAAATAGCTTCTCATCCAGGACCAATCATGGAAAGGCCCAGATACTGGGTTCAGCATTCTAGAAAGAACACCTGATAGAAGCCTCAGAAACATCAAACAAGGTGGAAATCAGAAGCTTGCTCCTGTACTCCAAGCCATTCTCTCATAAAGCCATGATGCATTTTTTTGCTATGAGTTGCATTTCCACAGCACAATTCCCTTTGTAATCATGTCTGATCCTCCCAATAGTCAATAAGGAAAATAAGGAAGGCATTGTTGTAGAGATTTGACAGTACTTCCTTCTGGTCAGTACCTAGCAATACTACTCTGGAGCCATCCAAGGTGGAATGAGGAATCCATAGAGAATTCCTGGCAACTTCAATAGCACATCATTCATTCAGGTGAGAGGAAAACAACACTCCTGACTCCTATCTTTTACTGGTGTCTTTCAGGAAGAGATAATATAGCCCCTCATAGCTTCCCTCTCTCCTCAAGCACCTGCAATGGAATATCCCTGCAGGACACAAGATGATCCCACCAAGAGGTATTTCCCCCACTAAGTGCACTGAGCCCTCACCAATGTCTAAATTGTCCTTTGAAACCAACTAAATTTGATGAAGTTTACATGGCATAGTTTAGACTTACAATCTGCTGCCAATTATCAATGAAGATACACTGGAGAATGGAAATATTCAGCCCTTAGAATCAAATCCATGCTGGGGTAGTTTTAATCCCATCTGGTAAATTGTCTGGCATGTGATATGTATATGTTAAATTCTTTTCTTTCTTCATCTTGTAGTTCAGTCCAAATGTAATGTACTGGAAAGAAACCTGAACTACAAGCCAGAAAATTTGTATTCCAGTCTTCCGTCTGGCACTAGCTTACTCTGTGACCTTGTTAAGATGGCATAGCTTCAATGTTCCTTGGTTTTCTCATTCTTCAAATGAGAACAGAAATGCCAGGAGAGCCTATCTCCAGACTATCATGGGGATTAAATAAATGAATGCTCATGAATTCATTGTGAAAGTATAAAGAGCTACACAAATATTAGAGATCACATTGGGCCATACCTCTCATCAATAACCTCTGGGACAGCCTTTGGAGAGCATGAATATTGGCAGGAAGAAATGCAAAGTGGCTATTTCACTTTACAAGGTGACTGCTGAGCCATTGACAAGCCTGATGAGCATGGAGGTCAAAGACTAAGAAAAAATCCTTCATGCAACAGAAGACTTTTGTCAGAAGAACTGAGAAAAATGCCAACTCACATCTGTGTCCTAAAAGCATGGTTAACACCCTGATCATCACTTGAAAGCAATTTAGAAAAGTCATTGTAAACCAGAGTCCTAGAAGCCTGGACTTGGAAGAGAACTTTAGAAGTTGTTAAGTCCAAATGCTTCATTGTCTAATTAAGGAAAATGAATGCTCAATCCACACAGCTAAATTCAAAACCACAGTTCTTTCTATGATGCTAAGTATGTCCTTGCAATATACATAAGAAATGAAAGAGTCTCAAAATCTCAGAACACTTAAGTGGGGTTTTTCCTGCCCAGAGACCCTCAAGCTGGATGCTGTACCTCCATGGAACTTGGAAATGGGAAGGAAAGGTGAACAAGAAGATGTTCCACAGAAAACATAATTTATAAAATCAGCATAGCATCTGAGAAACTTCAGATGAAACTCATAAAATAAACAAAAGGAGTGGAGTATTTCTCACTGTATTGTATTGCTCAAGATCTCCAGTAAATTTCACATTTGCCCTATTTAACTAAAAAACAACAGGGTTTTCCAAGATAAATAGCCTCAGAATTTTAACTTTCTTGCTATCATTTTCATATGACCATGTAATTTTTCCTCTCCACTTGGAAACAAGAGTTTTGTCACTGAAGAGCTGCTTTAATAATAAGTGAGACCTTTGAATGTGAGTATTGACTCATTGAGATGTGATTGTTTCTCTTTCTTGGTTGGATACTGACATTGTACTAGAATTATAGACTGTGATCATTAAAATAGACAAATATAGCCCAACAGGAGTGCTCAAGCCCATGCACATGTGCATGCAGCTAGCACAAATTTGAAGCTGAGCCCTTGTCTTTCCACCCATCACCTGTAATGAACACAATAAGTGGGGAGGTTGTGGGTGTGGGGTGTGTTTGTTTGTGCTCATGTGTGCATGTGTGAACATGCACTGGTGGTCAGAGATTGACATGGGATGCCTTCTCAGACACTCTCTGCCTTACTTTTTGAAACATGATTTCTCATTTAATCTGGAGATTACCAATTTGGCTAGACCAGCTGGCTGGTGAGCTCTCAAAATCTGCCTAGCTCTACCACCCACCCCAGTGCTGGAGTTACAGATGCATACCATATCGCCTGACTTTTACAAGTACTTTACCAACTAAGTCACCTCCCCAGGTGAACACTCTTCAAACACCTAACTAGCCTCAATCCTGGGAAAATGATTAGAAAAGGCATCCAAGCTTTCATAAATGAAGGCTCCTTGGGTACTTTCTGTTATAATTTGAATTTTTCCCTTCAAAACATTGTTCACATCCTAACCCAGTTGCTTTACAACATATAACCTTATCCACAAACAAGGTCATTATATATGCCATTAGTTAAGATGCGGTGAAACTGGAGCAGGGTGGGTCCTTAATATATATAGCTTAATATATAGCTGGTGTCTTTATTAGAGAAGACACACAGACAGACAGGCACAAAGAGAAACAAAACTAACAGTTAAGGTAGATGTTAGAGAGGCACCACTGTGAACCTTTCCTTGGAATGTGGAGGTGGCTGGCAACACCAGAAGCAGAAAAGAGATGAAGCTGGTCATCCCCTGCAACAGAGCCCTGAAGACTGCATCCCAGCTGTCTAACCACTCACTTTCTTGTACTTTATTGTATCAACAATAGGAAAACTCCAAGGAAGGCAAAACTTAGAGCCAGAAAAAGGAAACGTAAGGAGAATGAATGCAAAGCAACCAAGCCAGAGGTTTCCAAAGTCCTCTCCCTGTCGGCCTGGGCACTCACATGCTATTTTGAGAATTTTTTTTTTTTTTCTGTCATGTGGCTCTGGGCTAGAAAGCAGCAGGAAAAACAACTTTATAGCTGACCTGGCACCAAAAATAATTAGCAAATGACCACAAGGTGCTTCTGGAAAGTGATTTAGTCCTACTGCTGTTCCGCCTGAAAGAACAGCATGGAGCAGCCAGCCAGCCTGGAAATGCATTGCTCTGAGACAAGATGACTGCATTTATGAGCAGATATTACTACACGTTGTTCTTCACAGTGAAGGACTGTTCTGCACCTGGTACATACATATTTGGCTCCCAGAGATCAGCTGCAGGTGTGAAATGAAGGTCACATCTATTCGAGTGAGTGAGAATGGTAGCTCCATCTTGTTCCAAAGCCTGAGGCAACCAGTCAGACAGCTTCCAGAAAAGTCTGTTGTCCAGCATGCACTCCAGACCCACTCTATGAGCATGGAGAATGTGAAAAGCTATGATCTGCTCTCCAAGTATGTCAAGATACTTGATCCCTACTCCTCATTGACTCCAGTGATCAAAGTTCCCATTCCTTAATGTAAACCCAAAAGTACCTAGTTTATATAGATACATGTAAACAAGAGCATTCCTTCCCTTTTTACCTTCTAGCTGTAGAAGCATGAGCACTGACCTTGAGTGTAGGAATAAGATAAGAAATAGCTAAAATGATGATCCTCGATACCATTCATTGACTGCTTTGACCTTCTAGGACAAATCTCAACTCTTAGATGTATTGCCTTTTAGTCCTTGCCAAAGCTTATGGCTCATTATTACTACTAAACCACAGATGGGGAAATTGAGGTTCAGATGATTTATATGAATCTAAGGACCCACTGCAAGTCAAGGCCAAGGTGAGATTCAAGTATCCAGCTTCTACTTGTCATTCTTGTCTGCACTGTCTCCTACTGTGCTGCCTACTAGACTTCACCTTTGAAATGGGGAAAAAAATTCCCAAATGGGGTCCCAGTTATGAGTGAATCTCAATGGACATGAAATCATTCCTAGCTACCTTTCTCAGGACAGACTGGAACTCATGAATCATAGGTGCTGTCTTAGTTCCTTTTCTATTGCTGTGATAAGACACATGACCAAGGCAACTCATAGAAGAAAGAGTTCATTAGAGCCAACAGCTTCAGGAAGTGATTCCAAGACCATCATGGTAGAGAACATAGCAAGAGGCCAGCAGTCAGACACTGGAGAAGTAGCTGATAATGTATAGCTTCAGAAAACAGCCCTGAGGCAAAGAGAGAGCTGGCTGGAATGTCATGGACTTTGAAACTTCAAAGCCCACCTCCAGTGATGACACATCCTGATCCTTCCCGAACAGTTCCACCAACTGGAACTAAGCATTTAAATACATGAGCCTATGGGTGACATTCTCATTCACACCACAGCATTCCATTCCCTGGCCCCCACAGATTTGTGGTTGTGTCATACATAATGTAAAATGTCCTTAGTCCAACTTCTAAATCCTCCACAGTCTTTCCATCTCAATATTGTTTCCAAGTCCGAAGTCTCTACTGAAATTCAAGATAACATCTTAACTGTAACTTCTTCTAAAATCAAAAAGTAAATTTCACACTTTAAACATACAATAGCACAGAATACACACATCACTATTCCAAAAGAGAAGAAAGGGAATATTGTGATAGTGCACAAAGAAAAACCAAAACCTAGAAAGGGCAAACACTGAGTTCTATAGTTCCCTGTCTAATGTCAATGTGCATATATAACTCAGACTTCCCACCATTGCTTACTGCAACACATTTCCTTCTCTTGATTCCACTTCCTGTCTGCAGCTCTCCTTATCAGGTACCCCTCTGCTCTGGCATCTCTTGCATCTTGGAATCTCTAACACAATTCATTTTCACAGCTTCACACAATGGCCTCTCTGAGCCTCCATGCAAAGACTTCTCTGCCACATGCCTAGCCTCAGCAACTTTCCTTAACAGCAGAAGAATATTCCACAACCTCTTTACTACCGTATCCTTCATGACTCTAAAGTCACATCCACATGGTCAAAGCCGTCCAAAGCTGCTGAGTTCTGCTGCCTGTTTGTGATAGAGGCTGGCCTCCTCCTTGAATTACATTTGCATAAATCTTGATATGCAGTTGCCTTTTAGTGGAGGAAATCCCTTGGATATATCCCTTTCACAAGTTGCAGAATTAGGTAGGTGGGGTATTGCCCTGAGGTCACTACTCCCTCTTTCCATTTCTTATCTTTTTCAGCACAAACAATGGTTCCAACATTAAATTTCCTGGGACTGTTTTTCTCCTCAAACTGTCCATTTTGTATTTCTCTTTGTCCTCCTTGTTCTTTTTCATTGTCAATCTGCATAAGAGTAATTATTACCAAGCAAGTAACAAAGTCAATATTAGGCTAACTAATCTCTTGAAATCTCTTCTGACATTGTTATTAATCAAAACCATTTCAAGTTAGCCTCAGGCAAAAATCCTAGGACAAGGTCAAAACCAGTCACAATCTTTGCTAATAATGTTGTTCCCTATTGAAACCTCTTCAGTTGGGCGTCCATAGTCCCCATTGCTCTCAGCACTACTGTCTTCCAAAAATCTTATTAAAATGGACCATTAAGCCCTGATTACAGCATTCAACAATCTTCCTAGTCCAAAGTCCCAAAGTCCTACACCTTCCTTCCAAAAACATCATGGTCATCTCTGTCACAGCAATACTCCACTTCTTGTACCAATTTCTTGTATTAGTTTCATTTCTCTTTCTGTTATAAGACACCATGACCAAGGCAACTCATAGAAGAAATAGTTTATTAGAGATTACAGTTTCAGAGGATGGGTCTATGATCATCATGGTGGGAGAGCATGTTGCTGGCATAGTAACATTTTGAGACAACAACCACAGGGCAAATAAAGAGATAATTGTGGATGGCATGGGCTTTTGAAACCTCAAATCCCAGTCCTAGTTACAAACCTCCTCCAACAAGGCCACACCTACTAACCCTTCCCAAACAGTTCCACCAACTGAGGACCAAGTATTCAAGTATTCAAGCATATGAGCCTATGGGGCCATTCTCATTCAAACCACCACATACGCTGCGCTTTATCTCCCCCCCCCCGAAGCTGAGGACCAAACCCAGGGCCTTGTGCTTGCTAGGCAAGCACTCTACCACTGAGCTAAATCCTCAACCCCAATGCTGCACTTTATGAAGCAAGTTTGTCAACCAAGTTTATTGTTTACCATCTTCCAGTTTCGCTTAAGGTGTTGATACAGTAACATGACTGTAGTGAATGATAATGCAGCATATATGTGACAACTGCTAAGACTAGTCTTAAATGTTATCACTGACAAGAATACAACAATGTGAAGTGATGGATGATGTCATTAGCTTCTCTGTGATGGTCATTTCAACTGTTCTACAAACATCAAAACATCACATTACAGTGGTAAATATATGTGATTTTTATCTACCAATTATACCTTATTAAAGTTGGAAAATGGAGGGAAAGATGGGAAGGAAGGAAGGAAAGAAAGACAAAAGTTAGGATCAACAAAATACTTTAAAAACAAACAAAAAGGCTGAAGGGGCAGATGATAAGGAAGTCAGGCAGGGTATGCCAGCTGCTGGTTCTAAAATGAGGTGATTGCAATGGGGAAGCACAGAATGAAGTGGATTCTGCCCTGCCTGTGGGAACGGGGTCCAGGCAAAGGAAGTCACAAGAAGCCATTGTAATCAAAGTAACACAATCACAGCAGACTCATCATTTCCTAGACTTGTGAGCATCTGTGAACTATAGGGAGAAAATCAATCCAGAGCTTTGAAGAAAAAGTAACAGATTTAAGGTTGTTGAATATCATTCCTCTCCCCTTGAGGACATATAAAATGTCTCACTTGCCCACTTTTAAATTAAAAACGAAAACTATTAGAGACTGGGAAGGGACTGGAGGGAAGAAGGACAGAAGCAGAGTGAACATGATCAATGCACAGTACAAAACATGCACAGAAATATAACATTCACACACACTGATTCTTACAATTAATACATAGTCACACAAGAAAAAAAGGGATGTAGGGAGGGAAAAAAAAGAAGGGAAGTATGGTAATATTTTATTTGTGCTGAAATGTGATTTTATTTGTATGTTAATAAATAAAGTTGCCCGGAGATCAGAGGTCACGGCCATTAAGCAGAAGTCAGGCAATGGTAGCACACACCCTTAAATCGATCACATGGCAGGCAGAGTCTCTGTGTGTTCAAGGACACAGCCAAGCATGGTGACACACGCCTTTAATCCCAGTACCAACCATACCTGGAGGTCTGTATAGACAGGCAGTGATGAGTAAGTCACATGGTTAGATTTAGAGCCAATGAGAAGCAGAACAGAAAGGCAATAAAATGACAGAACACAGGAAGAAAGTCTCTCTCAGGGAAAGCGATGACAGCAAGTGGTAAGCTAAAGGTACTCGTGGCTCTTGCTCTGATCTCTTAGGCTTTAACTCTGTATTTGTCTCTGTGTTTCTTATTTACTAAGACAGTTTAGAATTTCATCTACAGGGAAGGAAAGAGTACTTCCTTCATTCCATGCCACAAATAGTTAAACAAATTATGGCATAACCACAAATGTCATGTCAAAAACCATGTTCCTTTTAAAAATTACATTTTCAAGAATTTTTATGCCCTAATACAAGGCTGACAAAAGAAAGTTAAGCATAAAAAGCAGAATTAAAATGTACTTCTGCTACAGTAGCCAATTTCATTAAAATAAGTGCAATTCTGTTCATTTGAATGGAATAGAGGTAGGAAGGAAATTCTTAAGAGTAGCTGCCTGTGCCCCAGTGGATGACCCCACATTTATGCACACATGGGCAGCACTAATTGAACTCAGGACATTATTAGTAACAAAAATATTTAGGGGAGAACATGAAATCCAAAGATTGATGAGGTTGAGGCACTAGGGAGGATTAGAATGAGATAATGGTAGGTAGATATGCTCAAATACATTGTACAGAGGGTTTGAGAGATGGCTTTAGCCAGGAAAGATGCTCCCCACTAAGCCTAAGGACCTGAGTTCCCATCCCTGAGTCCTATGTGGTGGTAAGAGAAAGCTGACTCCTAACAATTATCCTCTGGCCTTCACAGGTGCACCATAGCACATGAACTCACACACACACACACACACACACACACACACACACACACACACACACACAAAATAAATAATACATATAATAAAATATATTTTAAAAATACTTTGTATAAATCTATGAATTTTTCAAAGAATAAATGAAAATATAAAAAGAATAGTTATCTGTGTATAAATGAATAGCTGATAAATTTTTTTCCTTATAGTTTTATGTATTTTATAAAAAGTCATGTAATATTTTATATTATGAAAAATAATGTTTTTAGGTGATTTGGGGAAACACCAAGAATATTAGGGTCTGTGGGGATGGTAGGGTGTGTATGAAGCAGATGTAAGACCCCAGATTCAGTCCCTTGCACACAAAACTTAAGAGTAAAAATAAATGAGAATCCTAGGTAGTGAGTCACAGGAATAAAGTTCCCACTCTGGCTCTGCTTCAGATCTCTTCCCCAACCTGTGTCCTGGTGTCATCTGTCTGTAACTGTAACCGATGAGGCACTGAGACCGTCAGGTCCCAGGGGCTTGCTGGCCAGCCAGTCTAATGAAATCAATAAACACAAGACTCAGTAAGAGATCCTGTCTCAAAAGATAAGGTGATCAGTGATAGTGTTAGATACCCAACATCAGCCTCTGGCCTCTACATGTGCACACACAGGAAAAAGAAGAAAGGAAGGAAAGAAGGAAGGAAGGGAGGGAGGGAGGGAGGGAGGGAGGGAGGGAGGGAGGAAGAAAAGGAAACTAAGAGAGAAGTCAGACCAGCAGGTGTGAACTGGGAAGGTTTGCTACAACATGAAGTTGACTTACAGGAACCTCCCAGTGCTTGTGGGGTCCCTGAACTATTTCATACTTAGAATTTGCACAGATCTTCTATTGCTTTAATAATTAAACCTTTAAATATCTCACAGAGTGATTTCCCCACACCGGTCCACGAGGATAGAAATTAATCTCTATGCCAAGGCAGGAGTGACCTAGGAATGTAATGAAATCAAACTGAGATCCACACCTAATGCCCCAGGCCAGAAATGAATCACCCTGGAAATAAAGCAATTATTTGTGCTATCTGCCCATTTCACCTATAGCCCTTGGTTTACGTGGAAAACAATTCAGTTAAAGATGGTACTGATTAACTCCTTCCCCCAAACACTCCCAGGTCCTTTCTCTCTGGACCCCTGACATTAGGAACTTGTGAACAAAACTTTCCTCCAGTCTAAGCTGACAGCTACTAGGACCTCAATATCTCCAGAGGCAGAATGTGAGAAACAGAAATTTTCACTCCACTAATAAAATTGGGACTTCCATTTCCAACTATTTGAAACACAGTCATGACCTTAGCTCTCAGAAGATCATGCTGAAGCCTAGAGTGCTTCAAGGAAAATCAGAGCCCATCACTACCAGAGAGCCGGGTGTGAAAGGGCCTCTTTAGAAGCCACAGGATGGCAGGACTACTATCAAAAGAATATTTTCAATTCTTTTCTTGGAGGTAGCATTTCACAGTTTACAATCATATGCAACCTTGGAGGATGAAGGACAGCTGTGAACTTCTAACTTTATAGGGACACAGATTTTTGACAATGGTATGAGGAGAGTTGAAGGTTGAATCACGATCTAATAATAGTTTTCTTATTTCTGTAAGAAACAGTGATGGAAGAAGTATGGAAATCTTGTTCTTGGGCCAGGTCACCTGAATGTTAACTCTGCTTTAGTGTATACTGGTCACTTAATTTGTGTGTCTCAATGTTCTCGTCTGGTAAATTGGACATGATGGTGGTACCATGTGTAGTAATTATAAAAATCAAATGATTAAACCCTTTAGTTTCAGGTATAGTCCTGGTACTCTTTGATCAGACATGAGCTATGATTGAATGTTTGTGCCTCAATGCAAAGTTTATCAATTGAATTTTTTTTTTTTTTTTTTTTTTTTTGGTTTTTCGAGACAGGGTTTCTTTGTGTAGCTTTGTGCCTTTCCTAGAACTCACTTGGTAGCCCAGGCTGGCCTCAAGCTCACAGAGATCCACCTGGCTCTGCCTCCCAAGTACTGGGATTAAAGGCATACGCTACCACCGCCTGGCTTTCAATTGAAATCTTAACCCAATATAATAATGGTAGTTGGAAGTGGAACATTGGTATGTATTTGTAATGTAAATGTGGAACCTTCATGAATGAGATTAGTGCCCTGCCAAAGAAGTCCAAGGTAACTCATTTACCCCTTCCACCTCTAAAGGATACATCAAGATGCTGGTAACCTGTGACCTAGAAAGACATGTGCACCAAAATCCAACCATGCTTCCTCCCTAATCTTAGGCTTCTCAGCCTCCAGAACCATAATCAATAAATTTCTGATGCTTATAAGCCACTCAGTTGATGACACTTTGGTAGAAAAGTCTAAATTAACTAAGACAAGATACTTAAAATTCCCTCCTCTTCCCACCACTGAAAATTTGGGAAGGTTCACAATAAAAACAGGTATACTTTCCACATTAGTAGATGCATATAAGGGAAGAAACTACTGACATACGCAAACAAAATAAAATACTCATTCTACTAGTCACATTAGAAAGTAGCTGATGCCAAAAGGCCTTTCAACATGAGAATGTACAGATAGCGATATATTCCTACAGTTGAAGATCCTTTGGGGGTGAGAGAAGTGAAAGCAAGGGAGCTGTGAAACCACCAAATTGGACTACTCCATGGGTAGAAAGCAAGGTTTATTGGAGATCCAGCTGCCGCAGCTATCTCTTAGAGGTCAAAGGGAAGCAAAATGGCAGAAAAGCAAGTGTCTTTGATATGACAATCATCAGAATGGGGGGTATTTGAGCTGATGCAGGCTGTTCAGATTAACCACAAACTAGATGTCCTTGCCAAGGTAGGTGATTTTAGGGGTTGGATTAAGGGAAGTTCCCAGGAAACAGAAACCTGCCTGTAGGTTGCAATGTATATCAATAGGGAAGACAAAACTCATATAGATAAGACAATACCTAATAGAAGCTAAATGTAAAGGAGTAAGTATGTCCTGTTTGATGTTATAAAACAAAGCTCAAGCCCGGCAAAATTAGTCAATGATAATTGAAGTCAGAATTGTGAGTTCTGTAGTAAAAATGTGATCTCAGGCAAGCTGTGGCTGGTCCCTATAGTGGCTATCCCAGAAATAAACAAGGACTTGGCATTGTCACAAAGGGAAACACAGATTAGGCTGGAAATGAAGAACAGCTAACCCTTGGACCCCAAGTCCTGGCACCAGGCCTGATCTCAAGGAAGGCAAGGTGTTAATGATGCTAGAATTCTCCAACTGATAACCACTCATGAATGAAAGCTTAAGTTTCTCCAAGAGAGTCTCACTGGGTGTACAAGCCACTCTTAAGAGCAGACCCATGCCCAGCAGCAGATAACCAATACAAAATGAACTCAATGGCACTTTTGGAACTTCTTTATCTCATAATACATGGTTACGGTGGGGTTTTTTGTTTGTTTGTTTATTTACCTTACATGTCTTTTGTGTATATATTATGGTTTCTGGTTTTGTGTTTTTATAGAATTTTTATATATGAATTTATATACATATGTTTCTTGTGCTTTTTCTTTGGCTCTTTTTCTTATTTAATTATTTTTTATCTTATTCTGGTTTTTGTTGTTGTTTTATTTTATTTTATTATTATTTTGTTGATACAAAAGAAAGAAATGGTGTGGATTTGGGTGGGTATGAAAGTGGGAAGAATCTGGAAGGAGATGGGGAAGGGGAACCGTAATCAGAAAATACTATATGAAGAAAAAAAAACCTACTTGTGTTTTTTTACAGAATGCTAGAATTCACTTATTTACGGCATTTTATCCATGATCTGTACACTTTGAGAGCTGCAACCTACACAAAGCCCCTAGTTCTAGACTTTCGTGCAATCAGGAAGTTCAGGGTCACCTCCTAAACCAGTCAGTTCTCACCTCCTCTGCCCAGGTTTTATCTGGCTCCATCCATGTCTTCACAGGCCTAGTTTCCACTTCTACCCAGTACCTGAGAATGAAGCCTCAGTCAAAATATCTGTTTGTCTCTTCTTGAAGCAACTGCACCTCTGGGGGAGAAATGGAATCTGCTCTCCAGTTTAACATTCTCAGCACCACTATGGTGACTGTTCTCACTACTGAAGAAAAATTGCAGCATTCTTGAGAATCCAGTTCCTATTCTCATTCTTCATGCAAAAACTTCACCTAGGAGTAGCAAACAAATTATTTGGATGTATGCCTCCAATACATCCTATCACAACTTCAGCAGATATCACTAATCAATGCTGAGTATCCTCTTTGAAGAAGGATAAGGTCTTGGTTTCTACATTTACCAAAGTTTATGGGTAAGAAACAAAACCTGTACATTGCCCCTACATGTGGTCCAAATTCACAGAGGGATTTTCTTACTTTGTCCTTGGCCAGGAAGAGACTACTAACACTGATGGTACCTCTGCTTTGATGAGTCACCAACTACTCAAAGAAGCCCTGAACTATCCAGATACATTGTCCCTTTCTCCAAATAATAGTTCTTGTACTGAAAATTCCATGACTGATCAGTATCAGCAACACATACTAAGAGAATAATACTCCTTCTTTGATTTTTTTTTAATGTTTATTTGATTTTGGTCAAGGTCCTAAGATCAATAAAACATACTGATCATTAGTGTTAAGTTTAGTGAATCTTAACAGTTGTACAGCCTCATGCAACTATCACCCTGAACAAGACAAAGCATAACTCATACAGTCATAAGTTCCCTTGCTGGGGAATCACTCCTTAGTGTGGAGAAAAGCCAGAAAGAATTATCTAACACTTCCCTTTGTGCAGGTGGAGTCATATTTGTACCTGGCTGATAAAACATACTCCTTCAAGGTCCTACTCCAACTCCAGCTGTAATTTTCTATCTAAATCACAGAAGACTCTAACTCTCTTTCTATTGGTCCCAGTACTATTGAGTTTTATCTCCTGTGCTTCCCTGACCTTCTAAACGTTTTTTTATATTTCTTATGTCCTTGCTCCTCCACTCATCTTATTTATTGAAGGGCTTGCTTTTCAGAATTGAGCCTGGAGGTTCTTTTATAGCATTGCACATAAGTTTTATATATTGAGTGTCTTGAGCAGACCTATAAGCTCAAGAGACTGTGATGTGCCAATGCTAGGCTCTTGCTGTGATATTTTCTGTGTACTCTGAAATATTAGAGTATATACCTTAAAATCCAGGGTTCTCACATTATGGCATGTGAGACATGCTTTACATAATCTCTTCATAGGACTCCAAATTTGCATCAAATTTATAAACCCAAAGAACATGAAGTTCTTCTTATAAATGTTTTAGAGACTGGCCAAGCCTGGTGGCATAAGCTTGCAACCCCAGATACTTGAGAAGCTAATGTCAGAAAATTTGCAAATCCAGGGCCTGTCTGGGCAACAGCATGAATTCAAGGCCAGCCTAGCCAATTTAATGAGACCTTCCCTCACAACAAAAAGTAAAAGAAAAAGGTAGAATACCTGCCTGGCATGCATGAAACAATGGATTCAATCCACAGTACCACAAAAAAAAAAAAAAAAAAAAAAAAGAGTAAATGATAAACAATTTACATAATAGGAGGCTCATGTTTTTTGGTTTTTTTGGGTTTTTTTTTTTTTTTTTTTTTTTGGTTTTTCGAGACAGGGTGTCCCTGTGTAGCTTTGAGCCTTTCCTGGAACTCACTCGGCAGCCCAGGCTGGCCTCCAACTGTCAGAGATCCAGCTGCCTCTGCCTCCCAAGTGCTGGGATTATAGGTGTGCACCACCACCGCCTGGAGAGGCTCATGAATTTTATATGTTTCGTTTGATGAACTATGGCAAATATACCCATATTGTCACCATCCTAATCAAAGCCAAACTATCTTCATCATTCCAGAAAGTTCCATCTTTCCTAGTTAGTTGCATCTCCAAGAAATAACCACCATTCTAATCTCTACTCCATAGTTCTTTGTAATGCATTCTAAAATGGCACATAAATGAAACCATACAGTGAGTCCTCTTTCGTTTCCAGTACATTCAGTCAATATAACATCTTGTGATTGATTTGTGGTTTATTACTACTTCTTTCTTTTATATTGCTGAATGGTATTCCACTGTATAAAACATAGTAATTTGTTTATTCTTCTTGGGATAGCTGTTTGGGCTGTTTTCAGCTTGGGGTTTTTATTTATAAAACTACTAAAAACATCTTTGAAAAAATGTACATGATATTAGTATTTATAATAGCCACAACTCATTTACATGTCCAGAATTAAACTAGTGGTAGTATAATATTACTAAGGATACTATGCAATAGAAACTATGTAATTATTCAAAATTATGTTTACTAACAATTTTTGTGGAAAGGAAAGTATTTTTAATAGAAGGCTGAAGGTGGATAGTAGAATGCAAAATTTCTTTCGCAATAGCATATTCTCAACTATGGTCACCATATTTCTAACATATATATATATATATATATATATATATTTACATTATATATATATAATGTAAATACAAATGAAACATACTAGTATATTAATGAGAAAAAATCAATGTGACAAAGAGTTATGAATTGGATCCTACTATTAATAAAAACAGTCATTTGCAAATGATGGAGAATGTGCCAAACTCTGCTGTTCTAGATATTTGTCAATCTCTGTGCCTAAGCAAGTTAGAAATAAATCATTTGTGGATGTTGCCATGTGTTAGCCAGCTGTGATCTTGACAGCACAATATGAAATACATCAAACCTGATTCTTCTGGAAGAAGACAGACTAGGAACAATGGGAGTAAATAGCAATGGTATTCCTTCCCGGATGCATCTTCATGCTCCATTCAGTGGCGTCACTGAGGACTCAGATCCTCGTTACTTCTTACTCAGACTGTTTCAATAACATAACCACTCGTCTCACCAGAATCCTGTACCACTGACAATGTGACCTTTCCAACCCACTCTCTGACCAAGGACCTTGCTATATAATTCTGCAATGGCTCCTGGTGTCCATATAGTGATGTCCACACTGTACCGTGTCCTTCAAACAACAGCAAAAGTAAACTAAAAGATCATATTTAAAACACAAAGAACCTATAAGACGTTTTTATAGATATTATTTCTACACCTTTTCTGCCATCCTGGGAAAAGTTGCTAAATAAGAAATCTAGATAGGCTGATCATGGAAATGTCCACATGAATGCCTATAATCAATAGAGACAATATTTTTGCCAGGAAACATTCTCCATAGAAGTTAAATTATTGTTTTTCTTAGGTTTAAAGTTATCATTTCTCAAATTTATTTCTGGATATGCAAGAACAGTGAAGTCTTTTAAAACAATACATGCAAAACAGATGGGCCACTGGAGAAAAGAAGCCAGGAAGAGCAAATTAAACAGAGGATTGGGGTGTTTTCCTGCTACTGTATCAAAGCACATTTTTATGTTCTTCACCCTGAGATTAGGGTCCTACCTAATCTCCAACAGCCATTGGTTCAAGAGAATAACCAACTTGACTGAATTGTACGTCATTTAAAAATGAATGATCAAACTTTCCCTTTTGAAACCTCTAACATCCAGGCAAAATCATTTGTCTCTTGCTTTGGAGTTCATGCCCTGCTGGGTAATTATAGTTGATAAGACAGCTGTCCCTGGGTCCTTGTTTGGTCAAGGTTTTGATCATATTTGGTTCTTAATCTTTCATCATAAAAAGCTTTTTCATCATAGCTTTTTAATCAATCACTCTTGTTACTAGATTTTGAACTGGTTCCAGGGTAATAAATCAATTAGGAAATGTTTCAAAAGTGCTGTAAATGATTAAAGGTGTGCACAAGAGTTGTATATTACAGACAGAGAGAAGTGTACTTAAAAGTGAGCCTGCTGCTCTGGGTATGCCTTCTGCATGCATGGGAGTTTGTTTCTAATAAATTTCACAGAAATCTCACTAAGGTGGATTGATTCATTTCTCCTTTGGTATTTCTCTCATTTCATAGAAGCAAAAACAAATCATATTTCTTTGAAATACTTGTTCCAGTTGAAGGATAGGGACAGCCCAATTTTCACTCCAGGTGAGGTTATGTTTGGATATAAAGACTTCCCAGAGGCCAAAGAAGAGGATAAAGAGGAGAGCTACTAGAGACTCTGATGGCTCCATCCGTGGGGACCTTTAGGAATACTAATTTGCAAGCCAAACAGAGTACTCTTTAATAAAACCCGGTAATAGCAAGCAAGCTTCAATTTAAGCACCAATTATGAAAATTTGGTAATATCTGCTTATAAAGGAATCTGGTTCTTTAAAAATGTCAGGGCCAGGTCTGAAGAGATGGCTCTGTTGGCATGAGTGTAACGTGCTAGGTAGTCCCTACAAACACCCATGACCACAGTTCCCAGGGACGTGGTGACAAGAGGACCACTGGACTTGCAAAGAGAACCTGTCTCAGAGGACCAGACAGAGAGTGATGCAAAAGGACATAGACACACCAGTCTCTGCATATAAGGATAGGCACATATACTCACATACACACAGGCATACACAACAAATAAATATTCAAAAATATGGAGGCCATGCCTGGGCACAGTGGAAAAGTATTTTGTTAAATTAACAATGTCTGTGCTCTCTTATTTTACATTCAACTTATTGTTTTTCAAATTTTACTTACTAAGTTTAATGCTTGCAAGGTTATTCATTATAAGGTGGATGTAACTGATAGACTCATGGAAAAAAATAAATTTTGTTCTTGCCTCCTGAAACAAAGCCATGAGGAAGATTTAGGTCTATATTTACTCCCCTTTGGAAATTAAAAACTGACACCAAAATACAACATACACAATTCAAGAAAAGTGACAATATAGGCACCAGGATTCCAGCCTCAAACTCCCAGTATAATTTAATTCTTTCTGCTTAGTCCTGGCCTCCACTCCATTGTTTCATGTAGCCCCTTTCTAGTTCTATTCTTCTGATTGTCTAGGTCCATGATGGTGGTCCCGGCCATACATTCCATCCTGCAGGTTCTGATGACTCCTTCAGAGAATGTCACCCTGAGTCTGTATCAGAGAAGACATCATGTGTAGTTTGCCATCAAGTCTGACTTGGAATAATACAGAAGATCTATAGCGGAGAAAAAAGGTCTTGCTGATGCAAAGGGAGACAGAATAAGAATAATAGCATAAAGCCCAGTGGGGATAGCAGAAAAATCACAAAACAAGTACAAAAGTTCAGGGAACAGGGAATAGACTGGTTGGTTTGGTTTATTCAAAGGAGCGTAGGAGGATGTGGTACGTATTCAGACAGTACTGATGCTGCCTGAAAAATCATCTCATCGATTCGTCTCCACAACCACCTGAGATAGGAAGGCAACATCTTCCTTCCTTATAATAAAACTAATATGAATCACATAACCAATATGAATCATGGCCAAGTATCTTGTGCAAGGTGGCTAGTGGCATGCAGTCAGAATTCTAGCCACAGGTTTTCTGTCCCCACACCTAGAGGGCCTTCTGCTCACAGCCTTCGTGATCAAGTAAACAACATTCTCAGTGAACGTGAGGGTGAAATTTGTGGGAAGAATGAAAGTAACGTGCACACTGGGCTGAAGACTGACTAGTTTTAGCAAGTTGGCAAGTTTTCCTGGCCTGGAATATGATATGATGAGAAGGAGATTATGAACAACTCCTCCATAAACAAACCCATGCCACAATCTTCCACAAAGAAGAAGACCCTCTAAAGAATGTTAGACCCTAGCAACATATTGCTTGCAGGCTCTCTCTTTTCTGCTGATACCTTTCCTGTATGTCTACTTCTTTTCCAACCTCTTGTTAGTTGCTTCTTTATAAAAATCCCCCTTTAATTGTTTCTACAAAACCTCACATTATTTCATCTGCACCCATCCTCTCCTATAAGGTTAGAAGCATCATAAAAGACAAGATGTGTCCTCCCTTCCCTTAATAGTGTTGATGTAGCTGTAATACAGTCTGGCCAATTAGATGTAAGGGTGAGTCAGTTGGGAACAGTCTATAAGAGGACTTGTCACTCTTTGAATAAATGTCCTCTACCTCCTCTGGATACTATTCTGTTGTGATACCTGGAAATATGACAGCCACATTATAAACAAGAACCAAGCACCTCTGCTGATTTGACAATGCTGTTCTTGCCTGGCATGGGCTGGGTAGAGAAGAAGATGGTGCTGCCACAATTTGTGTGACAGTGGCTTTGAGGAAGAGTTCTGGCAATTAAGAGGTTCTGAAATGAGAGTTTCTCCTATTAGAAAAAATAGCAGCAGAATAAAAATTTCACTCTAGGTATTAAACAGTTAGTATTAGATATCCTTGGAGATTGAAAAAAAAGAGTAGAATTCTTCAAATGCTTTAGTTGCAAATCTGCACTGGGGTGCCTCTCACAGATGATCTTGGTGATCCTCACTTCCATGACTCTACAACAGGAGAAAGGGGATGGGGCACAGCACAAGAGATAAATGTCACTCATACACTTGGGGGCTACACTCAAGAACGAGAAACAGATAGCTAGGGCTGGAGAGCCAATATGACCTGCTGCTTGTTTTGAGGAGAGTAAAGTTCTACTGGAACATAGACAAGTCCATCTGTTTACCTGTTGTCTGTGGCTGCTTTCATGCTGAAATGTCAGAACTGAGTAATTGCAGCAGAGACTATGTGGCTAGCAAAGCTGCTACTATTTTATATCTGGCTCTTTAAAGAAACCTTGCTGATCCCAGGTCTTGGCAGACTGAAAATACACCCAGTGGTCACATCATATATAAAAATAATGAACATGGACCATGAGAACTCCGAACCACAGCCTGCAGCAACCAGCATAGAAAGATAGATGCTGTCTCTAGCAACTGGCCCAGGAAGTCAAATAAAAACCCAGGAATATCACAAGATACTCAAGACTTGATTAATAACTGACAGCTCCCTAAATTTTCCCTTGTTCCCAACATAGGATCAATCAAAGGACACCAATTACTCATACCTAACCAAACAAGTAAGAAGCCCCACTTCTGCTCAGCTGACTGTTGCATCCCCACACCAACAACCTCCAATCAAGGTGCATCTGCATTCTCCCTTCTTTTTTCCAGTACCAAAGCTTTCTCTCACCTCTGTTTGCCCTTGAGTTTGTGCCAAAAGACAAATGTCAATAGCTGACTTTTTAGAGATTTGTTTCATTTTTGTTTGTGTGTATTGTGTGTGTGCATATATATGTGACATATGTGGTGCCCAAGGAGGTCAGAAGAGGGTGTTTGATCCCCTGGAGTGGAAATTATAGACAGTTGTGAGCAGGGCAACATGGCTGCTGAGAGCTCTCCAGTCATTCAGAAAAGCAGTAAATGCTCTTAACCATTGAACCTATAAATAAAATTTCTAACTAAAACAACACTTAAAGAAGTAAAATTGTTGCTCACCAGTAAGTCAAAGAGCACATGTGCTCTGTGGTTGAGATCATCATTTTCATGCCTGAAATATGCACAAAAGACAGAAGATGTTCTCAGGAAAGACTTAAAGATTGTATCTGGGTCAGATATCTAGTAACTGTCTGACATTTGTTAGTTAATAATCATTAAATTTGTTTAATATAATCTCCAAAAAAATTGGCTTTCCCCAAATTAACATTTTCACCTTTTTAAAGCACAACCATAAGCTACTCATTTTAAAATATGAGCAAGCCATCTCTTTCAAAGTCCAATTCCAAAAATGGCTCATCTGTTAAATGAATGTGTAATGGATCTTGATTCAGATAGAGTCCTTGATTCAAACTCTATTTCCTAAGGTTTTACTGTTGGAATAATTTTAGTTTGTCTAAAGAACTGCCTAGTTTGGGAAAGGGATAGAGATTTCCATAAATAATGCACCTCTTAATGTTTTGAATGCTTTGATCTACATAGAACACATAATGATTTATGATATGCAAAAGAAAATGGTAGTTATACTTAATTTCTACTTGAGGTGTCATCAAACACCATAAATAATACTATTCCAAGTGCTATTGTTTGGACATCAAATCTCACCTACAAGCTCATGTTTTAAATGTCTGATCCCCAGCTGATAGTACTATTTGGGGAGGATGTAAAAAAAACTTTAGGAGGTAGGCTTGAGTTAAAAGAAGTGCATACTGGAGAGCGGGTCCTTGGGAATGTATTATCCTTGGCGTTGTGCTCCCTGGTTCTGGTCAGCTACAGTGTGAACAGCTCCACTGCACACACCTACTGACAAAATGTTCTGCCCAAGTCAGGTCCAGGCAACTGTGACTCCTCTGGAACCATGCATCAATATCAATCTTTCTTCCCTTAAGTTGTTGTGTTGAGTATTTATTTGGTCACAGTAATGAGAAAAGTAAAACACAGAAAACTGGCACCAGAGAAGTGGAGTAATGATTAAACATGGCCATTCTATTCTTTAGACTTTGGAACTGGTTTGTGGGATGAATCTGGAAGAGTTTGGATAAGCAGAATTAAAAAGACCTAAAATACCATAAGCAGAGTTTAATGAGCGATTCTAGTGGAAACCACAAAGTTTACAGTGGCAAAAGGAATAATAGATAGTGAAAGCCAGGTTCATAGCTTTCAGCTGGAAATGAACCATTAGGAATTGTACCAGAGACTATTCATGTTACATCCTAGCAAAGATTTTCCATAAACGTTGTACACGTCCTGAAACTTTGAGATGCTAAGTTTAAAGGTGATGGAATAATCAGACAGCAGAGAATTTGAGCTTTTTTTTTTTTTTTTTTTTTTTTTTTTTGGTTTTTCGAGACAGGGTTTCTCTCTGTAGTTTTGGAGTCTGTCCTGGACTAGCTCTGTAGACCAGGCTGGCCTCGAACTCACAGAAGTCCACCTTCCTCTGCCTTCCGAGTGCTGGGATTACAGGCATGTGCCACCACCACCTGGCTCGAGTTTTTGTAATGACTATAGCAGGCAGCTGATTTTAGCCAGATTTACAGTGATAGACAGAAGCTAAATGAGAAGCAAAGCAACTTTTACAAACATTTGGTCTGGCCAGAAAAGGGAGCAAGGGGTGTTGTGAACAAGGAGGGTATCATTGTTAAGGAGACTGGTGACATCAGGAAAAAAATAAAATTAAAGGAAAAATCAGTGGGAGCAGGGAGATGACTAAGTCAGTAAAACAATTTCTATGCAAGCATGAGGACCTAAGTTTGATGCCCAGAGTCCATGTAATAGGACCATTGCAGTATCATGTGCCTGCAAAGAATGAGGAAGGGAGAGAGAAAGGACCCCTGGGGCTTTCTGGTCATCTAGTCTATCTGAAAAGGTTTATTGGGACACACTGTTGAGGGAGAGAGAGAGAGAGAGAGAGAGAGAGAGAGAGAGAGAGAGAGAGAGAGAGAGCCACTGTTGATGAAGAGACCAGTGGTTGGTATTGAGTATCCTGCTCAGTTCTCTCTCTCTCTCTCTCTCTCTCTCTCTCTCTCTCTCTCTCTCTCTCTCTCACACACACACACACACACACACACACACACACACACACACACACACAAACAACCAAGCATTTTGCACTGGGCAAAAAATAAAGATGAATTAGCCTAACATTATCCACCATGGGCTCCAGAGTACAAATTGTAAACTAATTTGAAAGCTCTCCCTTTGAGAAGAGAGAACCCACAGGGATGTCCTGGTCATATGGGGCCACTTAGGGAAGAGTCCCTGGCTTGTGCTTTTCAGGCACTTAGAGATCATTACAACCAAGATCCAAGGGGACTCCACTGCTACTGCCCAAGCTGGTGACAGGCACTGGCATCATCATCATAAAGCTAGGTTTGCAGGTATGCACAATGAAGAGTCATAGGGTCATAGAGGCTTCCACTGATATCTTTAAGCAAAGTCTGCAAGGCCAGGAAATGTGCATCAGAATAAGATTCTCCGAAAGGAGCCATGAGAGGGCAATGCATAAGGCTTTGTGAATGAAGCTTAGCTATAATGGAAGCTCAAGGATACTGGATAAGCAAAGGTCATGAAATGTCTGCTGAGGAAAGGCACAAGCAAAGAGTGAAAACAGACCAATAGAAAGGCTGTCTAGGATACAAATTACCAGACCGCAGGGGCAAGGATGTCCAGGCTCAAAGGAACTCAGTCTTATGATACTTTATTTCCAGAATGTCAGACATGGACCAACAGAATGTAGTGTTTTCCCTGTTGGGCTTTGTTTGGTCTTCCTTTAGTCTGACTCCTTTTTACTGTCCTCCTGCCCCTTTGGAGTAAAAATGTTGATTCTACTATTGTATGTTAGAAGTACATAATTTCCTTTTATAATTTTACCTGGCATGATGGTGCATGCCTTTAATCCCAGCACTTGGAAGGCAGAGGGCAAGTAGATCTCTGTGAGTTCAAGACTAGTCTATACTATGTAACAAGTTCCAGGCCAGCCCTGGCTATATAATGAGATCCTGTCAAAACTAATTAAATTTTATAAAAAAATTTACAGGAGTTAGTTCACAGCTAAATTACCTTGAGTCTTAGATGATGTTTTAGACTTAGACTTTTGAAAAATGTCAAAAATCTTTTAGACATGGGGACTCTTGGAGAAGGATTAAATGCTTTTCACACTATGGTTGAGCTATAAATCCTTTGGAGCCAGAGTGTAATGCTAAGTTTTTAATAAGAAATGTCTTCCTACAGGTTCATGTTTTGAATTTTAGTCACTCCCATGTACTTTATTTTTTTTTCAGGAATATCACTCCCTTGTATCTTTATATACACTTTCACCCTAAACTCTGCTAGCCTGTTTCTCCTTTGAGATCTCTGACTTCCATTCATCTGTTGACTCTTTCTAATACAAAAATTTCCGCCTTATAATAAATGTACAGTAGTGCCTAGGTACCCATGGAGCATTTGTTCCAGTACACACACCCATATCAAAACATGCAATGCTCAAATCCCTATATAAATGGTGCAATATTTGCATATAAAGTACATACATCCTCCCAAATACTTTAAATCATTTCTATATTATGTAGAATAACCAATACAGTGTAGATGATATGCAAATAGCTGTTACACTGTATTATTTATGGAATAAATAACACAGAGGGAAGTCTGTAAATGTTCAGTTACAGACATACTTTTCACATATAGTTCACATACTTTTCACATATAGTTCACATACTTTTCACACATAGTTCCTACCCCTGATTGGCTGAATCTGTAGAAGCAGAATTTGTGAGTAAGGAAGGTCAACTATCTTTCCTCTACTTGAGTTTATAATACTGGATTCCAGCCCAACTCTTGGTGAGTCCAAAATATTCTATCTGCCACCTTTTCTCACTAGTTTCCTTTATTTCTTAGGTTGCCCATTTATATGGAGATTTTTAGACCATAATTCTATCCTCCCCTGAAACTGTTCTTTGATAGAAATCCCAAGACACTGACTGTACCCCATTCTTCTCTCTGAATCATACTTATTATCATCCAAAGCAATTATTTTCATAAATGTTTCTCACTTCCCATCTGTATTAGTTTCTTAAGGCTGTGCTTATGAATCTCCACAAGCCTAGTGACTTTAAAAGATAAAAATGTATTATCCCAGAGTTCTGGAGGGGACCAGTGCAAATCAAGATGCAGGCAAGCTGGTTCTTTCTGCAGTTTTTGAGCAGTCATATTCCATGGCTCTCTGCCAGTTTGTAGAGGTCAGTGGAAATCCTCTGTGTTCCTTGGCATAGGGGTACATCACGCAGACCTCTTCCTCAGACTGGCAAGATTAATTCAATGGGCAAAAGTGTCTGCCATTGATCCTGGTGACTTCACTTCTATCCCTGGGACCCACTTAATCACAACAGAGATTAGGTTACTACTGAGTGATTAAGTAACTACTTCCCTAAGTGAGATATCTATACCACATACTCCGAGGCCCAGAGAAAGTTGAAAACAAGACAGCAGAAAGACTGTAAGAGGTGGAAGATGAGGAAGAGTTCTATGAAACTGTCCTCTGGATATGACATGGCCACTGCAATCAGAAACACAGCAGTTGCATCCACCCACCCTGACATCAAAGCAGGAAGGGGCTGGTTAGAAAGAAAAGATGAGAAGGTACATGTGATCACAATAGCTTGTATAAAAACAGGAAATCATCACACACACACACACACACACACACACACACACACACACACACACCAAATAAGCTAGTAAGAAAAAGAATGCCGGGCTGGGGATTTAGCTCAGTGGTAGAGTGCTTGTCTAGCAAGTGCAAGGCCCTGGGTTCAATCCTCAGCTAAAAGAAAAGAAAAGAAAAGAAAAGAAAAGAAAAGAAAAGAAAAGAAAAGAAAAGAAAAGAAAAGAAAAGAAAAGAAAAGAAAAAGAATGCCTAGGCCTGGGGATGTAAGACAGTTGGTAGAGTTCTTGTCAGCACAATGCTCTGGGTTTGATCCCCCAGAACTGCACAAATCTGGATATAATGCAGTATATTCCTACAATTCTAGCACTTGGGAAGCAGGAGAATCAGAAGTTCTGGGTCATCCTTGACTTAGTGTGAGTTCAGCCTGTGATACCATGAGAGACTGTCTCAAACAACAACCACAGCAAAAGTAATTAAACATACCTAGCTTCTTTTACCTTAGCCTTTACATGTGTGAACTAGTGTTATTAACAGCACAAATGATTGCATTTTTGTTAAATTCGTTATCTTAAATCGAATTGGGAGCTAAATTGTTCCTTCTCCTGAGACATAACATTAATATCCTAATCCCAATACTTGAGAATGTGACTGCATTTGAAAGAAGGGTTTAAATCAGAGCAAAACAGTGGGCCACAGTTCAGTGTGACTGCTGTCCTCAAAAACAAAGAAAATTCGAACACACACAAGGAAACCAGGGGTGTGATTATGGGGAAGACTTCACATGGCTACACTGAGAAAACAATCCTCCAAGTGCAAACAAGGGAAGCCACAGATAAGCCCAGAACTTGCAGAATCTTGTCTTGGCCCTGTCATCTTCAGAACTGCGAAAAATAAATGTCTGTTGTTTAAGCTGGGTCTGTGACCTTTTGTTCTGGAATATCTGGCAAGCTAACAGAAGGGCCAACATCTATTAAGTGCCAAGTTATATTTACCTATTGCTGTTGTTTTTACTCTTGTGGGTACAGCTTTCTCCGAACCTGTGGACCCAAAAGGGGCAGCTCCTGGTTACATTAATATACTGTGCACTTGAAATGTATTAATCAAACTGAGATGAGTTGTGAGTACAAAATACACAGAGTTAATAGGGAAAAAAGCATAAATATCTCCCAAAGAACTTTTTTGACTGCTGCTAAATCCAAGGTATGCTGGATGAACTGAGTTGCCTCAGCTATATTATTAAGTAAATTTCATGTGCTAAATCCGAGGTATGCTGGATGAACTGAGTTGCCTCAGCTATATTATTAAGTAAATTTCATGTGTTTCTTTTTCCTATTCTCATGGGGCTAACAGAGAATTTCAACTTACATGACTGGCATCATATTTCTAGTGGATAGCACTGAATATAAAGCTTTGCGTGGGCAATCACTACCACAGCCCTACCCTTGCTTTCTAGTGCCAACAGAAGCATTCCCTCTGCAGGCCTTGGAGAACCTTCTAGAATCAGCACAAAGCTCAAGAAAGAGAAGGATTGAAATCCAGCACACCTGGGGTTGGAATCAAGTCCAGTGCTAACTTGCTTATGACCTGAGGCTTGGGACATTTCTCTAGGTCTCCCTGTAGCTTCCTAGATGAAGGGAGCAAGTAAACAGAACTTAATGATAGATAAAATGTTCACCATTGTTCTGGGTAAGCAATAAATGAAATCTTTGGGCTGAATGTTTGTGTTTCTCCAAAGTTCATATATCGAAATCCTAACAACAATAATGGTATTAGGATCTGAGGACTCTTGAGGTTTGATAAAATCATTAAAGTAGAGCCCTGTGAATGGGATTAAAAAAGATCCTGGGGAGTCCCCTCATCCCTTCTACTACATGAATGTGGAATTATAATTTTTTTGGGGGGGAGGAAACACTTCCTCATCACTGTTCATCACTGAAGGAAGTCAGGACAGGACTCAAGCAGAGCAGGAACCTGGAGGCAGGAGCTGATGCAGAGGCCATGTAGGGGTGCTGCTTACTAGCTTGCTCATATGGTGTTCAACCTGCTTTCTTATAGAACCCAGGACCACCAGACTAAGGGTGGTACCACCCATAATGGGCTAAATTAATTACTAATTAAGAAAATGTCCTATAGGCTTGTATTCAGATCTTATGGAAGTATTTTCTCAATTGAGGCTCCCAGATGACTTTAGCTGGTGTCAAATTGACATAAACCAGCCAGCACAACTGACCCCTGTAGTTAGAGTATTCCTGCCTGGCCCACAGTCAGGACAAATCTCTCTTACCTGCCAGTCCCACAGTCACTCAGACCCAACCAAGAAAGCACACAGAAACTTATATTGCTTATAAACTGTATGGCCATGGCAGGCTGCTTGTTATCTACTTCTTCTATCTTAAATTAACCCATTTCTGTTAATCTATACTTTGCCACATGGCGTGTGGCTTACCAGTGTCTTTACATGTTGCTTCTCATGACGGCAGCTGGCAGTGTCTCTCCAGCCTTCTACTTCCCAGAATTCTCTTCTCTCTTGTCCTGCCTATACTTCCTACCTGGCCACTGGCCAATCAGAACTTTATTTACACAGAGCAATATCCACAGCACTTCCCCTTTTCTTTTTTTTTTAAGGAGGGTTTTAACTTTTGCATAGTACAATTACATATAACAAAACAATTATCAAGCAAGAATTACAGTTACAATATTAAAGAAGATATCCTATCTATCTTATATTTATGAGTCTAAGGTTTTATATCTAACGTATCTTTTATCATAACTGAGGAAATTATAACTGTCTAGTCTTCAACCACATCAAAGACCTCAGAAGGATATAATATTACCTGAGAATCGGGAGAAGGTTGTATGCATTTTTCAGGAGTCTTGCAAGAGTAGACAGAGACAGCTGGCAACCTGGACAGTCACCTAATGTTCCTTTGTAAAGTTGGGGCATCTGTCTTCAGCCCACAGGGCTAGAGTCTCTTGGTCACTTCTCTCAGTGTCCTGTAGAATGTCTGGCCATTTCCTCTGCAAAGCAGGAACCTGAAAGACCATTTTGTCAAGCAAAGTTTAGTGGTCACCTTTCTATGGGTCCTGCATGTCCAGTCGATCAAGCAGTCCAGGCAAGAACAGTTTCTAGCCCAAATGGCTATTTTTGCCAAGGTGAAGATAAGATATGAAATGTTTTCAATGCCCATCTTCTTCTCTGAAGCAAATCAGTGCTGCCAGGAGCAGACATGTCTCACTGTCCAGAAAGTCTAAATTTTAAAAATATTTTAAATGCCATATTCTGTAGGTCTTTGAAGTATTTAAAGATTACCTATCTATCTGAAATATCTCTGTGTATACCTAGAAGACTTAACTAACATGGCTACAAGTATGATTATCATAGATGACTAATTATCAATCTATTTTTAATTATCCATTACAATTTTAAATGAGCTATATAAACATAATACCTTAAACAAGAGTAGAAATATACACACAATATAACAAAATTAACTAAGTTTGTATCAATAGACTAAAATCTAAACCAATGTAAAACATTTTAAACAAGTTGTTGCTCTTTAGAAGTAAGTTCCCTAATCTACCCTTTCATCCTATTATATCTATATCATATCCCCTTTTCTTCTTTAGAAAGAGATCTCATTTATAATCAAACTGCTTTAAAGAAAAATATTGGTTTTTCTCTGTCCCACACCAGAGGGCTCTTCTGATTTGGGACACAAGAATCTCTTAACCTTTTCTTTTAGCAATATGTCTGGGTTTAGAGAAGGAGTGAGCCAATTCCATCTCCAAAGCCAGCTTGATAATTTTGGGAATGTGGGCGTAGTTTCTCTTACTACTTCCTGCTGGAGGGGGGGGCTGTATCTTATGGGGAAATAAAGAAAATTTTAGGATTATGGAGTAGTCCATTAGGGTAAACCTCTGAGCCAGTTGCCTTGAAACCATTCTCGATGTCAGATCATCTGGGCCATGATGTCATTGGAGACCTTTCAGGTGGTCTTGGCTGATCAAACCTGATGTATCTTAATCTGGAACAAATCCACAGCCTCTGGCTTTCTGTGGAAACAAAAGCAGAGACTCCTTTCCAAAGCAACATATCCTTATATCCAAATTTTGAAGTCAAGGTGTCTTTAAAATTTACATATTTGTTTAACTCAACAGCTTCTATGATCAAATCTTTTTTTGTAGTTAAAAATCCCAAAGACAATATAAACCAGATTCTCTGTGTAATACCCATCTTTGTAAGACTGAAGCGCCTCTGTGGCTGCTGGCTCCGCCCACCTCAGATGCCCAACATGGTGGTGGTACAGTTTACTGCCAGCTCTGGGTCTGGAGCCATGTGTACCATCAACTATCAGAAGCAGTTCTATCAAAGCAGTGCATAGCCCAGAAACTTTTTTTTTTTTTAAACTGGCAAAGGCTAAATCTACCACACAGCAGAGTAAAGTGCCACTTGTAGACTCCTCATTCCTGCCATACTGCAGGTCAGACGCACACGCCAGGAACCCGCCATAGTAGCTCAAACCAGCAGGCTGCTGCTAACTTGAGAGAGACAATTAGGAAGCTGTTTTTAGCTCCGTCTTAGAATCTTTTTTCTCAGGTTTTAGGTGGAAATTCTTGCCAACACATTGGACGCCATTTGTAGTTAGAGTATTCCTGCCTGGCCCACAGTCAGGACAAATCTCTCTTACCCGCCAGTCCCACAGTCACTCAGACCCAACCAAGAAAGCACACAGAAACTTATATTGCTTATAAACTGTATGGCCATGGCAGGCTGCTTGTTATCTACTTCTTCTATCTTAAATTAACCCATTTCTGTTAATCTATACTTTGCCACATGGCGTGTGGCTTACCAGTGTCTTTACATGTTGCTTCTCATGGCGGCGGCTGGCAGTGTCTCCCTCCAGCCTTCTACTTCCCAGAATTCTCTTCTCTCTTGTCCCGCCTATACTTCCTACCTGGCCACTGGCCAATCAGAACTTTATTTACACAGAGCAATATCCACAGCAGACCCCTTGTCAACTTGACACACATCACTGTCAAGACACGACTTTTCCTTTCTTCTTCATCCCCAATGTGACACATTAATATCAACATCAAAATATAAAACATTTTACAAACTTAAAAAAGTTCCAGTCTTTACAAATTCAAACACCTTAAAACTCAGTCTCTTTAAAAATCCAAAGTCCCCTTTAAAATCCAGACTCTCCTTAAAAATTCAAAGTCTCTCAACTAGGGACTCCTGTAAAATCAGAAATACTTTCTTACTTCAAGAAGGAAGAACCAGGGCATGGCCACAATCTGAACAAATCAAAACCAAACTCCAACAGTGTCAATAACTCAATATCCAATGTCTGGATCCACTCACCATCTTCTAGGCTCCTACAAGGAGCTTGGGTCACTTCTCCAGCTCCACCTTCTGCCGCACACACAGCTTGTCTTCTAGGCTCCAGCAGGCTCTGCTCCACAGCTGCTGCTGTTCTTAGTGGTCATCTATGATCCTGGCAGGGACTCCAAAATGCTGGGGTCTCTGCTGCAACTGGGCTGCACTTTCACCAATAGCCTCTCTTGGCTCTCTCCATGGTGCCAAGCCTCAACTCCTCTGCATGACCCTTCTGTCCTGGGCCTTCAATTTTCACTAAAGCTGAATGTTCACCAATGACCTCTCCTGGCTGCTCATAGTGCCAAACCTCAGCTCCTCTCCATGATGCCTTCATGCCTCCAAAACCAGTCACCTGGGTGACTCTTACAGTACCAAGTTCAGCTGCCAGCATGAGGTATAACCTTGGCCGCCTCTGGAACACAGCTTCTGTGTGCTGACCCTGAGGAAACACTTCCTGGAAGATTTCACCTCCATGATGCTGGTCTCTTTCTTATCACCGATAATTTCTCAGCTCCGGCTAACCAGCATCCCAGTATCTTTCCATGTTGCTTGTCATGGCGGCGGCTGGTGGAGTCACCTGACTCAGCCTTCCTGAATTCTCTTCTCAGTTTTCAGAATTATAATTTTTAAATGTCATCCACAAATCGAGAAGCCAACCCTTTCACACCTAAAATCTGCTGGCACCTTGATCTTGGACTACCTAGTCTCCACAACTGTGAGATATAATTTTCTGTTGTATGTGAGCTACCCACTCTAGGTGTTTTGTTATAGAAGCCTAAATGAGCTATGACAGCACACACAAAGTGTCCCATCATCTTCTCTGATGATGCTATAGGTATTGCCTTCTCATGGAAGGAACACATGAGTAGCCCATGTTGGAGCTACAAGCAAACAAAGAGCAAGGGAAAGACCAGCAAAAATGTGAAGAGTCATCTATTTTGGATGGTTTTGTGTAAATTTGACACAAGCTGAAGTTATCTGAGAAGAGAGAACCTCAACTAAGAAAATGCTTCCCTAAGATCGGCTATAGGTAAGCCTGTGGGCATTTCTTAAATTAGTGAGTGATGGGGGAGGGCCCAGCCCACTGTGGGTGGTGCCATCCCAGGGCTGGTGGTCCTCAGTTCTATAAGAAATCAGGCTGACCCATGGGACTGGACGAGGCCCTCTGGATACAGAAGATGGTTGTTTGGCTAGAACAGTTTGGGGGGCACCCACACAGGAGGATCAGGATTTATCCCTGATGCATGGGCAGGTTTTTGGGAATCAGGTGCCTGTGGTGTGATGCCTTATGCAGCCTTGGTGCAGTAGGGAGCGACTTGGACCTGCCTAGGCTCAGTGTGCCAGGCTTTGCTGACTCTCCATGGGAGACCTTGATTTGGGGGATGTGGGGATGTGGGGTGGCTTGGGAGGGAGGGCTGGGGTGGGAAGAGTGAAGAGGTGGGATCTGTGAATGGTATGTAGAGTAGGTACAAATTTTCTTAATAAAGAAAAAGGGGGAAGGCAGGCTGAAAAAAAAAAAAAGTTGGATCGTGGTGGCACACACCTTTAATCTCAGCACTTTGGAGGCAAAGGCAGGTGGATCTCTGTAAGTTTGAGGACAGCCTGGTCAATGCAGAGAGCTCCAGGACAGCCAAGGCTACACACAAAGAAACCCTGTCTCCAAAAACTAAAAAAGGAGGAAGGGAGGGAGGGAGGGAGGGAGGGAGGGAGGGAGGGAGGAAGGAAGGAAGGAAGGAAGGAAGGAAGGAAGGAAGGAAGGAAGGAAGGAAGGAAGGAAGGAAGGCTGAGCAAGCCAAAAAGCAGTACTCCTCCATGCTCTCTGTGTCAGTTCCTGTCTCACTATTTGAGTTCTGTCCTGACCCCCTTCAGCAATGAACAGTGCTGTTGAAGTGTAAACCAAATAAACCTTTTTCTCTCAAGTTGCTTTGGTCGTGGTGTTTCATCACAGCAATGAGAATCCTAAGGTATCACCCTTTCCTCTGCTAAAGATATAGGTCTCCAGATTGTCTGAAATGACTTCTTTATCTCACACTGACCTTCATTACCCTCACTTTCTAACCTATACTTCAATCTTCTTTCAAAAGCTCAGTGTCTTTCAAGGAAGGCCTGACTTAAGTCCTACCTCCTTGAGAAGATTGCACCTGAGGAAACATCTGTCCTTTCTTTGTAACACCTGAAATAGACTGCAGGTCTCCCCTCCCCAATGTGCTTCCTCTATGTTGCTGAACAGATAGAATATTTGTGGAATGAAGCACAGAGAACGTAAAGCTCCAGCTTGGAGAAGTGATGGGACAATGCCAAGACACCGTCTACTTAGGAAATGGCTTGATGCAGAAAATTTTGGCAAAACAGAAAACACTTACAGCTTGGATTTCAAATCCCACCTAGTTCATGAGGATAGATTTCTCTCAACTCTTAACAAGTAGACATTTCCCAGGCAACATGGGGGAAAGTCTCTTCTTCCTTAGGCCACATCTTCAGCCTCTCCAGAGTGAGTGGACCACAGCCCCAGTGATATCTGCAGAGCTGGAGATCCAATGCTGCAGTGTCAAGCAGCAGTTCAAATGAGAACTGAAGATGCTCTTTAGACACAAACTGTTAACATCTAAAAGTTAGCAAGTGCTGCCTCCAAACTTACCCTCAGGAGCTTGGAGATGAGGATGCTAACTATGATTCAGGTTAGAGATGTGTACTGTGGATGAGTTAGACCCCATGACCATGTAGCCTGCAGTCAGCCCAGATAACTTCCTAACCCTGCAACTTTGGACACTCCAACTTTTCCAGGCCTTAATTTCCTCCTGTCCAAAAATAGAGTTAACATTGGTAAAGGCTTTCCCCATGCTAGAAACTATGGCAAGTGCTTTCATGCAATATAGACCAAGACTGAACATATTTTTTTTTAATACAAATCTGTGGATTCAGAACTTGACTGATACTTTCTGGATGTCTTTGTTCCCCTAAAACTTACATGCTGTAATCCTAGTCCCCCAAAGCAATGATATTAGGACCATGGAATTTCTGGGAGATGATTAGATAATGGAGCAAATATCAGGAACAAGATTAATTCCTTTATAAATGAAGCCCATCAGGGAGGCTAATTACATCTTCACCTGTCCCTCCTCTCCTCCAAATCCAATCCCCAAGTTTCATCCCAGTTCTGTAGCAGACCATCTGCTGCAGCCCCCCTTCCTCTCTAACCCCATCCAAAACAGGTCACTTAGACGTTCTTCTCCAACTTTCTCCCCACAATTCATCACACTATTCCAGCCCCAAATACCAGCAGGCACTCTCTGGGGACTGGCCAACCACCCTGCCAGGGAAGCAGGTAGGCTAACTGCAGATCTTCACTTCTACTTCCTCTCCTCAAAATCCAATCCTTCAATCTCATCTCCAGCTCTGTAGCAGACTACCTGCTGCAGCCTTGCCTCCCTACCTGACCATATCTCCAGTGGATCACATAGATCTCTCTCTCTCTCTCTCTCTCCAATCTTCCTTCCCTACACTCATTTCTTTATCCCAATCTCTAAATACAGCAGGCATCACCTAGGAACCCAACCAGGAAAGCAAGTAGCCTAACTATGGATCTTTTCCTCTCCCTTTTCTATAGATCTAACCCCACCCTAATTCACCCCCAACTCTGTAGCAGACTACCTAGTGTGGCCTCTCCTCACTCTCTGTGCCCACTCCCAAGGTGCTAAACATATTCTGGTGAACACCCTACTTTCCTCCCTCCTGTAGACCCCCTTAGCACACCCCCATCACTAAGTGTCAGCTCCCAATACCTAACAACACATTTTATCAGGAACCCCCAGTGTTCACAGAAGAATTCCCTACTAGGCAACATGCAACTACCATAACCCCCTAAAAATGTGACAGAAATTTTGGAACAAAACCTTATCCAATAAAACAAGACCACATATCAGCACCTAGAATTATAGTCTTCTTAATCCAAATGCCTAGACACCAGGTTAAAAACATAATAACAGCCAGAACAATATGTCTTCACTAGAACCAGGCAACCCTACCACAGTAGACTCTGAGTATTCCAACACAGCTGAAGCATAACACAAAGACTTTAAAATAGCCTTTATGAATATGATAGAGGTTCTTAAAGAGGAAATGAATAAATCCCTTAAATAAATCTATAAAAACACGTACAAACAATAGAAGGAAATGAATAAAACAGTTCAAGACTTGAAAGTGGAAAGAGAATCAATAAAGAAAACCCAAACTAAGGGAAATCCAGAAATGAAAACTTTAAGAACTCAAACATGAACCACAGAGGCAAATCTCACCAACAGAATACAAGAAGAGAGAATCTCAGGCATTAAAGTCATAATGGATATGGATACATTAGACAAAGAAAATGTTAAACCTAAAAACCTCCTGGCACAAAACATCCAGGAAATCTAGGACACTGTGAAAAGACCAAGTCTAAGAATAATATGAATAGAGGAAGGAGAAAAAAACAGGGCAAAGGCCCAGAAAATGTTTTCAACAAAATCATAGAAGAAAATTTCCCTAACCTAAAGAAGGAGGTGCCTATCAAGGTACAAGAAGAATACAGACTACCAAACACACTGGACCAGAAAAGCAAGTCCCCTCAGCACATAATAATCAAAAAACTAAATTACAGAACAAGGAAAGAATATTAAAAGCTGCAAAGGGAAAAGATTAAGTAAAATATAAAAGCAGTCCTATTAGAATTATACCTGATTTCTCAATGCTGACTCTAAAACCAGAAGGCCCTGGACAGATTACTACAAACTCTAAGAGACCACAGATGCCAACCAACTACTGTACCCAGAAAACCTTTTACATAACTTAAAAAGACAATTTTCACCTTCATATAGAAACAAACAAAAGAAAAAAAAAACAAGATATCTAAAACAATTCTGAACAATAAGAACTGTTAGAGGTATCACCATCTCTCATTTCAAGTTGTGTTCAGGCATTAAAAACACAATATAAGAAATGGACACATTGGACAAAGAAAATATTAAATCTAAAAAAAATTCTGGCATTTCAAGTTGTGTTACAGAGATATAGTAAAAAGAGCATTGTATTGGCACAAAAACAGACACATTAATCAGTAGTCTCAAATTGAAGACCCAGACATAAACCCAAACACCTATGAACACCTGATTTTTATAAAGAAGCCAGAAATACACACTAGAAAAAAGACAGCATCTTCAATAAGTGGTACTGGTCAAACTGAATGACTACATATGTACCACCCTGCACAAAACTCAATTTCTCAACATAAAACCAGATATATTGAGCCTGGTAGAAGAGAACATGGGGAATAGCCTTGAACTCATTGGCACAGTAAGCAACTTTCTGAACAGAGCACCATTAGCACAAGTAATAAGATCAACAATTAATAAGGGGGATCTCATGAAACTGAAAAGGTTCTGCACAGCAAAGGAAACTGTCATTCAGACAAAGCAGCAGTGTACAGAATGGGAGTTTTGGTTTTTTGTTGTTTTTATACCTGAAAGAGAACTAATATCCAAAATATATAAAGAATTCAAAAAACTAGGTATCAAGAAAACAAATAACCCAATTAAATAGCAGGGTATAGATCTAAACAGAATTCTCAAAAGAGGAAACTCAAATGGTTGAAAAACACTTAAAGAAATTTTCAGCATCCTTAGTCATCAGGGAACTGCAACTCAAAACCACTTTAAGGCTTGGTGGTGGTGGCCTATGCCTTTAATCCCAGCACTCAGGAGGCAGAGCCAGGCAGATCTCTGAGAGTTCAAGGCCAGCCTGGTCTGCAGAGTGAGATCCAGGACAGGCACCAAAACTGCACAGAGAAACCCTGCTTTGAAAAAAAAAAAAAAAACTTTAAGATTCCATCTTACATCAGTCAGAATGGCTAACATAAAGAAAATGTGAGATATTAATCAAAATGAAATTTGCAGATAAATGGGTGGAACTAGAAAAAATCATCTTGATGAGGTAACCAAGACACAGAAAGACAAATTTGGTATGTATTTGCTTATATAAAGATATTATTTGTTAAGTCAATGTAACGAAGCTACAACCTATTGAATCACAAAATTTAGGTATAAAATAAGGGAGTGAGGAAGCAGGCAGGCTGACCTCCCTAGGAAAGGGAAATAGAATAAATAGTTATCAATAGATGGGTGGAGACTGGATCTGAAGGATCAAGTGAGAAATGAAGGAAAGATGGGGCCAAGGAAATGAATATGGGGAGAGACAGCTAAGACTAAGGTCCATTTGAGGGGTTGCATAGGAACTTAATACAGTAGAAGCTCCCTAAGATATATACTTATATGAAGGAGATCTAAATGAAATCACCACATAATGAGGAAGACAGAGCTCCTAATTGACCATTTCTTGTCACCAAATGAAGCTTTCAGTACTGGGACTGTGTTACATCTATTTAGATGACAAAAGGGTCCCATAGGAACCCCCCAAACGACCCACAGTGTTTTCAAAACTATATATAGGTTTCTCTAACAAACTGAAAGCAAAGCTCCATTATTGAAGATAACACTTACACAACTCCTTGAACATGGAGACTTTCAGCTGGTGCCTGTACAGAGCCTTCACCCCTACATGCTAGTAGTGTCTTTGGTATAGGAGGGTATCCTTGCGTGCTACGAAGTGAGAAATCTAATTACCAACCTAGTCACAAACCCTTTCATCTACAATGCTGTCTTGTCTGCAAGATATGCTAGGACAATAGTGGCACAACGCTCGTGGTAGTAGCCAACCAATATCTGATTTGGCTTAAGGCCCACTCCATGTGATGAAATCCAAACCGGACACTGCTTGAGTGACCCAGAACCTGAGACAAGATAGCCCAGGGACCTAGAGTAAAACCAAATATTGTCCTTTTTAAAAGGCTATAAAATGACTTCTAATGACATTCCACTACCCTCATAGCTCAGTGCCTTACTCAACCTCCTACAGCAGATGGGAATAAATACAGAGATCCACAGGCAGACATTATGCAGATAATTAGAGACCTTGGAACACAGCCCTAAACAGGATGTCTCATCAAATCCCTCCCATCCGGCTCTGGGAACCCTATGGAAGAGGAGTCAGGAAGAGTGTAAGAGCCTGAGGAGATGGAGGACACCAAGAACACAAGGCCCTCTGAATCAATAAGATCAACACACATATGAAGGCACAGAGGTTGGGGCAGCATACACAGGGCCTGCACCAGATGAGGTCCTAGAGCTGAAAAAAGAAGTGGACACATGCCCCCATCCCTATCCCAGATGCAATCTCCAATTGATAGCAACTTAAAATGAAATTTTAGTTTTCTGCAGGGGATTCTATATAAGGAAACAAACTATTCTTTAGGGTAGGCTGCATTTCTAGTAGTAGATGGCCAACAGAAAACAAACTCAATGGTATCTTTAGAGGTTCCTTGTCTTATAAGATATGTCAGGACTTTTCCCATTAAAATTTTTATTTTTATTTTTTACATTTATTTTATTTCATTTAAACATTTTCTCTTTTATCCTATAGGTCCTTTGCATATATATTATAGCTTTCAGTTTAGTGCTTTTATAGGATTCCTGAGCGTGCAACCAAGTAAGTCTCTGCATCTATATCTGTCTGTTTCTTGGGCACTTTTCCTTCCTTTTTGTTTATTTTGCCCTATTTCAATGTGTTAGCTTTTTATTTTATCTTACACTCTTTTATTTTTATTATTATTCCTCAGAAGCCTGTTTGTTTTCTAATAAAGCAGAGAAAGGAGTAGATTCAAATGGAAGGGGAGGTAGGGAGAAACTAGAAAGAGAAGATGGGGGAATCATAATTAGAGATATTATGTGATAGTATGTGAGAAAAAAAAACTATCTTCAATAAAAGGAAAAAATAAGCAAATCCCAAAATAGATTTATCATCTACTCTACCATTTCAGGACACACTAAGGTGTCACATATGAACCACAGAGAGGACCCTCACCACACACTCAATCTGCCAGCACCTAGACCTTGGATATTCTGGCCTCCTAAACTTACACAAATACATTTCTTGGGGGGGGGGGGGTTGTTTTATTTTGTTTTAAGATCTGAATAATTAGAGTTTTCTTTTTTCTAAGATTTTTAGATATCTGTATGTATGCATGCCTGTGTGGGTATATGCCTGTGTGGGTGTTCATGAAGGCCATAAGCAGTACATCCCTCTGGAGCTGGAGTTCTAGGCGATTGTGAGCCACTTGGTGTGATTCTGGGAATCATCCATGGGTCCTCCTCAAGGTAAGTACATACTTTTTTCTTTTTTTGTTTGTTTGTTTGTTTGTTAAACCAAGCTTTATTGATAAAATGGAATTCAGAATATCTTACTATGAATAGCAGCAGGCCCAGCCAATCATGATAGGAAAAAAAATGTGGCAGTCTCCTACTGTGTAGGAAGCTGCTGCTTACCAATTAGTAACTGGATGTAAGGACTCATAAAGTGGTACAAAGAATCAAGGCATTTTAGCCCCAACTTGATACTCTCATGAATATACGGTCTCACCTGCAATACTCTGTAGCAGAGGACATCCTAGAGACAGGTAAGAAGGTTGGCCATATTAACAAGCCAGTCCCTTGCCAGAACACAGACAGCTTTCCCTAACTCCCTGGATGGTGAGCTCTGTAAGATTTTGGAAGTCTTCATTGCCGTGTGCACATGAACATCTAGCTATGTGGCTGCTGCTTTCCCTATCCGAACCCCAAGCCCAAACACAGCATGACTGACTGTACCTGATGTGTCACACAACAAGCCAAACATTTCCTTTATCATTGATAGTGATTTTAAAGCAGTTCATAATTAAATATGAGCACTTTGTACAAGGACAATTACACTTTACAAAAACCCAAAATCATACAACAAAAATTGCTGGAGTCTGATTTACAACATGAATTACGTTTGAAATCACGTTTACATAAGTCTGAAATTTACAATTTAAAAAAAATCCACTCTGGGCTAGCTGTTCCACCGCTGACACTCTCTGGTGTAATCCCTCCTCTACGTCGTACCCTTACTTAAAGTTGATGACAGATGTTAAAAGGTTCAGCAAAGTTGAGCTGTACTCTCCTTTGGAAGCGAAGTTGAATCCATGGTTAGATGAGCAGCATTACCACATATCATCAGCTGATGTAAAATCAGTGTCCTTGTTTTTGTAAGGGTTCAGTCTATTGTAAACGGCTTCAATTACATTCCTCTTGCTAGCCAATTCACCCCCTGGTGGGAGGCTGGGGATGTTCTCACTTGCTATTGTCTGCATCACATGGACTAGGTCAGGGACACCGTCCCCCTGGAAAGTACATACTTTTAACCACAGAGCCATCTCTTCGACCCTGTTTTAAAATATTTTTTCTTTGAATATTTTATATACTTATATAATGTATATTGATCAGATCAACCTATTACTTCCTCTCTCCAACTCATTCATCCTAATGCCCTCTCAACCCATCTTCTTCCAACTTCATGTTCTCTTCTAATTAGTGTTACTCATATGCATACAGATATGTGGCCATAAACTGGGACATGAGCAACCTATATCATCTATTTCCTTCAGCAGCCATCAACAGCCAATTGAAGTGTGAACCTAACTAGTCTTATCAATAAAAAACCAGGAGTCAGATATCAGGATAATAACCTGAAAGATCAGAGAAGCAAAGGAGCTTCTTACCTCTCCAGATCCTTTGACCAAATAGGGGCTGAGATCCTGTCTCTATCCACCTTATATTCCTGTCTCCAGCTCCCAATTGCTGGGATTTAAGATATGAGTCTCCCAAGTGCTTGGATTAAAGGTGTGAACCACCACTGCCCAGCATCTATGGTTAACTAGTGGATAATTCTGCCCTCTGGTCTCCAGGCAAGCTTTATTTGTCAGAACACAAAGAAAATATCACACAACAGCCTATCACTCCACTAATAGAAATGGAGCCTTGCCCTCCCTCATCCATGCTAGAATTTTGTCTGGGTTGCCTTATGCAGGTTTGTGTGGGTAACCACATATACTTGCTGGTTTTATGTGTCAACTTGATAAGAGCTAGAATCATGAGAGGAAGGAAATGAGTTGAGGAAATGCTTCTATGAGATCCAGGCATAAGGCATTTTCTTGTTTAGTGATCAATGGGGGAGAGCCCAGCCCATTGTGGGTGGTACCACCCCTGGACTGTTGGTCCTGGGTTCTATAAGAAGGTGGGCTGAGCAAGACATGGGAAGCAAGCCAGTATGTAGCTTCCCTTCATGGCCTCTGCATCAGTTCCTGTCTCTTGGATCCTGCCCCATTTGAGTTCCTATCCTGACTTCCTCCAGGGATGAATAGCAATACTGGAGTAAGCCTAATAAACCCTTTCCTCCCCAACTTGTGTTTTGGTCATGGTATTTCATCGCAGCAATAGAAACCCTAAGACACCACTGCTGCTGTGAGTTGATGCAATGCAATAGCTATATCACGACCAGGAGTCAGCAATTCACAGATCTCCTACCCATCCAACAGCTCTTTCCTCCCACTTCTTTCATGAAGTACTCAGAGCCTTGAATGGAAGAAAGTGACCCATACACAGATGAACATTCAAGGTTACATATAAAACAACATTAGGTTTCCCACTGAAACCTTCTGACAAGGTTGTCAGTGCCGGGCACTAAATCCCTTTCGTGCAGCAGACTTTGTATCCAGTCAGAATGGAGTTGGTTACCCTCATAACCATCATGCCACCATTGCACCAGCAGGTGCATCTTGCCAACAGGTCAGTACTACATGCATGCAGGGTCCAACACTGAACAGAAGCATGGAATGTCTTTCCCCAGCAACCTAGATAATAAAATCCTGTCTCAAAACACAACAGTGAAGAACTACAAGGTAAAAAAAACACAACAAAACAGTGGAGATAATGTAGCAAATAGCTAACAATAGGGAAGCAGCTTCAGGACAGGGTAATAGGAAAAGCTTAGAATATTTTGAGGTGCATGCTAGAAAAAGATGAGTTTACTTTAAAAGAACTGTTAAATGTAATTCTTGTGAGGACTCAGGATGAAGAAAAAAGAGCCACAGAGAAACTTTTGTCTTCCTAGAAGATACTTAAATGGCTCTGAATGGGATGGTGGTATAAACTGGATAGTAAAGGCCATCCTGATGATGTCTCAGACAGGGATGGGGATCCTGCTGGAAACTAAAGGAGAGATCATCACCGTGCAAAAATATTAAGTTTCATAAACATGGCTAGACCTGCTTTGTGGGAGGTAAAGCCTTCAAATGATAAAATGGAATATTTGGCTGAAGAAATATTTAAGAAAGTTGTTGAAGGTACAGTATGGCCATTCCTAAAAGTTTCTAGAAAAATACAAGAAGAGAAAAATGATTTAAAGAATGAATTTTTAATCATAAGAAAGGAAAAGTTTAAAGATTAGAAAAGCCACAGTCTCTCCATACTCAAAAGAATGAATGATCAAACACAGAATGAAGCTAGGGTCAAGCAACCTTTTAATTAAAAGATTAATATGGATTACCCAGGATCTATTGTCCAAGACAATGGAATAATTACCTCAAAGGTATTTCAAAGATTGTTGGAGCTGTTCAAACCTTTTCAGACCCAGAGATCTAAGGCCTGGAAGACAGAATCAATTATTAAAAAGGGCAATGGTACCCATAGAAACTTAGCATGGGCTGCCTGGCCCCTCCTTAAAGCTCTTCTCTCCACATTCAACCCTCAGCCACTACAGCTGTGGCTCCAGAGTACCTAGGTGTAGATGGTACCTAAGCAAACCTCAGCAGCCTCCATAAGATGTATCTGCCAGGACACAGAACTTGTGTATAAGGGCATGGCTACTTAAAAAACTGAGAACGATGTAACTATCTAGAGCCTTGGTCATGATGCAGGAAGAGAGCTGCTCTAGAGATCAGCCCAGAATGTCCTACTAGGCAATACCAAGAAGACTCATATAGGCTGGGTTTCCCAAATCCATAGCACTAGGACAATGATCCCAGTAGGCCTCCAATGACATGATTCCAGTCTGAAGGTTTAGGATTCACTCAGAATCTATCATCTCAATCCCTGTCCTGTACCATCTCACCACTGTGTTTTGTAAACTCATAACCTCATAACTTGTATGATTTTATAGGTTCACAACTGGTAGGAAAAGTATGTCTTAGTGAATCACATCTTGAGAATCACATGTTCTATGTCTAAATATCATATTTAGATGATACTCAGGACTTTAAAGTTGGTGCTGGAATTGGTGAAGACTTTGCAGGGGCAGGGTGTACTGAAACGAAATGAATGTATTTTTAATGTAATACAGACATGAATTTGGAGTGGATGCTCCAGAAGAGGAATCTGTGATGTGGATAGTTGTGTCTTCAATGTTCATATGTGAACATCCTAGCCCTTTAAGTCATTTTTCCCAGCACTGTGAAGCAAACACTTGGCAGGAACAACTGAAAGGAACTTAGGTATGTTTGGCTCTGTTGCTAGGGGTTTAATCCATGGTTAATTAGCCCTGTGTGCGTGGTCAGAAATTATCACAGCAGGAACATGTACCGAAGGAAAATCTTCACATCCTGGTTCCTAGGAAGAGGCCAGAGCAAGATATAACATCCAGGGACATGTTCCCTCCTGTACCCCTCTCCGTTAACCCCAGGTAATCTACTTCCTCCAAGTAGACCTCACTTCCTACCTTTCATAGTTTCCTAATATATTGCCATCAGATTATGGATTAACTGGGGGATTAAGCCACTCATTAGGTCAGATCCCTCCTCAGGATCCTTGGAGAAGCCATCACAGATACACCCTGACGTAAGCTGCACTGACTCCCTAGGCATTTCTTAATCCTTAATTGACAGTCAAGATTAGCCATCTCAGTCACCAAGTGGATGGTATTAGAAGGTGGTATCTTTGAAGGATGATTAAGTACTGGAGGAGGAAGTCTGGTGGATGAAATCAGTTCCCTTCTTAAAGAGGACCAAGAGAGACCTTTCACCTCTTCCAATAGTAAGGACTTAATGGAGATGTCATTAGCAAACACCTTCCCAGACACAAAATCTGCCTGTTCCCTCATCTCATCCTCCCAGTCTAAAGACAATGAAAAACGTCTGTTGTTTGCATGCCACATGCTCTGTGGTATTTTCTAACAGTAGTTAGAACAGACCAAGACACTGGTACAGGGTGAACTGTGAAAATTAAACAGTTGCTGTGGTAGTGACTATTTTCACAGTTATAAAACATATTTCTATAGCTTAAAATTAATAGGCTTTTCATCACCCCCAAAAGTGTAAGCACTGACTCGCTTTGTCCCCACTAAACTTGACCAAACTTCTAGAGCAGCTCAGCCTCTGTGTCACTGGTCTCTATATCATGGATAACAATCTCTACCCAACAAGACTGTTGGAGGACCCAGGTAGATTCCATAGATACTGGAAGTAAAAAACTGTGAAAGTCACTATGCCCTGTGCACCGATGAGATTGTTCTGATTCCTGTTGCCACCACTGAGTCGTATTCTGTCCCTTCCCACAGCAAACAGCATAACAATGTCTGATGGACTACAGGAAACATAGCCACCCTCTTGATGGGCAACCATGTGATGAGTCACTGCCCTTTGCCATGTCATCCTACAGGTCTGAGTTTTGTATCCTTCAGACTCCAATAGTGTCAATGTGTCACTTCTAGGTCCTACCACACTTCAGGCTTTGGGAAGGGCACCCAGGAAGAAGACGTTTGCAAGGACAATAAGCAATTTGATGATCTTCACCAAACAGTGGTGGTGCAGACAAGGGGAGAGTAGAAAGGGATGCATGCATTTTAGAGACACACAGGAAACATACTTCTGACTATTGCCTGAATGTCACCTCCCAGGGACCTCTTCCTAGACTTTGTTATCTAAAATAACTGAAGCCTTCCTACTCCTTCCCAGCTCTGTGCCACTATTTCCCTTGTAAAGGAAAACACAATAATTATACCTATCATTTAGGGCAGTGGTGAGGATTAAATATATAAGTAAATGTTTTAAATGATGTGTAACTCATCATATTTCATAGTCGTCACATGATTCAGTGTTATTACTATGATTTACTTCATTGTGGCATGTGTAATATCTAGCAAATGTGATCTTGGTTATCTATTTATGTACATGGTTATTATCTAACTTCCTCACTCAATCTTAGGAAATGCCTGAGCTACATTTTCATTAAGTATTTAATGTCTATCAGCTAGCAACCAAGTGCAGTGGCTCAAGATGGAATCCCAACATTTTAGAAGCTGAGAAAGGAGCTGAAATTCAACTGGAGCTGCCTGAGGAGATCCTGTCTGTAAAGAACTCTGTGTGTGTGTGTGTGTGTGTGTGTGTGTGTGTGTGTGTGTGTGTGTGTGTGCGTGTGTGTGTGTTCACAAGCACACAGGCCTAATTAATGATTTAATAAACAGGTAACCAACACACTCACCAGTATCAGACTCATTCCTCATATCCAAAGAACATTTGTGTGGGACAGTTTCTTTGAATTTTATGTCTAGAGAAACAATGACACTGAAAAATGACCAAACTTGTCTATACAGGGATGAGGGTTGAAGTGGAGATTAACACTTAACATATTTTGGTTCTGCACCCATCATCATACACGACTGAATGAATGTCCAAGCTGCTAGTCATCCATTACTCAAATATGCACTAAGTTCCTGCTCTGGGTCTTACCATCTGAAAAGAGGAGCTGCCTTTTACCCTGTGTTATGTCCCACATTTGCCACTTCCATGTGCCTAAAGGAAAGCAAGATTCAGCTCAGACCAAAGACTGAAGAAAAGCTGGGAGCTACAAGCCCTCAAAGAGCAAGGTCTGACAATGTTCATGTCTTCTCTGCCTCTGACACCTAATTTCCTCATAGATGACCATTCCAGCCAGAATTAAAATGCCTAAGATCAAGATATGTGGGTCCAGTTTTGTCAACCTGACAGTATGGCTTGCAGCTGCATTTGTTCCAGTATGTTAATAACAATTAACACAATCAGGATCTGTCATCCATGGCTTATTCTTCATTTCCTAATTAGTCATCACATTTTGTCCAAGCTTAATGCTGACCTATTGTATGTAACGCCACATTCTGCAGGCAGCCAAGATCTGCTGCTCTGTTTATTGGAGGAAGTCAACCAGCTCTTCCCTTGTCTGCTGCAGTAAACACAGGAAAGGGAGAAATTGAGAATTTTTTCCCCTCTTATTGTCTAGGAACTCTCATTTGATGTAAAGCCATTTTCTTCTTTCCTCATTCCTGCTTCCAGTGCCAAGCTACCCCAAATTGCTCAAGGCCCTAAGGCACTCAATATGTAAGTCCTCATACTGCTTTGCTTCCTCCCTAGCATAGTCACAATTCATATGCCCATGTGCACACACAAAATGTGAGGGCTCTGTGTCACCTCATAGCAACCCAACTAGCTAAACATCCATCTCATCTATGTATAGTAGGATAAGTAGACTTCATGGTCTCAGCATTCCCAAATGATGGAATGACAATTATAAAATGTCTGAGATGAAGGACATTTTTAGAGATAATACGCTACAGTATCCCCATCTTTCTAACCTTTTACCCTACTTTTGCCATTTATGACACATCTATCCCATCACTGTTTAATTACCATTCTTGAAGTTGACATTCTAAATTTTTAATACAGTTATATAAATAGGATATCTTGCAGGGCACACTGGCGCAAACCTTTAATCCCAGCACTTGGGAGGCAGAGACAGGCAGATTTCTATGGAGTGTGAGGCCCTCTTCCAAAAAGATAAGGCCTCCCATGGGGAGTCAGCAAAGCCTGGCACATTCAGCTGAGGCAGGTCCAAGCCCCTCCCCCTGCATCAAGGGTGAGCAAGTCATCCAGCCATTGGTAATGGGCTCCACAAAGCCAGCCCATGCACCAGGGATTGATCCTGATCCCACTGCCATGGGCCCCTCAAACAGCCCAAGCTACACAACTGCCTCCCATATGCAGAGGGCCTACTCCAATCCCATTAAGGTTTCACAGCTGTTGGTCTAAAGTGCATGAGTTCTACAAGCTTGGTTCAGTTGTCTCTGTAGATTTTCCCATCATGATCTTGACCCCACTTGCTCATATAATCCCTCTTCCCTCTCTTCAACTGGACTTCCAGAGCTCAGCCTAGTGCCTGGCTGTGAATCTCTGCATCTGCTTCCATCAGTTACTGGATAAAGACTCTATGATGACAGTTAGGATATTCACCAATCTGATTACTGGGTTAGGCCAGTGCAGGCACCCTTTCCACTATTGCTAGTAGTCTAATCCAGGGTCATCCTTATAGATTCCTGGGAATTTCCCTTGCACCAGGTTTCTCCCTTACCCCATAATGTCTCCCTCTATCAAGATATCTCTTTCATTGCTCTCCCACTCTGTCCCTCCCCAAACTTGACCATCTTGTTCTCTCATGTTCTCATATCCCATGCCCTCCCCTCTATTGCCCTCCTCGTCCCCAGTCCACTGTTGTTGGGAGTGCAAACTTGTACAGTCACTTTGGAAATCAGTATGGCAACTTCCCAGAAAACTGGGAATCAATCTACCTCAAGACCCAATAACCACTCTTGGGCTTATACCCAAGGGATACTCAATCATATCACAAGGACACTTGCTCAACTATATTCATAGCAGCGTTATTCGTAATAGCGAGAACCTGGAAATAACCTAGATGCCCCTCAACTGAAGAATGGATAAAGAAAATGTGGTACATATGCACAATAGAGTATTACTCAGCTGTTAAAAAAAATAACATCATGAATTTTGCAGGCAAATGGATGGAACTAGAAAATATCATCCTGAGTGAGGTAACACAGACTCAGAAAGACAAATATGGCATATAGTCACCCATAAGTGGATACTAGATGTAAAGCAAAGGATAATCAGACTACAACCCACAGCTCCAGAGAAGCTAGGAAACAAGGAGGACCCTAAGAAGGACACATAGACTGCCTTGGGAAGGGGAAATAGATGATAGCTCCATGAGGAATCTGTCCTTCTGTTGAAGTAACAGTACAGCAAGTGTTCAAACGTACTGGAGTTGTGATTTCATCAAAGAAGAATTTCTCAGAATTGAGAAGGGTTATGTTCTCTCCTAAAGGGTGATACCACTTAACAGAGATGACAGGAGTACCCCTAAGATTTTTACTTTGGTAGAATGTCCTGGTGGCTGCTCTGTATGTTCACTGTTGCCAGGGCCTACCGTCTTCCTCATCATCACCTTGTCCTGTGGACATGACCAGGAAGCCTGGCTACGAAAGTGGATACTCAGAAATGCATACCCACTCACAGGCATCGGGTGCTCTGATATTTCTTTAAGAGTACAGTGCCTTCCCTAGCACTTCCCTGAGTTCACAGCTCTAGGAATCTCTCACCTTGGGCGGTTCTGTGCAACCACCTTTTCTAAAGGAATCAAACATCAACAAAGAGCAGCTTCCACAGTGTGCTCCTGCAGCTTTGGGGGAGGCTGTCCTTTCTTCCCTTCCTGTTTTTATAGGCATGCATTGGGGCTGGGAGCAGGTGGACACCCTGTGAGAAAGCAAGTACACGGGGGCTGCTGTCGAGAGAGGAATGGCTGAGACACACAATAGACATGCCGCCTTCCTCAGATTCAGCGGCTGGTGGGGACAAGAGAAATGTAAATGCTTTGGCTTTGGATAGATTCTGGGCTCACAATTCTCCCTCTGTCATTTTCAAGCAACGCAAAGTTGGACAAGTTGCTCACCTGCTCTGAGCATCAATCTCCTCATTAGCAAAGAGGCTTTAACGACCTGTAGTCTACCATGGTGCTGTAAGGACATAAGGAGTTATAGAAGATATGGTCCTAGGCACATCAGTAAACACTCCTCAATAACCAGCCACTTCCTCTCCGACCTTTATTTCTTTTATTCACTTTAGCATCATTCACAGAGGGCCAAAATCAAACCTCTTTTTATTTCTTTGGTTGTTTGTTTTGCCTTCCAAACCCTGAATCTCATCTGCAAAATGAAAAAAAAAAGCTGTGAATTTCCATAATTTACTTTTGTTTTCTATGACTTGATTATGGCAAGTGATGTATGGGAGCTGAGCGGAATGACAAGGAGGGAGCATGGATGAAGGGATGCCACAGCAGCAAAGCCAAACATCAGCCCCCTCCGTACAATCATGAGCTGACTGCTGGAAGCAAGGGTCTCCCCTATAGATCTGGGAGACAAGAGAATAACAATGAGACTCTATCTAATGGGTTGCATTTGCAAACAGATTGGAATTAAAGAATTACTGGTCTCTTTTGCCTGGCCAAGTTGGGGGAGTAGGAACAATGTGTAGGAAAAAAATAGAGAAACATCTCCCCCTGCTGCCTGGATGCTGGATAGCAGCATAGATGTAAAAAAGAAAATGGGGTGGGGAGAGCCAACATCCCAGGAAAAACACCCCCTAAATGTTTGCAGAGGATACCTTCTGAGCAAATGTTTGAACTTTATGTAGTACATTGTCCATGTGGAAAGATAACTATGAGGATTGTACTAATAATGATAGGATGTTACACGGATTATGCTCTTTGAGAACATTTTATTGTTTATTTTATTATTTCAACAAAAAAAAAAAACTGTTTTGTTTTGTTATCAAAATGATATAACCACCATGAATTAAAACTCTTGTTTCTACCCAAGACACTTTGGAATGCAACTGTCCCCTACCTACATCCCACACACACACACACACACACACACACACCCCTGTGTCCCTGCTGATGAGTCTTGTCTCTGTGATCTGCGGCAGAGCCAAGCTTTGACTTTACTGAACATAGAGGCTAGTGTTCGAAAATAGAAGGACTTAATGCTTCCAAGGTTTCTATTAAAAAGCCGGGGGAGAAGGGAAAGCCTTTTGCTTCTGCTGAAACATTCTTGTAAAGGGCAGACGGAAATTCTAACAACACTGACTTTTTGCTGCTGGGATGCCACTGCCACAAACACCTCCTGAAGATGGCGGGTCTGCCAGGTTTGGCTTATTGTATTCCAGAGAGTTAGAAAACTGTCTTCCAATGTATAGTGAGCCAGCAAGCTTGCCAAGGTCAAAGAAAAATCCAATTACCCACATCAAACACTCACCATACAATCAAATTACACTAGTCAGGAAAACATTTGATCTTGCAACTGACTTTTCCAGAAAACTCACCTTTGAATCACTCTGAGCCACTCATCAGCATCCAGCTGACCAATTTCTTTCCGATAGCCAGCATCCTACAGTAGCAAGTCAGGAAGACTTGTCGCTGTCCACCCACATCCACTTTGACTCACCCCAGTGGCCACCTTGTCAGCCTTAGTGGACAGTTTCCACAAACAGATTTCTTACCACTAAAAAAAAATATATGGTGAAAGGAAAATATTAGTTTTAAATTCTGAATATACCCTACTCAAATAGAAATAAAAGGCATCTTCCACATTTATCAGCATCTTCGATGCCTCAAGACAGAGAGGTTGGATGGGCCAATTTTAAGACACTCTGAATCAGGGTGGTACTGAAAAATGGAAATTTTCATTTATCAAAATATTAATTAAAACCCAATATTACCCCCCTCTCTGCTGCCCATCATCATCCTCTTCTGTTATACCATCGCAGTCAACTGTTTATACAATTGCTTTGATTTCCAAACTAGATATCTTCAGAATCACTTGGGGTACTTAGTAAATAAATTCTTCTTACCTCTTTAAAAAAAAGAAAGAGACAGACAGACAGACAGACAGAAGATATTTTGGTCTGCCTGAGGGTTTGTTCCTTGAATGGCAATGTGTCTCAAACAGCAAAGGACAGAGATACAAGGGGAGTTATGGTCCCCAAAAGAATCTCCAGAGTGATAACGTACTTTATAAATAGTCAGGTCATTGTTCTTTGCTGGCACCCAGACTCACAGCCTCTCGCGCTAAAAAGCAGCACTCACTCCCCAGCACATTGTGTCTTAGCTTTTCTCTCACCATCTTCCTGGGATAGTCTGCTAGGACAGGCCAGATAAGAAACAAAGCACAAAGTAAGTTTAAAATAGAAATTTATCGCGCGCGCACACACACACACACACACACACACACCAATGATGGTAAAACGAAACTCTTCCAAGCCCCCTAGCAAAATACAAACTTAAAAAGGATTCCCTTTTGGGATAAGATTGACTCTGCCCACAAGATATCTGCGAAGTTACTGCTTTAATCGACCTCAGGTGGTCTAGAATCGAGGCCCGAAAGAGGCATTAAACCTTTAATGGTGAGTGGTTAGGGTCCTATAACAAGTTGAGCAGGAGCGCTTTCGAGCTTGCTGGAAGCGATAGCGCAATGTGCAGCTGTCCAAGCCAAGCCAGGCGCACCAGGGTTTCAAAGGGAGGTTGACTGGTCCATCAGTGCAGTCCCTGATGGAAAGCAGCCTGCAAAACAGGGCCTAGGGTGTGTAATTAATTACAGGCACAAGCCTTTTTGAAGCCCTCCAGCAAGCACAGACCACCTAGGGGCTCTGCAGTCCCTGCTGAGGAAGCAAAACAAAGATTATCACCCATTCAAGGCTGGTTTCACTGTCATTGTGGGAGCCTGCATTCTCAAAGATCTCTGAACCTCGTTCAGCTGCTGAACCCCAGCGACTCAGCCGACTGCCGTATCCTCCAGCGCCCCCTACCGGGAGAGTTTAGCACCGCGCTTGCTTTAAATATGAAATGTTCTAAGAATCCTTTTGTTCATCATAGCACACATCTTGAAGGATATGTTTAGAGCTGAGAGGCAAAAGATAGTAAACGCGGCCCTCAGAAACACCACATGCACGCAAGTCTTCGTCGCAGGGTCTGCAAAACAAGATGACGTCTATCAGACATGATTTCCGTGTGTGCTTGGGTAACATGAAGGAAAAATCTCCATAGTGCAGTCCCCACTCTTTTGCCTGTGAAGTCCACATGATCAATGCAATCTATAATTCACAGGATTCTAATAGACTACACAAATTCAATGTCCAATGCATTTTTCAAATGCATCTAGTGCAAATGCTCAAAAACTGTCACTTCCTTCCTTCTTTTCAAACCAATTCACGTCCTTCTCCCGTAAGTAAGAGCCAAATTAGGAGCGTGTCTGAACTGTTCAGCATAAGACATTTCATCCTTGGATGTGGCCCAGTGCCCAAGAGGAGCAAAGTGGTTAGAAGAACACTTTGCCCTAAAAGAACCTGACGCATTGGAAACAAAGAAGTGTTTCTCTTAGAGGGAAATTCAAAGGGAGACACTCTCTAGGATAATAGCCTGAGAATGTTTTGACATTTGTTTATTTGTGTGTGTGTGTGTGTGTGTGTGTGTGTGTGTGTGTGTGTGTGTGTCTGTCTGTCTGTCTGTCTGTCTGTCTGCATGTGTGTCTGTGCACCCCATGGGTGCAAATGCCCACAGAGGCCAGACGAGGATGATGGAACCCATGGAACTGTAGTTGCATGCAGTTGTGAGCAGCCTGATGTAGGTCCTGGGAACTGAACCCCTGGGCCTTCTGCATGAACAGCAAGTGGTCTTAACCACTGAGCCATCTCTCCAGCCTGAGAATCTCTATTGGCACATAAGTAGATAAATTTTAAAGGGTATCAAAAGTATGATAATGTCAGCTGTTCATTGAAAACTGTGTAAGCTATCCTGTTCATGCCTAGACAAAATTAATATTGTGAAAATGACCATCTTATTCAAATCAGTTAATCAAGATCCCCATCTCACTCTTCTTAAAGATAGAAAAAAAAATCTTAACATTCATATGGAACCACAATAAACCCTGAATAGCCAAAAAATAATTCTGAGCAAAAAAGAATAATGGTAGAGGCCATTCCTGAATTCAAGATATGTTATAGAGATATAATAATAAAAACAATATGATACTAGCACAAAAACAGATATGTAGACCAATGGAATAAAACAGAAGACCCAAACATGGATACACAAAGCTACAAAGAGGCCAAAAACATACACTACACAAAGGAAAGCATCTTCACAAATGGTACTGCGGAAACTGAATGTCCACATACAAAAGAAGGAAATTAGAACTGTATCTATCACCTACACAAAAATTAACTCCAAGTGGATCAAAACCGCTATGGTAGTTTAAATGTAATTGGCCCCCATAAGCTCGCAGGGAGTGCACTGTTAGGAGGTGTGGCCTTGTTGGAGAAAGTGTGTCACTGTGGAAGGAGGTTTTGAGGGCTCATATATGCTCAAGATACTACCCAGTTCATTTCCTGTTGCCTTCTGATCAAGATGTGACCAGCACCATGTCTGCCTGCACGCCACCGTGCTCCCTGCCATGATGATAATGGACTGAACCTCTAAACTGTAAGCCACCACCTCAATTTAATATTCTCCTTTATAAGCATTGCTGTGGTTATGGTGTCTCTTCACAGCAATAGATATTCTAAGACAGCCCTCTATTTGAAACCTGAAATTCTAAAACTGCTGGAAGAAAACATAGGCAGTCCCTACAAGATACAGATGTAGAAAAGGATTTTCTGAATAGGACTCTATTTATCCAGGAATTAAAGTCAACAATTGACAAATGAGGCCTCATAAAACTAAAATGTTTCTGCACAGCTAAGGAAATAATCCATCAAGTGAAGAAGAAACGCACAGAGTCGCAAAAAAAATCTTTGCCAGCTATATATACCTGACAGAGTACTGATATGCACAATGTACAAAGAATTCAAATACAAAGAGTCAAGAAAACAAATGACTTAATTAGAAAAATGGGCAAGTGATCTGAACAGACAGTCCACAAAAGAAGAAATAAAAATGGCTAAGAAGTACCTCAAAAAGTATTCATCATACCTTGGCACAGGAGACAACTTCCTGAACAGAACACCAGTAGTACAAGCACTAAAATCAACAATTAATAAATGGGACTTCCATTGACTCTTTTACCTACTTATTGGATGTCTTTCCTCCTACTGGATAGCCTCATGCAGCCTTGATGTGATGATATGTACCTGGTCTTATTATAGCATATTGTATGGTATTTGGTTGATGCCCCTGGGAAGCCTGCTCTTTTCTAAGGGGAGATGGAGTAGACATGGATATGGGGGAGAAGGGAGGTTGGGGAGGGAAAGATTGGGGTTAGGAAGGGGAAATTGTGGTCAGGATGTTATATATGACATAAGAAGAATAAATAATATATAAATAAGACCTCATGAAACTGAAAATCTTTTGTGAGGCAGAGGACACCATCAATAGGACAAAACAGCAGCCCAGAGAATGGGAAACAATTTTCACCAACTCAACATCTGACAAAGGGCTAATATCCAAAATATATAAAGACCTCAAGAAACTATACATCAACAAACCAAATAATCCTATTGAAAAAAAAATGGGATACAGATATAAACAGAGAATTCTCAATAGAGGAATCTCAAATGGCTGAGAAACTCTTAAAGAAATGTCCAACATCTTTTGCCATCATGGAAATGCAAATCAAAATGTCTCTGAGATTCCATGTCAAAAACACGGATGACAACTTATGCTGAAGAGGATGTGGAGCAAGGGAAACACTCCTCCACTGTTGGTGGGAGTGCAAACATGTGCAGGCACTTTGGAAATCAATATGGTAGTTTCTCAGAAAACTGGAAAATAATCTACCTCAAGACCCAACCATACCACTCCTGGGCATATACCCAAGGACACTCCATCCTACCACAAAGACACTTGCTCAACTGTGTTCATAGAAGCTTTATTTGTAATAACCAAAACCTGGAAACAAGCTACATGTCCCTCAACCAAATAATGGATAAAGAAAATGTGGTACATATACACAGTGTAATATCACTCAGCTGTTAAAAATAAATAACATCATGAAATTTGCAGACAAATGGATAGAACTAGAAAAAGTCATCCTGAGTAAGGTAACCCAGACTCAGAAAGAAACATGGTACATACTCACTAATATGTGGACATTAGCTGTAAAGTAAAAGATAATCATGCTACAGTCCACTGTAGCTAAGTAGTAAGGAGGGCTCAAGGTGGGACACATGAATCTCCCTTGGTAGGGAAATTTAATATATATTGCAGTTAGACTGAGTGGGGGATGTAACTGGAGGGATAAAGTTGGGGAAGGATGGAGGAAAAGAGTACTGGGAAAGACAATTGGAATTGGGGGTGCATTTCAGGAGTAAGATAGAAACCTAGTGCAATGGAAACTTTTAGGAATCTATGAGAGTGACCCTAGCCAAGACTCCTAGTAATAAGGTATGTGGAGCCTAAACCAGCCATTGTTTATAACCAGGCAGGGCTTCCAGTGTGGGGCGAGGGGATTGGAAAACAACCCAGGCACAAAACCTTTAATCTACAATTTGTCCTACCTGCAAGATGTGCTGGGGTAAAAGTGGTGGAAAAATTGTGCAAGTGGCCAACCAATAACTACTTTAGATTGAGACCTCTGCCACAAGAGGGAGCATCCCCCCCCCCCAGCACTGCTTGGAGGGCTAGGAACCAGAGGCTAGATAGATATCCCAGAGACCTAGGATGCACCCAAACGTGACCAGCAAAGAAAGAAGTCAATGAAATGATTCCTAATGATACTGTGCTATACTCACTGGAGCTTAACATAATCATCATCAGCTTCATCCAGCAACTGATGGGATACAGAGATCCACAGCCAAACATTAGGTGGAGCTCCAGGAATCCTGCAGAAGAGGGGAGGAAAGATTGTAGGAACCAGAGGGGTCGGGGACACCACAAGAAAATACACAGAATCAACTAACCTGAGCTCACAGGGGCTCACAGAGACTGATCTGACAATCAGGGAGCCTGTAGGGGACTGACCTAGGTCCTCTACATATATGTTATGGCTGAGTGCCTTGGTCTTCTTGTGAGATTCCTAACAGTGGGAGCAGGGGCTGTTTCTGTTACTTTTGCTTGTTTGGGGGACCTTTTTCCTCCGACTGGATTGTCTCATCAGGTTTACTATGAAGGGAGGTGTCTAGTAGTCTTATTGTAACTTGAAATGCCATATTTGGTTGATATCCCTGGGAGGCCTGCCCTTTTCTGAAGGGAAAGGAGGAGGAATGGATCTGAGGGAGAAGGGATGTGGTGGGGGAGGGGCAGGGAGGAGGGGAAGAAGAGAAACTTCAATAAGGATGTACTACATGAGAGAAGAATAATTTTTTTTTTAAGTGCTCATCATCATTAGCAGTTAGGGAAATGCAAATTACAACAGCTTTAAGGTTCCATCTCATACTAGTCAGAATGGCTAAGGTTAACAAATACTGGTGAGAATGTGGGATTATAAACTGAAACAGCCACAATGGAACTCAGTATGAACGGTCTTCAAATAGGTAATAAATAAATAAATAAATAAATAAATAAATAAATAGTATACCATATGACCCAGATGACTCCTTGGCATATGTCCAAAGGACTTAACATCCTAAGCCACAGTTACCTGTTTATCAGTGTTCACTGCTGCTCTACTCACAGTATATAGGAAATGGAAATAACTTAAATATCCTTCAACAGATGAATGGATAAGGAAAATGTGATCTATTTATACAATGGAATACTATTCATCTGTAAAACAAAATCAAATCATGAACTTTGCTATATAAATAGATGGAACTAGAAAAGATTACATTGAGTGGGGTTGATCAAAACCCAGAAAGACCAATGTTGCATGTTCTCTCTCATCTCTGGTTCCTAGCTCCAAATCTTGATATATAAGTATAATTTCATCAAAGAAATGTCTCTTTACAGTAAATGAAGACTGTTATAAAAAGCCACAGCTGGACACAATGCAGGAATCAGTGGATTGTAGGGAACCCCACTGACAATTCTAAAATATTTTGGAAATGTGTGGAATGTTGCCTCAATGATGAGAGGACACTTGCTGGAACTGTAAGCAAAGTAGATACCCTGTAACAGTGACACCAGGGGCAGTCATTCATCATGAAAAATATGCTACATAGACCACATACACCACAGTGTACTCTTATAGTAGGAGAAGATGTGTGGATAGACTGCAGCTCCATCTTACACCTCAAACCAAAGCATATTCACACTGAATTTTGTTTGTTTGTTTGTTTCTGCTATTGTTGTTTGTGGAGTGTTTTATTTGGGGGAGGGGGTTAAGCAGTTACTAAAGACCATGGCCTAATGGATGCTAGAAAAGCATCTACTACTGAACTACATCACAAGTCCTATATGCTAATACAGTGAATTTCCAGATTCAACTGAGGGAAGATTGTTGAGAAATCTTACCAACAACTGGTCACCATCTAGAAATCCTTATCATTGCCAACAGTACAACAGACAATATGACTTTACAAGATACATTGCCACCTTCCCTCTGAATGTATACCAATCCTGTGTGTACTTCCAAAAGCCTGTGTGCTTCACAGAGCCTTTAAATGTAGTTGCTCCTACATACTCATGCATGGCATTGAAATACTCATTGCCTTACTATACATTATTTTCTTTTTTTTTTCCTTTGTAGAATGGGCATCATATTGACCTTAAAATTAAAGCATGTTGACAAGTTGTATGATCTGTGAACCTCATTTCAAGACATTTAAGGAGGCACTATAGAACATTAGTTTTAAGGAGGAAACTCAGGCCACATGGAAATTTTTGATATCTTGTCTAATATCAAGATGCTGATATCTGGTCAGGGCCACAAAATAGGAGGAGGTTGGGTAATAAAAGAAAAAACAAGAGGGGTTAATTATATAACATTAACATGTATTATATTTTGAAGGACACTGTCTCAACCTAGTGAAAAGGCAACTCACAGAGAACAAATATTTGCCAAGTATTTATCTCTTAAGAGAGACTTTGGCATACTCTTCATCCAGCCCCTTCCGCCTCAAGACTCAGGGATCTATGTGGAAGTGAGGTTAGAAAGATTTGTAAGAGCCAGAGGTGATGGATGACTCCAAGGAAACTGTCTTCTGGACACAACAGGACTGAGACACATATGAACTCACAAGGCCTTCACAGGTTCAAACCAGACAAAATTCCAGCACTGAAAAGGGGAAGTTCCACTCATTTTTTTTTAACTAATATCTGCTGGGGAAAAAAGGAAATGAGTTTTCTCCAATGGAGTAACACTGGGTAAATCAACCACACTCCAGAGCAGGCCTCCTTTTCAAGAGTAGTTGGCCAACACAAAAGGACTTCTTGATTCTTCCTGTGCTTTAGCTTTTCTTTTGTTTTGGTGGGTTTGTTGGTGTTTTTATAGCTTATTGATTTTCCTCTTGTTAGTTTGTTTGCCTGTGTTGATTTTTGTTGTTTTCTTGGGGTTTTTGTTTATTTCCTTTTTTTTTTTTTTTTTAAGAAATAGAGAAAGAAACAACATGAAGTTGGGTAGGTAGGAGTGAAGAGGATCTGGGAAGAGTTGGGGGAAGGGAAAGAATCTGAACAAAAGACATTCTATGAAAATAAAATAAACTTAAAAAATAAATATTAAAAATTTGAAAATAAGTAAAAAATATATTGTATGATAATTTTTAAATAAAGGTGATTAATAATGTATTTTCAAAATCCTATAGCTAAAAATCAGTTAAGAAAAGTGATTTAGAAATGGGCAAATGGGTTGGAGAGACAGTTCAGAGGATGAAGGTGCTTGCCACGAAGACTGACAATCTGAGTTCCATCTCCAGGTCTCATGGAAGAAAAACACTGACTCCCACAAGCTGTTCTCTGACCTCCACACATACATCATGGCACACACACACACACACACACACACACACACACACACACACACATACATGTAAATAAACAAATGTAATTTTAATGAAAATTAATGAGGAAAGGATTATATTTCTTTAGAATTCTCCAATGGCTGACAGATATGGAAAATGCTTATATAACCACCAGAAAATAGGATTTGAAATAACATGTTACAAATGTCATGATAGTCATTATGAAAAGGCCAAGTATTTTAATGGACAGGTTATGAAAGATGGAGAGCCCTAATATGATGCTGGTAGGAGTGGAAAATGGTTGAAGCAGTGTCACGAAATATATAAGGTTCCTGAAAACATATAATAGAATTGTTATGTGATATAGCCTTCCCATTCTTGAGTTTACCCCTAACGCAGCAACACTAATAACAACCACAATAAGAGCCCAATTGCTTTCACAAAGAATGACTGTGGATATAAAACATGGTGTGTGAGTCTTAGTTTCCTACTGCTGTAACAAAAACACCCTGACAGAAGCAACTTAGGGGAGAAAGTTTGTTTTATCTCATGATTCCAGGTGATAGTCTGTCATATCATGGAAGCCACCACAGCGAAAGCTTGAGAGTCAGGGGCAGAGAGGAATGCCTACAAGCTGGTTTGTGTTCAGCTTGCCTTCTTCCTAGACAGTTCAGGATCCCTGCCTATGATCATGCCACTCACAGTGGGTGGTCTTCCCACCTCAACACAATAAACACAATCCCCCAAAGACATGTCCTCAGGCCAACCTGATCTAGACAACAATGCCTCATGGAGCCTCTCTTCCCAGCCATTCTAGATTGTGTCAGGTTGACAATTAAAACTCATTATCACAGAATATGTAGGAATATTGCTAATCTTTTAAGTACTGAGTAAGTCCACTTAAGTAAGTATCCTAAAACAGACAAATTAATACTGTCACAGCATACTCCAACTGAAGTTTTTAATACATAGTACCTTTTAAATTTTAACCAAAACAACTTACAGAAGAAAAAGTATAAATAGCATTAAGCAGCCAAGAAAAGTGAGACACAAGCTTCCTTTGGTAAGCAATAACAATGCATAGGTCATACCCAGCTCAGCTGAGTTTTTATCCAACAGGATTTCATCCCAAGTTAAAAATCCAAGCTTGTCCACATCACAGGTCACACTTCATCAACTATGGATAGTCAATATATAGTTGACCTGGGGACATAAACATAAAACCTGTCATATACCTGTACTCAAAGCAGTAGAGACCTGACAGCAGCAATATCAGCAGTTCAAGCTCATCAACACAGGGAGTTCGAAGACTGCCTGGGATACTGAAGACTGTCTCAAAAAGAAATAGACATATCATATCTGAGTTCTCAACTTAACTACTATAGACAAATCATCCAGAACAAGGAAAGAGACATTAATTATCTCATCCTAGGTTATTAAAAAAAATACTGTAGAAAATGATTACATGCCAAGAAATAAACAAAAATGAGTCATCTAATGGCCAAGAGAGGGTAAGACAGAATCGCTGGTCTGCAAGGCTAAGAGCTTACTGGCTGATGATGCTGCAGATTTGCTTTCTCAAGCACCAGCACATTAGGTATTCTGCTAATGGAGTCAATAGTGCCCTCTCACATCCCATGTGAAGTGCACACGGGCCTTCTCTGCAGAGCTGTGTTTTTCCAGCTTTTCTTTAGGCTTTTCCTCCTGTCTGTTCTAAGGACGTCATCAAAAATAGACAGAAGGAAAACAGATCCACACCAGGCAAAGGAGAGCTCTCCCAAGGAGGACTGAGAAGAGTCCACTGCCAACTAAGCACATCAAGGCCACCATTTTCAACCTAAAACTATTTGAAGTACCCTCTCAACATCATCCATGGTTGATGACTAAGAAAGGACCCTAAATCTGATCTTCCCTTTGGCAGACAGACATACACATAATTTTTAAAATGCTGGGTGTTGCTAAAGCCCTAAAGCAGATGAGTTTTCACCTTTCACTTCACTTTGTAGGCTTAGTGGTGCTAAGTACTGACCTCCTCTCTTCCATGTTCCTCAATAACAGGTACCTAACAGACCAAGGCACACCAGAAAAATCATGCTACTCTGCTGTATGCTGCTAAGGCTAAGCAAGTACCTCATGACTCCCATATTTAATGATTTCTATTTACTTTAAGGGGCAATGCATTAATATAGACATTCCTCAATGTTCTTATGATACTTAAAAAGTTTTGACTCCATCCAGGGAAAAACAGGAGAAAAATTACTGCTGAAGTCAGTCTTTGTAAGAACTCTGAATGATTCTTTTGGGCCCTGTATAACCTTTGTAAATGACTCAGTTTTCTTTCCTGGTTCCTCAACTCTGTCCCATGCATTCAAGGCTGCCATTGAATTAGAGTTTGGATATTATATAAACATTGTGTTTGTATTGAAGCATATTGGCCTTCTCCAACAAGCTGATCCTGGAAGATTTGTATATCCATTGTTTTTCTATGCTTTTAGCTTCCTCTTTGAACCACATTTGTCACTGCAGCTGTTGTCCAGGTTCTAGAACAGCATGTGCCAGCTCCTGCCAGTCCTATTATAAGTTGACCAGGAGTTTAGCATTTGCTTTACATATGGGGAATGCATGCCATAAGATACTATTGCCTCCTTAAACCTTCGTAAATCTAACATTTCAACTGGAGGCCAAATATTTTGTGCATTCACTTGACCAGGTTGCTGCTATACAGTTACCAGATAAATTAAGGGTGATTGTGTGAAAATAGGCTTTCTTTCTGTAACCTTATAATCCCATCCTGAAACAACTTCACTGTTAATTTCTTCTGTCTGAATCTGAATTTCTCTATAATTCATTTTAACAGATTTTTCTAAAACTTTTATCCTGGCACTTAAATTGACTATCTTTTTAAATAGCAAAATAAGGATAAGAAAAGTCATAATGTGCATAATTCCATCAACATTAATCTTCTCATATAGTTGTTCCATTTGCAGACTGCCTAAAATTTCAAACAAAGCCCAATTTTCTTCCAATGTACACATAAAACCCATTTTTTTTAAATGTGGGAAAAATTTTCTGTTTTAAATAGTTTCCTTTAAAATATCTGATATAATTGACTTACTGTGTAGAACAGTAGGAATCTGAAGGAATTTCAAAACAGCTACCTAGCATCCCAAATCCAGAGAGAGAGAGAGAGAGAGAGAGAGAGAGAGAGAGAGAGAGAGAGAGAGAGAGAGAGAGTAGCCACATTCTGGCTAAAAGCTTGAATCCAACCACGTGTTCCCGCTTGAGCTGAGTCGAGCCTGGGCTCCCATTTCTTTAAGCTCTGACCACGTGCGTTGGCATTTTGGCCAAAAGCAGCCTATCTGCAGTTTTGTGTAGCTACTACAATTAGCGGCAGCAGGCCTGAGATGTTTGTAGCACTGGCTTTTTAAGCAAGTAAGTAACTCCAGCTGTAGCGGTAACCCCTAGTAGCTAAGGTAGATTGGGCCTGAGTCCTAAGCCAAGCTAGGCCCAAGCTAGGGAGCCAGGCCCACCCAGGCGGGAAGCCAGACCCACTGCCAAGCCAAGCAGTTTTTAATTAATTCTTGCCATGTGAGCACCAAATGTAAATGTAATCATCTTGTTAAATAAGAAACACAGAGCCAATGCAGGGATGAAAGCCCAAGAGGTCAGAGTAATAGCTAAGAGCTAAAAACCTGACCCTTCACTGCTACTGTACTAATATAGAGTACTAATTCTAGAAATTGTGAATACTAACTAATTCTAGAAAAAAGGCTTCAATTAACTGCCTATATATGTCTTTATGTTCAAGTCTTTATCAGTTTTCTGCATGAAATCACAGCTAGGCCTAACATCAACTGAAATCTCCAGGAAGAAGGCAGGGTCCCACAACAACAACAATTCCACATGGACAATAATAATATCACTAAGCTAACAAACACCATCTACAGATCAGCTTTGGATTACAAAGTGCTCAGAGCAATTTTGAAAGGGCTAGCTGAGATGATCCAGTTTCAAAGACTACTTGAATAAGGACTTGAGATAAACCCTGAACTTTGGTGTTATTGATAACAAAGAATATAGTTACTTTCCTAGAATTTGACAATTAACCCAGAATTTTTCATTTCAGAATAAAGATACCTTCACCCATACCCAGCAGGAAGCAATTTTAAGAATACGAAGCCCACATTCCCAAAGGGGTGGTGTGGGGCGGGTGGTTTTTTGGTATTTTTTTTTAAAGATTTATTTATTTATTATGTAAACAGTGTTCTGTCTGCACACCAGAAGAGGGCATTAGATCTCATTTTAGATGGTTGTGAGCCACCATGAGGTTGCTGGGAATTGAACTCAGGACCTCTAGAAGAGCAGCCAGTGCTCTTAACCTCTGAGCCATCTCTCCAGCATGGTTTTTTTGCTCTTTTAATGGGTTTTGGGACTGGGATAATTTTCATTGTTTAGGAGGATTGGTTACACATTGTTGTTAAGAGTTAGGAAAAAAAGAGAGACAATTTCTAGTTTTAAATACTTTACATTGGATTGGATTTTTTTGTTTTGTATACAAATTATATATATTGAGATTGATATTGTTAGAAAATGCTACATGTATATTTCTAATCTTGCTCAAGATATTGTACTTATACCATTCATTTAACAATGTAATGCAATATGCTGATCCTTGAATGTTATTACTACCAATTTTTAGGATATAAAGAAATGAAAATTAATAGTTAGACACTACAATCAAACTTGTAGTCATATTAGGTGTGTTTTCAAGATTGAGCAGAAATATTTTACATAGACAGGCCATCATCAAACCCTTCAGAGATCTACAGAATATGGCATTTAAAATGTTTTAATAAATTAGAAAATTTTTCTTTTTTGTTATGACTATGAGACATGTCGGCTCCTGGCAGTACCAATCTTCAGAGAAAACACAGGCATTAAAGAAACAGCATGTGGAGATAACTTTCATTATGGCAAAAGTTAGCCACTGGACAACAAAATATCCTTGAATCAACTGCTGACAAACAGGACAGACAGTACATGAAACAAAGGACTACCGATTCTTGCCAAAACAAGTGTGATTGTGGCTTTAACAAAAGGCATCTTCTGAGGCCAGGACAATATGGCACCATCCCTGAAGTGGCCTTTGCAATCTGGAAAAGGTACCGTGCCATTTTCTTCAAAGACAGCTGAACAGGCAGTGGGCTGATGGCTTCTGATGTGCAGTGGAATGCAGCTGAAATAGTTATTCTTGAAGAGTAACTAAGCTCACACCTCTCACTAGTAGACTGGCATTTAATAGAGGGATGTGAAGAAGAACGGGATGCCAAGATGAAGCCACATATACACAGCCAAAAAGAATGGACAGCTGAATTCAAAACACATCAACAATTTCCAGAATTTAAAATCCTGAATCATGACATGACACTAATGGAATTCAGGTGTTTCTGGTACATGGACTGCTCTCACCAAATGTGAGTTCAAACTATTGACCTTGTGTAGATCCTAGTTCACAAATGAGTCTGTCAGATACACTAAGCCTATAGGCTGAAGATGATGCCCCAACACTGCGGAGAAACCTCAGGTGACTATCCAGGCAGCTGGCTGTTTCTGTCACCTCACTTTTTTTTGGAAGCTGCTTGCATGCACTTCTTGTTTTTATTTTTATTAGGTAGTATTATTTCCTTCTTGGGTCTCTGAGGGAGTTGAAGATCAGTTAGTTATAGTTATAATTATCTTTGTTAAGGATTTCAGAAAAACTCACTAGGAGGTGTAAGTGTATAAATCTGAAAGATGTTATAAGACAGTTCCATTAGTAATATAAGTTAGGATAGAAAATGAATCAGGTACATTTTGGACTTAGCAAAATAGGATAGATAATGGAATTATTTTCTCTGAATTTGTCATATACAAATGGACTAGACATTTTTTAGGTTTTTATTGCTTGTATACAGTTATTGTACTTTTGTATATAGTTTTTCTTATACTAGTTATAACTTTTTTCCTTTTTTCTTTTTATTAAAATAGAAAAAGGGAAATATGGTAATATTTTATTTGTACTGAAATGTGATTTTATTTGTATGCTAATAAAGTTGCCTGGGGTCAGAGCTAATAGCAAGCCATAGCAGAATCTGGGCGGTGGTAGCATACATCTTTAATCCAGATCACATGACAGGCAGATCTCTGTGCGTTCAAGGATACAGCCAGCATGGAGACACATGCCTTTAATCTCACTACCAACCATAGAAGACCTGGAGGTCTGTACAGACAGGTAATGATGAGGAGGTCATGTGCTTGGGTTTACGGCCAATGAGAGGGCAGAACAGAAAGTCTATAAAAAAGAAAAAAACACGACCAGGTTCCGGCCATTCAACGGGCCCTGCGGGAAGGCTCCCCTTTTCCAAGACTGCAGGCAGACCCTGCAATCTCCACACCCTGCCCCCACACCCATTTGCCTGAGACCCCAGCCACTTCCTGAGACTCAGAGACCAGCCCCCAGCTCCCATCCTCCCCGGAACTCCCATCTGGACCAGAGAGACCCTCCAGTGGACACTACAACCTCAACGTCTTGCCCCCACACCCATCTGCTGGAGACCCCAGCCACTTCCAGAGACTTAGAAACCAGCCTCCAGCTACCATCCTGCACCGGAACTCCCATCTGGACCAGAGAGCCCCCAGCTACCATCTGCCCCAGAACTCCCATCTGGACCAGAGCTTCCATCCTGCCCCAGAACTCCCATCTGGACAAGAGGAGCTCCCATCTGGACAAGATAAGGAGACCCCAGGGACTTCCTGAGACTCAGAGTCCAGTCCCCAGCTCCCATCCAGCCAGCACTCTCATCTGGACCAGAGCTCCCATCCGGACCAGAGCTTCCATCTGGGCCAGAGAGAAGCTCCCTAAGTCTGTCAGCTTTGTCTGGACCAAGTACTCTGGTAAGACCAAGAACGAATCCATGAGGAGATGGGCAGACGTCAAGGCAGAAGTACATACAACAAAATAAAGAGCAAAACAGCATCACCAGAACCTAGCCCTTCTCCAACAGCTAGATCTGAACATAACAGAATAGAAGAAGCAGAAGAAAACAACCTTATAAGTAACATCATGAAGAGGCTAGAGCCTTATATAGAAGAATTGACCACATACTTGGCCACAAAGCAAATCTCAACAAATACAAAACAATTGGAATAACCTCCTGTGTTCTGTTGGACCACCATGGTTTAAGGTTAGAATTCAAAAAAAACTACAGAAATCCTACAATCTCATGGAAACTGAATAATGCTCAACTGAATCACCAGTGGGTTAAGGAAGAAATAAAGAAAGAAATTAAAGACTTCCTAGAGATCAATGAAAATGAATACACCACATACCCAAACTTATGGGACACTATAAGAGCAGTGCTAAGAGGAAAATTCAAAGCACTAAATGCCCACATAAAGAAGCTGGAGAAATCTCATGCTAGTGACTTGACAGCACACATGAAAGCCCTTGAACAGGAAGAAGCAAAGTCTCCCAGGAGAAACAGATGCAAGAAATTATCAAATTGAGAGCTGAAATCAATAGAATAGAAATAAAGAGAACAATACAAAGGATTAATGAAACAAAGAGTTGGTTCTTTGAGAAGATCAACAAGATAGACAAGCCCTTACCCAAACTAACCAAAAGACACAGAGAGAGCATCCAAATTAACAAAATCAGAAATGAAAAGGGGGACATAACAACAGACAATGAGGAAATCCAGAGACTCATCAGGTCATACTTCAAAAACCTCTACTCCACAAAACGGGAAAATCTAAAAGAAATGCATAATTTTCTGGATAGGTACCACATACCTAAGTTAAATCAAGACCAGATAAACCATTTAAATAGTCCAAATACCCCTAAGGAAATAGAATCAGTCATTAAAAGTCTCCCAACCAAAAAAAGCCCTGGACCTGATGGTTTCACTGCAGAATTTTACCAGATCTTCAAAGAAGACTTAATACCAATACTCTTTAAATTGTTCCACACAATAGAAGCAAAAGGAATATTACCAAACTCCTTCTATGAGGCTACAATTACCCTGATTCCTAAACCAAACAAAGATGCAACCAAGAAAGAGAACTACAGACCGAACATTGATGCAAAAATACTCAATAAAATACTGGCAAACAGACTCCAAGAACATATCAAGACAATTATCCACCATGATCAATTAGGCTTCATCCCAGGGATGCAAGGGTGGTTCAACATACAAAAGTCCATCAATGTAATACACCATATAAATAAACTCAAAGAAAAAAGCCACATGACCATCTCACTAGATGCAGAAAAGGCATTTGACAAAATCCAACACCCCTTCATGATAAAAGTCTTGGAGCAATCAGGAATACAGGGAACATACCTAAACATAATAAAGGCAATCTACAGCAAGCCAACGGCCAACATCAAATTAAATGGAGAGAAACTCAAAGCAATACCACTAAAATCGGGAACAAGGCAAGGTTGTCCCCTCTCCCCATACTTATTCAATATAGTACTTGAAGTTCTAGCCAGAGCTGTAAGACAACATAAGGAGATTAAGGGGATACAAATTGGAAAGGAAAAAGTCAAAATTTCCCTATTTGCAGATGACATGATAGTATACATGAGTAACCCCAAAAATTGAACCAAGGAACTGATACAGCCTATAAACACCTTCAGCAACATAGCAGGATACAAGATCAACTCAAAAAAATCAGTAGCCCTCCTATATACAATAGACAAACAGGCTGAGAAGGAAATCAGAGATACATCACCCTTTACAATAGCCACAAATGATATAAAATACTTTGGGGTTACTCTAACTAAGCATGTGAAGGACCTATATAACAAGAACTTTAAGTCTCTGAAAAAAGAAATTGAAGAAGATGTCAGAAAATGTAAAGATCTCCCATGCTCATGGATAGGCAGAATTAACATAGTAAAAATGGCAATCTTAGCAAAAGCAATCTACAGATGCAATGCAATCCTCATCAAATTACCAACACAATTCTTCACAGATCTGCAAAGAATAATACTCAACTTCATATGGAAAAACAAAAAACCAGGATAGCCAAAACAATCCTGTACAATAAAACAACTTCTGGAGGCATCACAATCCCAGACCTCAAGCTCTACTATAGAGCTACCATAATAAAAACAGCTCGGTACTGGCATAAAAACCAACATGTGGACCAATGGAATCAAATTGAAGACACTGACACTAACAAGCACACCTATGAACATATAATTTTTGACAAAGAAGCCAAAAATGTATAATGGAAAAAAGAAAGCATCCTCAACAAATGGTGCTGGCATAACAGGATGTCAATGTGTAGAAGGCTTCAAATAGATCCATATCTGTTACCGTGCACAAAACTTAAGTCCCAGTGGATCAAAGACCTCAACATAAATCCAGTTACTCTGAACCTGATACAAGAGAAAGTAAGTAGGAAGTAGTCTTGAACTGAACACATTGGCACTGGAGATCACTTTCTAAATATAACACCAGGAGCACAGACACTGAGAGAAACAATCAATCAATGGGACCTGTTGAAACTGAGAAGCTTTTGTAGAGCAAAGGACACAGTAAACAAGACAAAGCGACAGCCTACAGAATGGGAAAAGGTCTTCACCAACCCCACATCTGACAGAGGGCTGATATCCAGAATATATAAAGAACTCAAGAAATTAGACATCAACATGCCCAACAGTCCAATTAAGAAATGGGCTATAGAACTAAACAGAGAATTCTCCACAGAGGAAGTTCAAATGGTTGAAAGACAGTTAAGGAATTGCTCAACATCCCTAATTATCTGGGAAATGCAAATCAAAACGACTCTGAGATACCACCTTACACCTGTCAGAATGGCTAAGATCAAAAGCACAGAAGACAGCTTATGCTGGAGAGGATGTGGAGCAAGGGGAACTCTCCTCCGCTGCTGGTGGGAATGCAAGCTTGTACAGCCACTTTGGAAATCAATAGGGTGCTTCCTTAGAAGACTGGGAATCCATCTCCCCCAAGACCCAGCTGTAGCACTTTTGGGGATATACCCAAGGAATGCTCAATCATACCACAAGGGCATTTGCTCAGCTATGTTCATATCAGCATTGTTTGTAATAGCCAGAACCTGGAAACAACCTAGATGCCCTTCAACTGAAGAATGGATAAAGAAGATATGGTACATATACACAATGGAGTACTGCTCAGCAGAGAAAAACAATGACATCTTGAGGTTTGCAGGCAAATGGATGGATCTAGAAAAAATCATCCTGAGTGAGGTAACCCAGACTTAGAAGGACAAACATGGTATGTACTCATTCATAGGAGGATACTAGATGTAAAACAAAGATGACTAGACTGCTACACAATTCCAGGGAGGCTACCTAGAAAACGGGACCCTAGGAAAGACCCAAGGATCACCCAATGACAGAAACATGGATGAGATCTACATGAACAACCTGGACAACAGTGGGAGTAATGAGGGCAAGGTTTGAAGGAAAGAAAGCTTAGGGGAGCAGGAGATCCCAGCTGGATCAAGAACAGAAAGGGAGAACAAAGAATAACAGACCATGGTAAATGATGACCACATGAGAACAGGAATAGGCAGAGTACTGGAGAGGTCCCCAGAAATTCACAATGATACATCCTCTGTAGACTGCTGGCAATGGTCGAGAGAAAGCCTGATATGACTTAGTCTGGTAATCAGATGGCCAAACACCCTAATGTTTGTGCTGGAACTCTCATCCAATATCTGATGGAAGTAGATGCAGAGATCCTTGGCCAGGCCCCAGGTGGAGCTCCAGGTGTCCAATTGTTGAGAAAGGGGAGGGACTGTAGGAGCATGAATTGTTGAGACCAAGATTGGAAAAGCACAGGGACAAATAGCCAGATGAATGGAAGCACATGAATTGTGAGCCAGGGGCTGTGGAACCTCCAGCTGGATCAGGCCCTCTGGATAAGTGAGACAATAGCTTGAACTGTTTGGGAGGAATCCAGGCAGTGGGACCCAGACCTGTCCTTAGTGCATGAGCTGGCTGTTTGGAACCTTGGGCTTACACAGGGACACTTTGCTCAGCCTGAAAGGAGGGGACTGGAGCTCCCTATACTGAATCCACCAGGTTTAAATGAATCCCCAGGGGAGTCTTGGCCCTAGAGGAGGTGAGAATGGAGGGGAGGGGCTGGGGGGGGGGGGGCCAGGGACGGGACGGGGGAGGACAGGGGAACCCATGGCTGATGTGTAAAATTAAAACACAAATATAATAAATAACAAAAAATAAAATAAAAAAATTTTTAAAAAGACAAACACACAGGAAGTAGGTCTCTTGCTGAGGGAAGAACAGGAGTGGCAATGAAGGGTAAGGGTTTTAGCTCTTAGCTGTTGCTCTGACCTCTTGGGCTTTCACCTCTGTATTGGCTCTGTGTTTCTTATTTAACAAAATGGTTACATCTACAGGCTAAGCAAGTACCACATGACTCCCATATTTAATGATTTCTATTTACTTTAGGGGGCAATGCATTAATGTAGACATCCATAGATATTCTTATGATACTTAAAAAGTTTTGACTCCATCCAGGGAAAAACAGGAGAAAAATTCCAAAGGGCACCTGGCCAGTATCTGTCCTTTCAGACTTTTCTTATATGTAGAGCAGGAAAGGAGTGGGTGGGTAACACTGGCCCACATCCTGCATGTCCTGCAGAGGCCCCAGCACCCTAGTCAGTGTGACTTATACAACTGGTGCTATGGCCATATCCTGGAACCTACTGAACTGTCCTGACCAGGAACCATGATCATCACACTGAATCAGTATAGGAGCTGAAGGAGGCCACAGGACATTCACTGCTCCATGGAACAACTCTAATTAGATCAAATCAGCAAAACTACTAATGGTGACAGTCATTATCCATTATATAATGTTCTCCCCACATTTTATCTCATTGTTTAATCTCACCAGTCCTGTAAGACATTCATATGGAACTTGTCCACAGGTCACAGGCTGAACAGTACAGATAAGATCCTAAAATTGGCTGAAGGTGAGAAAAGATGAGAGTTCTGAGTAGTTCTGATAACATTTGAACTTAGTTTTGCACCAAGTTGGTCTTCAGTTCTAGAAATAATCATCCCAACAGTCCTCTGAGTTGCACCTATTTAAAGGAAGTCCACTCTGCCCCCTGGATTAGAGGATAAGGACATTTTTAGAGGACTAGAAAGTGGGTCCTGGGACACATGACAAATCTCCTCTCAGATATACTTTTGTAAATGTAAATCTATACCTATAGGGAGAAAAGACCAAGGAAGATCCTGGGATAAGAGGCTTTGGTACATATTACCTGTCTCAGTTAGGGTTTCTATTGTTGTGAAGAGACACATGACCACGACAACTCTTATCAAGGGAAAATATTTAATTGAGGTGGCTCCCTTATAGTTTCAGAGGTTCAGTCCATTATCACCATGGTTGGGAGCCTAGCAGCATGCAGGCAGATGTGGTGCTGGCTGTATCTTGATCAAAAGGCAACAGAAAGTCGACTGTGACACTGGGCGGTATCTTGAGCATAGGAAACCTCAAAGCCCACCCCCACAACGACACACTTTCTCCAAGGCCATTCCTACTCCAGGAATGCCACACCGAATAGTGCCACTCCCTATGAGTTTATGGGGGCCAATTGCATTCAAACTACCACATTACCTCTGCTAGAGTACATCCCATGGACCCATTCAATATCAGTTGGTGAGAAGAAACAGAACAAAGTCCAAGAAGAAAAATACAGAAGTAGGAATGAGGGCCGGCTATCCCAGGCCTACGTGGCTGAAACAGAGTATTCCACCTTGGCAGAGATGCTGTAGCCCATTGTGAGAGGCTCTCCTGGGTTCTGGCCTCTACCTTGGGAAGCATAGTTGCATGTGTGTGAAGTAGAGGAGGTGAGTTTTTATGAGCTGCAGCCCTAGTAACCCAGGTCAGTTTTATAGAAGAGTATCCTTAGCCAGGAACAACCCAAGAGAATAGTTACCATCTACTGTGCTGAGGAACCACTGCAAGGGCTGGAATTAGTGATGTCCAGAACACAGGAACTTCACCACTTCAGCAGGGGTAGAAGACTCCCCAGAATTCTTATTCACCTGCAAATTCCCAGTGGCGATTCTTGAGCATTTCATGAAAAGGCTGCTGCACATGGGAGATAGAGACTGCTGCTAATCTGAACAGGTGGAGGGCTGGAGAATCCTCCTGTATTTATATGAGCTATCAAGGTTTCGGTTTAGCCCAGCTTCTAAACATGGGAACCAACTGAGGCTCACAGAGGGTTCATAAGTGGAGCTTAGCATCCAGTGTTCACTGCACATGGAATGCTTCAAGAACAGACTGATGCCTGGGCTGAAAAGCAGTCCAGTTGAATCTGCTTTTGGAGTGCAGCCCAGAAATCAACTCTTCCTGAAAATCTTTCTAAATGATTATATATGAACAGGTTATATTGCACAGAACTAACCTGAAGGGTGTGTGTGTGTGTGTGTGTGTGTGTGTGTGTGTGTGTGTGTGTGTGTGTGTGTGTAGAGAGAGAGAGACAGAGACAGAGACAGAGAGACAGAGAATAATAAGGCTTCTATATGCTTGTCACTTACCTGAATGTCTCTTAGGTAGAGGTTGGGGAGCCACCTTGTGGTGGGAATTGTACCAGCTGGCAGCGCAAAGGTCTTCAGACATCACCATAATGGACTCTATGAAGTAGTGCTTCACAGTATTATTTATCTCTGAATACTTAGTAAATAATAATTAACTATTATTAATGAAGAGCCTATACACTATGTCCTAAGCAAGAACTTTAATAAGAATCGTCTCACTTACCCGCTCCCTCTCCCAGCCCCATGTCCCCACATAAACCTGGCAGAATTATCCTTAATGTTGTGCTATAGACACTGAGACCTAGAAGCATGGACAACTGGTCAACCCAAGCCACCAAAAAAACAGTGATAAAACTGGAAATCAATATCAGCATTAGAAATTATACCAAACCTTACTTGCTAGCTAGTAAGGATGTGCTATAGAGATTTTAAAAATATCCAAGGTAAAATAAAATAGGCAAAGGGATATAACAAAAGAGAAAGTGTGTGACTGGTGAGACCAAGAGCTCTTGGGCTCAGATGTGCTTTGTTGCTCTTGAGAACACTGAGTTCAGTTTGGAGTTCCTGAAGGAGATGCAGGGGACTGTGCTGGCTGCAGATGGAACCCTGCAGCACTGACCAAGTAGCAATCAGATTCCATGTCTGTGGATGATGTGGATGACATTAGCATCACACTTCCTGAGACAAACTAGCTGGAAATATCAATTTACATTTTATTTCAAATTTATTGGTAGGGGAATGATTTCAAATAAATAAATAAGAATACCTCAAAGATTCTCTTTTGGGTGGAAAACAAGAATAACTTAACGCACACTACCAGACTACAGTTTTAAAAGAAGAGTACACTCTAACCAGGGAAACAGGTCGGCTAACTGTTTTTTACTCTTTTGGGGGGCCTGTCACCCAGCTCTCAAACCACACATGGAGACTTATTCTTACTTATGAATGCCTGGCCTTAGGTTGGCTTCTTTCTCGCCAGCTTTCCTTAACTAATTCCATCTGCCTTTTGCCTCTGGGCTTTTCCCATTTGCTTATTTCTGTAAATCTTACTCTTATTCCATGGCTTGCTGTGTAGCTGTGTGGCTAATCCCTGGAGTCCTCCTCCTTCTCTGGCTCCTTCTCAATCTCCCTTTGCAGATTTCTCCCTCAATATATTCACTCGGCCTGCCAGGCGCACTTATCCTTTCTCCTGCCTCACCATTGGCCATTCAGATCTTTATTAGATCATCGGGTGTTTTAGAAAGGCAAAGTAACACAGCTTCACAGAGTTAAACAAATGCAACATAAAGAAAAGTAACACACCTTAAAATAATATTCCCCAACAGCTAACTCCAGTTTTTAACCTCTTCCTCAGCTTCTCCAGATCCAATTCCCCAGTCTCATTCTTAGCTCTGTAGCAGAATACCTGCTGAGGCCTCCCTTCCCACCTACCCACCTGGCCCCATCTCCAGTAGACCAGTCAGACCTTCCCCTCCTGACCTTTCTCTCCCTACTCATTGCTTTATCCCTGACCCCAACTCCAGCAAGCATTCCCTGGGAACTCACAGGCCACTCTGACCAGGAAAGAAAGTAGGCTAGCCGCAGATCTACATCTCTCCCTCCATTCCTCCAAGCAGAATTTCCCAGTCTCATCCCCAACTCTGTAGCAGACCTTGTGCAATGACCTCTCCTCACTCTGCCCTCATCCCCAGTGGACTAGGCAGATCTTGATGGAATATTATGCTTTCCTCACTCCTGTGGACCCCTTCACACCAACCCAGGCCATCCATATTCCTAACTGTCAGCTCCTAGAACCCAGAAACACATTTTACCTGGAACCCCAATGGCCACACCTCTCAGAATAGTTTCCTACCAGGCAGCACACAGGCACCACTCTCTCCTAAAAACCAGAGAAAGTAACAGAGACCAAGGAACAAAACATCCATCCAACAAAGACAAGACTGCATATCAGCAACTAATCTTCCCAATCCCAGATGCCTAGACACTAGCATAAAAGCACAATCAATAATAGTTAAGATAATATGTCTTCACTACTACCCAGTAACCCTGCCGCAGTAGGCTGTGAGCTATTCCAACATAGCTGAAGCACAAGAAAAAGACCTTAGCCGGGTGGTGGTAGCACATGCCTTTAATCCCATCACTCGGGAGGCAGAGGCAGGTGGATCTCTGTGAGTTCAAGGCCAGCCTGGGCTACACAATGAGTTCTAGGAAAGGCACAAAGCTACACAGAGAAACCCTGTCTTGAAAAACCAAAAAGAAAAAAGAAAAGAAAAGAAAAAGAAAATGACCTTAAAACAGCCTTTGTGAATATGATAGATGTCCTTAAAGAGAAAATGAATAAATATCTTAAAGAAAGCTATGAAAACATAAACAAGCATTGGAAATAAATGAATAAAACAGTTCAAGATTGAAAGTGGAAATATAATCAATAAAGGAAAACATTAATTTATGGAAATATGGGGAAAAAATTAGGGAATTTGAACAAGAACCACAGAGGCAAACTTCACCAAGAGATGAAAGAGAGAATCTCAGGGATTGAAGGCATGATAGAAGAAATGGACACATTGGTCAAAGAAAATGTTAAATCTAAAAAACTCCTGGCACAAAACACAGAGGGAATCTGGAATACTATGAGAAGAACAAATCTAAAAATAAAAGGAATGGAGTAAGGAAAAGAATCCTAGCTCAGAGGCCCAGAAAATACATTCAACAAAATCATAGAAGAAAATTTCCCTGACCTAAAAAATAGGGGATATCAATCAAGGTACAAGAAGTATACAGAACATCAAATATACTGAACCAGAAAAGAAATTCCCCAAGATAATAATCAAAACACTAAATGTACAGAACAAAGAAATATATTAAAGCCTACAAAGAACAAAATCAAGTAACATATGAAAGCAGACCTATTCGTATTACACCTGACTTCTCAATAGAGACTCTAAAAGACAGAAAGGCCTTAACAGATGTGCCCCAGACTAAGAGAGCACAGTGCCAGCACAGACTACTATACCCAGCAAAACTTTCAATAACTATAGATGGAGAAGATAATATAATCTATAATTTAAAAAAAAAATTGCTGGACCCTGGTGGCATATACCTTTAATCCCAGCACTTGGGAGGTAGAGGTAGGCAGATCTCTGTGAGTTCCAGGATAGCCTGGTCTACAAAGCGAGTTCCAGGACAGGCTCCAAAGCTACACAGAGAAACCCTGTCTCAAAAAACAAAAAACAAACAAACAAACAAACAAAAAGAGAGACACAATCTGACAGAATGGATGCAAAAACATGATTCATCCTCTCTCAATCTCTAAGAAACACACACACACCTTAACATCAAGGGTTTGGAAAAGATACTCCAAGCAAATGGACCTAAGAAGCAAGCTGGTGTGTCCTTTTTAGTATCTGACTAAATAGACTTCAAACCAAAACTAATCAGAAGAGACAAGAAAGAAAAATATCAAAGGAAAAATACATCAGGAAGACATTGCAATTCTTAACATCTTTGCCCCAAACACAAGGGCACACAAGTTAGTGAAAGGAACACTGATGAGGATGTTGTTCTGTATGCTGTGAATATGTGTTGCTCTGATTGGTTTATAAATAAAGCTGTTTGGCCAATGGTGAGGCAGAATAAGGTTAGACGGGACATTCTAACTGGAAATATAGGAAGAAAGAAAGGAGAGCAGAGGAGACACTGCTAGCCACCGCCAAAAGAAGCAAGATGTAAAGATACTGGTAAGCCACAAGCCATGTGGCAAAGTATAGATGTATACAAATGGGTTAATTTAAGATATAAGAGCTAACTAACAAGAAGCCTTCCGTGGCCATAGTTTAAAAATAATATAAGCCTGTGTGTGTTTATTTGGGTCCAAGCAGCTGCAGGACCAGTGGGTGGGGGAGATTGGTCCTGATTGCGGGCCAGATGGGACACAGAAAAACTTTCAGCTACAGAACACTTCTATTAAATATTGACCCCCATGCACTGACAGTGGGAACCATCAACACCCTACTCTCAACAAAAGACAAGTCACACAGAAAGAAACTAAACAGAGAAATGCCAGCACTAACTAATATTATAAACCAAATGGACCTAACAGATATTTATAGAACATTTTGCCACAACACAAAAGAATAGACCATCTTCTCATCACCTTGTGGAACTTTCTCCAAATTTGACCGCATTCTCAGACACAGAGCAAGTCTCAACAAATACAAGAAAATTGAAATAATATCCTGAATCCTATCTGAACACCATGGGTTAAAGCTGAATATCATTAACAACAGAAATAACAGGAAGCTTACAAACTTGTGGAAACTGAATAACTCACTACTGAATGAAAAATTGGTCAAGACAGAAATTAAGGACTTTCTATAACTGAATAAAAATGAACACACAACATTTCCAATTTATGAGACACAATGAAGATGGTTCAGAGATGGTTCTTTCCTTTTTTAAAGGAAAGGAAAGAGAGAGGAGATCCAAATTAACAAAATCAGAAACAAAAAGGGGACATAACAATAGTCATAGAGGAAAGCCAGAGAATCATAAGTATATACTTTTAAAACCTCAAAGTTGGAAATCTAAAAGACATGGATAATTTTCTACATACATACCATTTAAATACATACCATTTACCAAAGTTAAATCAAGATCACATAAACAATTTAAACAAACCTATAACCCCTAGTGAAATACAAGTAGTCATTAAAAGTCTCCCGCCCAAAAACAGTCCAGGCATGGGTGGTTTTACTGCTGAATTCCACCAGACTTTCAAAGAAAAGTTAATGCCAATATTCCTTGAATTTTTCAACAAAATAGAAACAAAAGGAACATTAATAAAGTTAGAAGCCACAGTTACCCTGTTGCCCAAACAACATAAAGACCCAACAAAGAAAGAGAATTACAGACAAAATTTACTTATGAACATAGATGTAAAATACTGAATAAAATATTCACAAACCAAACCCAAGAACACATCAAAAAGATCATCCACCACCATCAAGTAGGCTTCATCCCAGAGATTCAGGGATGGTTCAACATATATAAATTTATCAATTTAATCCACCATATAAACAAACTGAAAGAAAAAAAAACCCACATAATCATCTCATTAGAAACAGGAAAATCTTTGAACAAAATCCAACACCCCTTCATGATAGTCCTGGAGAGATTAGGAATACAAGGAAAATACTGCAACATAATAAAGGCAGTTTGCAGCAAACCGATAGTCAGCATCAAGTTAAATGGAGAGAAACTCAAAGCAATTCCACTAAAATCATGAGCAAAATGAGGTTGTCCACTCTCCTTATACTCCTTTTTTTAAAAGATTTATTTATCATGTATAAAGTGTTCTGTCCGCATGTATGCCTTAAGGCCAGAAGAGGGCACCAGATCTCATTACAGATGGCTGTGAGCCACCATGTGGTTGCAGGGAATTGAACTCAGGACCTCTGGAAGAGCAGTCAGTGCTCTTAACCTCTGAGCCATCTCTCCAGCCCAAAACATATTTTTCATTTAAAATCCACCTCTCTCCCCCCTAACCCCCAAGACAGGATTTCTCTATGTAGCTTTGGTGCCTGGCCTGGATCTCACTCTACAGACCAGGCTGGCCTGGAACTCACAGAGATTGTCCTGCCTCTGCCTCCCGAGGGCTGGGATTAAAGCTGTGCGCCACCACCGCCCAGATACTCTTTTCTATATAGTACTTGAAGTCTTATCTAGAGCAATAAGACAGCAGAGGAGATCAAAGGGATGCATTTCAGAAAGGAAAACATCAAAGTATCTTTATTAGCAGATGATACAATAGAATACAAAAGTGACCCAAAATATTCCACCAGGAAACCATAAACTGATAAATACTTTCAGCCAAGTTGATGCAGGATACACAACTAACTCACAAGAATCAGTAGCCCTCCAATACACAAATACAAATGGACTGAGAAAGAAATCAGGGAAACAACACCTTTCACAATAGCCTCCAATAATGTAAAATATCTTGGGGTAACTCTAACCAAGCACGTGAAAGACTTGTATGACAAAAATTTCAGGTCTTTGAATAAATAAATTAAAGAAGCTGTCAAAAGATTAGAAGATCTCCCATGCCCATGGATAGGTAGGATTAACATAGTAAAAATGGCTATCAAACCAAAATCAATCTGCAGATTCAGTGCACTCCCCATCAAAATCCCAACACAACTCTTCACAAACCTTGAAAATACAATTTTCAGCTTCATATAGAAAAACAAAAACCCCAAGATAGCTAAAACAATCCTAAACAATAAAAAAAAAAAAACTGCAAGGAAGTATTACTATTTCTGATTGATTTCAAGTTGTACTACATCACTATAGTAATAAAAATAGCATGGTAATAACACAAAAACAGACACATTGATCAATGGAATTAAACTGAAGACCAACACATAAATCCACACAACTCTGGATACCTGATTTTTTTATTTAAAAAATAAATTTGAAGCCAGAAGCATACATTGGAAAAAAAGACAGCATCTTCAACAAATGGTGATGGTCAAACTGGATGGCTGCACTTAGAAGTTTCCAAATAGATCCATACACATCACTCTGCACAAAACTCAACTTTAAAAGGATCAAAGACCTCAACATAAAATGAGAGACAGTGAACCCGATAGAAGAGAAAGTGGGAAATAGCCTTGAACTCCTTGGCACAGGAAAAGACTTTCTGAACAGAACACCAGAAGCATTGGTACTAAGAATAACAATTAGTAAATAGGACCTCATGAAACGGAGAAGCTTCTACACATCAAAGGGCCAGCATTAGGACAAAGTAGCAGCCCACAGAATGGGAAAAGACTTTTACTAACTACACATCTGATTGCTGTGGAATGTTCTGTATGTCAAATGTGTTGCTCTGATTGGTTAATAAATAAAACACTGACTGGCCAGTAGCCAGGCAGGAAGTATAGGCAGGACAAGCAGAGAAGAGAATTGGGGAAGTGGAAGGCTGAGGAGAGAGATACTGCCAGCCGCTGCCATGACAAGCAAGATGTAAGGTACTGGTAAGCCACAAGCCACGTGGCAACTTATAGACTAATAGAAATGGGTTAATTAAGATATAAGAACTAGATAACAAGAAGCCTGAGCTATTAGGCCAAACAAGTTTAAGTAATATAAGAGTCTGTGTGTTTATTTTATAAATGGGCTATGGGACTGCTGGGGTTTGGCAGGACCTGGAGAGAAGCTAATTGAGGGCTAATATCCAAAATATATAAAGAATTCAAGAAACTAGTTATCAAAACCCCAGATAACCCAATTTAAAAATGGGGTATATATCTAAATAGAGAATTCACAAAGGAGGAATCCCTAATGGCTGAGAGACACTTGAAGAAATGCTCAACATCCTTAATCATCAGAGAAATGCAAATCAAATCTACTTTGAGATTTCACTTACATCCACCAGAATGGCAAAGATCTATAAAACAACTTACAGCTCATATTGGAAAGGATGTGGGGTAAGGTGAACACTCTTCCATTGCTAGTGGGAATGCACACATTGAAATCAGTGTGGTGGTTCCTCAGAAAGATGGGAATAAATCTGCCTCAAGATCCAGCTATGCCATTCTTGAGCATATACTGAATAGACATCCTACCACAAAGACATTTGCACAACATTAATCATTGTTGCTCTATTCATAACAGCCAGACACTGGAAACAACCCAGATGTCCCCAACAGAAGAATGGATTTTTTTTTAATGTGGTACATTGTACAATGGAGTATTACTCACCATTCAAAAAAAATGACATCATGAAATTTGCAGGTAAATGAATGAAACTAGAAAAAAATCATCCTGAGTAAACTATTCCAGACTCAGAAAGATAATTATAGTATGTATTCATTTATATGTGGATATTGGCTGTGAAGTCAATGATAACCAAGCTATATCCATTAAAGCACAGAGGTTAGGTATAGAGTAAGAGGCTAGGAGGTAGAGATAGCTTTCCTTAGGAAAGTGAAATAGGTAGCTATGGATGGATGGGGAACTGGAATGGAAGGATCAAGTGGGGAGGGAAGGATGGAGGTGGATGAGGGAGTGAATATAGGGAGAAACAGCTAAAATAAAGGGACCATTCAAGGGGTAGCATGGAAACCTAATACAGTAGAAGCTTCCTAAAATATATACTTATATGAAAACTCTAAATGAAATCACCAAATAATGGGAGAAACAGAGTTCCAGGTGTTCTTCTCTTGTCACCAAATGAAGCCTTCCAGTACCGGGAATGAGTTGCATCTAATTGAGTTGTTGGTCAAAAGGATGCCATGGGAATCTCCAAACAACCCAGGCTGTTACCAAGACTATAGGTTTTTCTCAACAAACTGACAACACAGCCCCATTGTTAAAGTCAACATCTACAGGACTCATTGAACATGGAAAAAATGAGCTGACACCTACATAGAGCCTCTATCCCTACATTATAGCATCTTTGGTACAGGAAGGTACTCTGTACACTACCAAAATAGAAACATAAACAACAACCCAGCCACAAACCTGTCATCTACAGTGTTGTCCTGCCTGCAAGATATGCTAGGGTAATGGTGGCACAAAGTTTGTTGGAGTAACCAACCAATATATAATTTGACTTAAAACCCACTTCTCAAGCTGGAACCCATACCCAACACTGCTTGGGTGACCAAAACAAGAGACTAGAGAGCTCAGCATCCTAGGGTAAATGAAATACTACTGTTCTAAAAAGAATTAAAATTAATATTAAAAATAGTAGCAATAAAAGTGACTCAATGGTATTTTGCTATACTCAGAGATCGGTGCCTTCTTCAGCCATTATCAGAGACACTTCCTCCTGCAGCAGATAGGAACAAACACAGAGACCCATAGTCAGATATCATACAGAGAGTGAGAGACCTTGGAACACTTAGCCCTAAAAAGGATAACTCTATCTATTCCCTCCCGCTCAAGGCTCAGAGAATCCCAAGGAAGAGGAACAGAAAAAAAGCATAAGAGCTAGAGGGGATGGAGGACATCAAAAAATCAAGTGCTTAAAATCAACAAGATTGACACATAGAAACTAACAGAGACAGATGCAGAAGGAAAATAATAAATTTTACACCTTTATACAGTACCAGGGAGATGGCTCAGTTGGCAAAGGCGCCTGCCATGCAAGCCTGACAACCTGAGTTCAGTCCTGGATGCAAAGGTTGATGGGAGAAAACCAGGTTGTCCTCTAATGTGTGTAGAGGATACACCTACACCTACCCTGTGGCACACGGACCCCTACACACAAACACACACACACACACACACACACACACACACACACACACACGTAATAATAACAGTAATGATTAACTGTAAAATATAACCAAAAGTTTCTCTCCTGTCTGCCAGTTCTTGAATAACCATTCAAAGGCTTAATATTAATTATAAATGTTTGGTCAATGGCTCTGGCTTATTATTAGGTAACTCTTACATTAATTAACCAATTTCTATTAATCTAAGTATTGCCACATGGCCATGGCATTACTGGTCTGCTGGCATGTTGTTCCTTGGGCAGCTGAATGGCATCTCCCAGATTCTACCCTTCTTCTCCTATATCTCTGCTTGGATTTCCTGCCTGACTCTATCCTGCCTTGCCAGAGGCCAAAGCAGTTTTATTTATCAACCAATGAGAGCAACACATATTCACAGTGTACAGAGGGACATCCCACAGTAAAATGCACAGAAAAGTAACATTTACCTAGTTTTGTACTACTAAGAGACAGCAAGATCACTCTGCTTGCTTTGGTGGCTGTAGGTATGGAATCTGGACAATAACCAAGGCAACATGGGTAAGAAGTTATATCCCATGCCCATCTTCAGGGTCCCTGCCTATGAAACCTGGTGACAAGTGATACAAGTCTATGCTTTTTTGTTTCTTCTTTTTTCCCAAAGAGAAAGGTAGTTTTTGAAGTAGTTCACTTGGGTATAGTGACTTATAAGTATATGACTTAGCATGAGGGCTCTTGGTTGAGCCTTTTTTTCTTTTCCTGATATTGTACTTGTCCTTTGTGTCATTTGCCATGAAGAGAACCGAGGGTAAGAGCAGAAAGAAGAAGGTCCTAGAAAGTCTACTGGTGGAAGTGGATAAAGGTCATCTTTTGTCCTGTCCGAGAACTTGACTTTAGGACCTTTGAGATTTCAGGTCTTTGCAGTCAGGGAACTGGCTGTATTGGTACATGCTAGGCAGGGAGTCTGAAACAGGAAAATGTCAAGCAGTGCTCTCTTTAGGTCCCAGGCAGTCTTTTTTGTGTCAAGGATTTACTGTTTTTGTTTTTTTTTTTCTTAGCTATCTTTGGGAGTACAAGTCTTTGGGAATGGAGGTTGCTTCTTCTGTAACTACCCTGTGAATACCTCTTTCAAAGATTTATTCTAAGCCTAGAGGATTACCAACTCATCTTTCTTTGAAAAGATTTATTGGGTTAAATTTATATTAGAATAAATGCATGCATTTTTAATAGCTTAACATGGTGAAAATTCAAATTCATGTTCAATCAAAAAGACTCCTGGCTGCTATTCAGACATTTTTAAAAATAGTATTCTGAATCTCACCTTCTAATTGTTTTTTACTCAGGTCACAAATTGGTGTGAAAAACACTTAGAACAAATTCTACTCAATATCAAAAAAGTAATTTAGTGTTTCTTGTCTAGTAATTACTATTGAGTATTTTTATGCAAGTTTCTTCAAGGAAGTGTCCATAGTCTCCTTCCAACTCTCTCTTGCTCCCTTTTGAGGCACACTGTTAAACTCTATTGGAATCATTCTTCAAATCTTTGTAGCAAAATGGTTCTAGCTTTTAAAAATTCCTAACCAACCAATTCATGGCCTCCCTGAAGTAAGGAAAGCCCTGATATTAAAAAAAAAAAAAAGCAACCCAACTGTCTTGAGGACTATTAGATTTATGTTGGTATCTTGATGCAAGCCAGCATCAATTAATAGGAAGTGCTAAGTCAAGATTCCGTTTGTTTACAAAGGGGGTAAATATTGCCACATGTGAAATTTGTCAGCCTCCACTTCATGCTGTGTGTTTCTTACACTCTCTTGTGATTTGAATGTCCTTTGGTCACAGTAAAAATGCACAGTCCATACAAACAACACTGCTCATTTCAGGTAGGATCCCTTGAGAATGTTCCCCATATAACCAAACGGCGTCTAGAGACAAACGGAACTAGAGCATTGCTGTGCAGGCAGGGCGCTCGTTTGCCTATTCTTCCTGTGTCTCACTCTGTGCTAGAAGACCAGCTCTACCTATGTGGCTGAGGACTTAGTTTTTTAATATTCCAGAATTCTGCTTACAGTGTGCCCCTTGGAGAAGGATACCAGTTACCTTAAAAATTTTCCAAAGAGAGAGTTCAATTGGTGTAGTCTGGGTCTCTTTCTTGCCTTCAGACTAATCACTAATATCAACAAATTTTTCCTAGTTTTCTACAAAGAGCTGTGGTACCACTGAATTATCACAAGTTCAATTAAAATATTGGTCTTCTATCAAGAAAATGGCCCCCACGTTTATTTATCGCAGGTACTCTTGAGGAATGAAGAATAAGAGACTTAATTAGAAATGAAGAGGGGAGAGAAAAAGATAGAAAATACAGGACAGACTTGGGAGGCTCTGGATCCTAATCCATCAGTCCCAGAGCTTTAGTCCAAAGGGCTATTTATAATAATGCCAAGGGGAGGGGCAAAGGACCTCCCCCAGCTAGGTACAGCCAAACACCTGATACTCGGGCCTGTGGTCCAATCAACCTCTTATGCAGTCCTGCTGGGTACAGCCACTAGGAAACTTAGTGGGCTCCAACACTTCCAATTTCCTTTTAGTTTATAAGACTTGAACAAATCTACCAACTAAGTTAATTTAAAAACACAAGATCCACCAAGTGTCAGAACCTGCCAATGAGTCAACTGGGTAGCTGGGAAGAGGTGTGTGGATTGTAGAGACAATGAAGAAGACAGAACAGAGTCAAGAGGACTGCCAGTCAATACCAGACAGTGCCTGAATTAATTTCACAGCCAGCTTATATACAAACTTGAAGGACATAAATTAAACAATGCACAGCACAGGCATTCAACCACTATCTATCCTGTCCTTGAGTCAAGGAGCAGGCAGTTTCATTTTCTACCACAATGTACCTCCAACTGGCATCAGCAGCCTACGTCTAACTAGATAGTGTGTTCCTTCTCATGGGCTAATCAAGACTTTTTCACAGCCCTGGAGCAAGCAAGCTTGAACTCTATTGACTCAGAATAGACTTCAGATTCAAACTAGGAAACTGACTCACTTGTGGGCTCCTACAACAAAGTAGGATAAAAGTTTTCAATTTTAAGGAGAAAAATAAGGAGGTACTAAAAGAGAAAACTGAACTTAAAGGAAAAAGGGGTGCAAAGGAGAAAAAAACATAATTTGATGCTTCAGCTAAATTTTATGTTTCATAATTGTAGTAATTCGACTTGTACAATTTGGGGAAATGATATTCCCAGATGTTTAGGAGAGTTGTTGTTGTTGTTGTTTGTGTGTGTGTAGTGTGCTGTGTTAAACCAAGAGTCATATCTGATAGAGGTATTTGTCACTAGAGGTAATAAACGGGCAGCATATTTCAACTGAATTTTAGAAACTTCTAAGACAAGAAATGATGAAATTGCAGGCTGGCAAGATGGCTCAGTGGTTAAGAGCACTGACTGCTCTTCAGAGATCCTGAGTTCAATTCCCAGCAACCATATGGTGGCTCACAGCCATCTATAATAGAATTTGATGTCCTCTTCTGACATGCAGGTATATATGCACGTAGAGTACCATGTACATAAAATAAATAAATCTTTTTAAAAAAATGATGAAATTGCTAATTTGCCAGAAATGAAAGAGAGTTTAAGGAACTATGTCAAGGGCACACCTTTAATCCTAGCACTTTCGAGGCAGAAGCAGGTGGATCTCTGTGAGTTCGAGGCCAGCCTGGTCTACAGAGCAAATTACAGGAGAGCCAAAGCTATTACACAGAGAAACCAAAAAGAAAAAAGAAAAAGAAACTATGTCAACTTTTAAAAGATGTATAAAAACAAGAATTATGAATATTTAGAAGTTGAGTCAGACTCTGAATTCCAAAGACGTTGTTTTCAGCCATATACTCTATCTTGTTCCAACATTGCCTCCTTCTTCATCATCCTCTCCTTCTATTCTGTTCTCTACCAATCGCCAAAGGGAACAAAATTCTGTTTCAGAGGAAAGTATTATTACCTAGTTTTAATTTTTATTTATTCTTTGAAAATTTTACATATGCACACAAGGTATCTTAATCATATCTACACCTTCATTCTCCACCTCCAGCTCTCCCCTGCTTCTCCCATCTTACCTCCCTCCCAACTTCATGTCCTTTTATAATTAAAATTTTTTTTAATACACTGAGTCCAGTGAGTGCACATGGTCACGGGGGGCTGTTGCAAGATATTTCATTACACTGTGTAAAAATATGTCATTGTGACTGGTTTAATAAAAAGCTAAACAGCCAATAGCTAGGCAGGACTTTCAGACAGTGAGAGCTCTGCAAAGAACAAAGGGGGAGACTTGAGAAGAAGCAGGATGTGTAGGGAAAGTGGTAAAAGCCATGAGCCACATGGCAGCATGTAGGTTAATATAAATGGGTTAACTAAGTTATAAGAGCTAATGAGAAACAAGCCTAAGCCAAGGCTGAGCTTACATAATCAATAATAAGTCTCTATGTCATTTTTTGTGAGCTGGTGGCCCAAAGTGGGGGGAAAATCTATCTACAGGGGTCATCCACTGGAGTATGCAGTTATTGTCTGTTTCTGAGAAAAAGCTTAGAGGGAGAAAAGATTCTGATATCTTTGGACAAAGGTGCTCCTCAACTTTACCTATGAGGTTGATATTCTTGTTTGGTATGACTGCTTATCTGTGAGTATATGAGCATTCTTAAAAAGTACAGTAGATGATACTTATTCTCAACTATGTCACCTGAGAACCCAGAGCAACTGAGTTCAAAACCCCTCTAGTAACAGTTTGAGCAACTATCATTTGTTGGGATACTTTTATATTTAGATCTTCCCCAAGCTGTCCAGGACATTTGGACTTTGGCTTTGTATAGTTTCCTGTCTGACAAGAGTACTGCTGACATTTGATGTAATGAAGCTGTAACTGAGGATACTATATTCTCTCAACAGCCATGATTTTATGGTCCAGGCTCCTTTATTTGATTCGAACCTTCATGTTTAAAACATACAAAATATTCTCACTATCCTCATTAAAGGGATTCTCTCATTGTTTGGAATTTTAAAACACTAGCTTTTAAACTGGTAGATTTTAAATCTTCTAGTACAATGCTCGACCATGGGGATACCCTGATTTCAGACACAAAACCCTTAAGACTAAGATGATAATAATAGTAATGAGGCCCAACCAATGGGATTACTATATAGCTATTGATTTTAGAAACAGTAAAATACAACACATTCCTAGATAATGTTCAATGCTTACACTTCCTGATGATGATAAGCTTGTCAAAATTGATGAAATGCCTGTGAACTCTATGAGGTAGAGATGTTGAACTAGAAATGTTAGAACAAATTGAACTAAATTAAATCAATAAAAACATGTCTTTAAAATGAAGGTGTCTTATTCAAGGTTTCAATTGCTGTAAAGAGGCACTATGACCACTGCAATTCTTTTTTTAATTTTATTTTATTTACTTAACATTTCTTTTTCATTTATTTTATATACTGACCACAATTCCCCTCCCTCTTCTCCTCCTGTTCCCTCCCCCAGATTCCCATCTACTCCCTCCCCATCCACTTCTCTTCCATCCTTGTTCAGAAAGGGGCAGGCCTCCCATGGGCTTAAGTAAGCATGGCACATCAAGCTGAGGTAGGACTGAGCTCCTCCCCCTGCATAAAGGCTGGATGAGGTAACCAGCATGGGGGAACAGGTTCCCAAAAGCCAGTTGACCACAGCAATTCTTATAAAGAAAAACATTTAATTGGGACCTGGCTTACAATTCAGAGGTTTAGTCCATTGTCATCATGGCTGGAAGCATGGTGGCATGCAGGCAGACATGGTGCTGTGAGTTCTACATCTGGATCAGCAGGCAGTGGGAAGACAAAGTGAAACACTGGACCTGGCTTGAGCATCTGAAACCTCAAAGCCTGCTTCCAGTGACATACGTCCTCCAACAAGGCCACACATACTCCAAGAAGGCCACATTTCTTAACAGTGCCACTCCCTGTGAGCTTATGTGGGCTATTTTTATTCAAACAACCACAGAAGTCATGATCATAGTTAATGCATATAGAGAAAAAATGGTTTTACAAAAGCTAGGAAGCTTGTAACCTAACAGACTATATCCTAAGAACCCATGTTCCCCAGTTAAAGTGAGTTTTCAAAGTATCCCCCAGCACAGTTAGCTGGGGGCAGGGGGGAAACTAAACAATACTAATAGCAGCACATAAATGAGGTATCTGCCTTAAAACTCTCTTTTGTGTTTTGTTCTCTTTTATTTCATTTTGAGACAGTGTCTAACTGCATACCCTGGCCGGCCTGGGACTCACGATGTAGAATGTAAAGCAGGCTTGTCTTAAACTTATAGAGATCCACCTGCCTCTGGATGCTGGGATTAAATGTGGGTGCCACTATACCCAGCACTTTTATGTGTTTTAACTTGGTTACCACAGTAGGTTACCTAGCTGTCTTCCTTTGATTTGGCATCCCTTTCCCTTCTTGTCTCCTCCATCCCTTCCATTCCTCCTCATTTGAACCTTCCCACCCTCAATACACCTGCTCTCTATCCTCATGTAACCTACACAGTACTATCTACCCAACTGTAAAGCATCCCACACATACTGTCCATTTTTAGTTTCTTGGATTCCTAGGGTACTCCAAAATGAGCACACCAAAAAGTAAAATGGAGAGACTGGAACCTGCATTATAAAAGAAACCATGTAGTATTTGTCTTTTCTGGGTCCAGGTCAACTGGCTCTGTACAGTATTTTCCAGTTTTGTGCATTTTTCTTGCAAATTTTATTTCATTTTTCTTTGAAGTTATATAACATCCTATTATGTATATGCATCACATCTGTGGTGGTTTGAATAAGAATGATCCCCATATATTTGAATGCTTAGTGATCAGGGAGTGGCAATATTTAAGAAAGATTAGGAGGTGTGGCCTTGTGGGAGGAAGTGTGTCACTAGAAGTCGGCTTTGAGTTTTTGAAAGCTAAAGCCAGGCCCAGTGGCTCTGTCTCCCTGAGGCCTGCAGATTGAGATGTAGAAATCTCAGCTACTTCTCCAGCACCATGCCTGCCTACATGCTGCCATGCTCTCAGCCATGATGATAAACTAAACCTCTGAAGCTGTAAGCAAGCTCCAATGAAATACTTAATAAGAGTTGCTGTGGTCATGGTGTCTCTTCACAGTAATAGAACAACGACCAAGACAACATCTTTTACCAAGTGTCAATTGATGGGCCTCTTGGCTGATTTCCTAGCTGTTGTGAATAGAGCTGCGATAAACATGGTTGTGAGAGTGTCTCTGTAAGTTGTAGATTCTAGTGGGTATGTGCCAAGGAATGATACAGCTGAGTCATATAGAAGATCAGACCAATATGCAAAGTGGCTGCACAAGTTTACACTCCCACTAGAAGGGTACACCTTACTGGGATGCTTCATATTGCCACAGAAACAGAAAAATGGCTGCAACAGGGACGCTTACCTTGGAGAGGTAAATCATGTATCTTTGTGCCTTCAGTGTTCTCACAGAGGCTGCTGTTCACAGAGTGCCTGTTCACAGTGTTTATGTAGGGGGAGGGGAGATGCCTTTTTTTTTTTTTTTTTTTGCATGCACTATTGTCAAAATTATAATTTCTAAGGAAACAATCCAGAGCAAACAAAGCAAAAGAGGTCACTGGCAAGAAACTACTTTAAAAAGATTTCTGAAAGTAAAAACTGTTAATGTGCCCCCTACCCGTTTCTCTAAGTAATTGCAATATTCATCCCTAGAATCTGTCCTCAAACGGAAAGATGGGTGCTTTTGAAACAGGCCAACAGTACACATCAGTGACCTGGATTCTTTCCAATGTATCCAGGAGGTTTTTCAAGGCTATGTCATTGCTCAAGCTACATTGTATCTAGTGTGTGGAATCAGTATGTCTGGAACTCCAGTATACAAACATGCTACTTGTTAGATTTCTTCAACAAGCCAACCACCACATATTTTAGGATATCAGTTGTGAATTATCTAAATTATAATCAATTCATACCGTCAAACATTTTGGAAAAGGCTTAGGACCTTTTACATATTATATAAATAATAGTATTTACTAGCCACTAAGCAAATTCTTTTTATCAGCAAATACCTTTTTTTTAAATTAATCTTTAAAGATTAGTCATTGTGCCTAATTAAATTTGTTAAGTTTTTCAGGTTTGTTTCTTTGTTTTGTTTTTCAAGACAGGGTTTCTCTGTGTAGCTTTGTGTCTTTCCTGGAACTCACTCTGTAGCCCAGGTTGGCCTCGAACTCACAGAGATCTGCCTGCCTCAAATGCTGGGATTAAAGGCATTCGCCACCATTACCTGGCAAGTTTTTCAGTTTTATGGATGATTCTCATTTAGCTATTTCAGAAAAGTTGTATAAGTTGTGTGTGTGTATGTGTGTGTGTGTGTGTGTGTGTGTGTTGTGTGTACACCAAATAAACACTAAACCTTTTCATATTATATACACATTTGACAACATACACTTAACAACATATTGGATTGCACTGTTGATGCACTAAGGAAATACAAGTTATAATCTCACCTTGTTACCAAAATTTATTTTGAAAATTGATTACATTTTCAAATGGTGGTACTCGTCCTTAGTCCCAGCGCTCAGGAGGCAGAGCCAAGTGGACCCACAGAGTGAGTTCAAAGCCAGCAAAACCTACATGGCTAGACCTAGATTCAAGACAAAAAAGAAAAGAAAAGGAAAAAGAAAGAAATGAAATTATACTTTATACCGATTTAAACTTGATTGACCTTTTTTTATGGTTTTTTGTTTTGTTTTGATTGGGTTTGGGTTTGTTTTTGTTTTTTGTTTGTTTTTGTTTTTTTAGGCAGGGTTTCTCTGTGTAGCCCTGGCTTTCCTGGAACTCACTCACTCTGTAGACCAGGCTGGCCTCAAACTCTGATATCTGCCTGCCTCTGCCTCCCAAGTGCTGAGATTAAAGGCATGGTCCACCACTGCTCAGCTTTAAAAACAATTTTAAAGACTCGGCCCCAGGACAGGCAATAACCTGGCTGTATAACTTTGTACAATTTACATCGTTTCCTGATGTGCAAATTGAAATTAGTAGAGTGTCCTAGTTAGGGTTACTATTGCTGTGATGAAACGCCATGTCCAAAAGCATGTCTCTTGAATACATGCCATGCCTGAGACAATGCTACATAAGCTTCACACACTATTACCGTATGGAGCAGCAAAATCCTCGTAGCTAAAACCCTGTCTTAAGAGAGGATAATGGGAGGCCGGTAGGTTAGTGCAAGAGAGGCAAGCACATCAGAAGAGTAGCAAGGGATGTCAAAGGGAAATGGGATGGGTGGGTGGAACAGAAAAGCGAAGGCCCTGAAGTTACCCTTCTGGAAAGAAAATGGACAGAATCCTAGACTCCCGAGAGTTCGCCCGCAGTCCCACGAAGGGTTCGCACTATAAATGCCTACGGGTCTCCACCACCTGGAGAAAAAGGAGCAAGTCCGGTGGGGCTGGCAGCCACACAGGTAAAACTAGGGCAACCCTACCCTCCTCCTGTCTACCCTGAGCAGAAGCTGAAGGTGCAACGCGAGCGGGCTTAAGCTGCCACCCAGCGCTCAGCTGCCACCCAGCGCTCAGCCGCCCCGCCTCCCAACGGCGGACGCCACCGCAGCCAGTTCCAGCCCGGCTCAGCCTCGCGGGGGCGCTCACGCCTCCAGGCGGCGGGAATTGGACCATGGCGGCCCCCGTAGCCAGACCGTAGTTGCCGCTGTCACCGCCTTTTCCTCCTTTCCCTCAGTTCCTTTTCACTTCCGGGGTTGTTCTAGATCCGCTGGTTCCGTAACAACATCCCGTTGGCTTCCCTCAGGCGGCGGGACCTGTGTAGTCGCCTCCCCCGGAGCGCCTGCCCGCCTGGGCTCGCGCGCTCCACGGCCCGGGCCGCCATGGCCACCAACCCGCAGCCGCAGCCTCCGCCGCCCGCTCCTCCGCCGCCGCCGCCACAGCCACAGCCTCCACCGCCGCCGCCGGGCCCTGGGGCTGGCCCCGGAGCGAGCGGGCCGGGCGGCGCGGGTGCGGGCGCCGGGGACCCGCAGCTCGTTGCCATGATCGTGAACCACCTCAAGAGCCAGGGGCTCTTCGACCAGTTCCGCAGGGACTGCTTGGCGGACGTGGACACCAAGGTGCGGGGCTGGGACGGCGGGCGGCGCGGGGAGCGGGGCCCCGCGTGCTCCGAGGGGCGGCTTCCTCAGACCCGACCCTCGCGACTCTGTCGCTCACAGGGCTCCTTTTGCAGCCGCTTCCTTTTTCCTGACCTGCAGCGGTGTGCCATGCACTCTGCAAGGCTTGGAATGTTCATTCATCCCCGTGTTCCTTTCGTAGGCTAGTGTTTCTTGAATACCTACTATGTGCCAGGCACTGCTTGGCCTCTGCAGTTACACCGCTGTGGTAAGCAAGACCAAGTCATTGTTCCTAGGGAAGCTGGTTTGGAAGCACTAGGGAAAACGGGACTCGGTTTAATGGTTCATTCTTATTTCTCGTGATTTATCGCTCTATTAACTTTGCACCCAAGTTGGTTTTTGCCCTCCTAAAGTTTCTTCGGTTGTAAAAAGCCACAGATTTGGCGTTTGCATACATCGTAAAGTGGTCATGGAGTTATTTGCAATGTGTTTTGCTGGCTGTTGGGGGGGCGGGTAAACATGCAAAGGTAGGGAGGCAAACCTGGGCAGACAAAAAAAGTGGGTTGGGGAGATAGTACTGTCGTTTGATCTCTAGCAATGACTGCCTGATTTAGTAGTTAGGTCAAGGCAGTTTGCTAAGATGAGAAGAGGCAGAGAGAGATGGAGGTAGAGAGAATGGAGCCGTTCAGTGGGGAAAGCGTGGAGGAGACATGACAGCAAATGCTGAAGTGGAAGAAGAACGGGGGTCGGGGTGGGGTGCGTTAGGAGAGTGAGCACGGTAAGGCAAGAGTCAGCAACAAGGTTCCGTATCCAAAAAGAAGGGGAACGGAGGAACCCGGTACTGTCCCAGAAAGGTGCTTTAGCGGAGTGAACCGAGGATGCAGGAAGGAGCAGTCAGTCAGTGAAGTTGGTGAAAAGCTACAGGAGTGTGTCTGGAAGCAGGTGAAGGGAGAGGTGTTGGTTTCTAGTGTGGGCTTTTTGTTGCTTTAATTTGGTTTAGTGTATGTATTTGGTTTTGCTTTGAAGTGGGAGGGTCCATTTGATTGGAACTATGATGATGGAAGTTTTTTTTCCAGACTGGCAGATCTGAAGAACCTGGTTCCCCTAAAAGGCGGGTGTTTACAGCACCTGCAAATCCTTGGCCTTGAGGTCGACTGCACACTGTTCTGCCATCTCCTCTAGAGAAATTCCTCCTAAGTACCTAAGGATATCTTCTCCTTCAAGGACTCTGCTGTTGGGCCCATTCCCTTAGCCTTTCTAAGGTGTTAAAGGTTTATTCACAGGGACTTTAGTTTATTAGGGTGTGTATAGGAAATATAATCTTACTTTACTTAGGGACTATCATGACCATATTTTAAAAGCATTGCTATTGCGTTTTGAAAAATGTTTTAATGAGAAAATATTAGGCATGGTTAGGTAAATATTTCCCCATATAAAGCTAGTTGTTTACAAGCAGCAAGTGGGTATTATACTTTGATGTTCTCAGAAACCTGAGGGTCTGTGTTGTCATTGTGTATATTGCATATAAAAGTTAAGTTTTAATATACAGATGAAGGAGGTGCAGTCTTCCCAACTCAACCTTTTATTTATCCCATCCCTACTAATTGTTACTACTGTGTCTCCATAGTATCCCTGCCAAAACTCTCAAAAGTAGATTATTAAAATGTTCCTTGGGGGAAAGAAGAGAAGTTGGTATGACAGTCTGAGAAAAACTAGTCCCTTCCTTCTCTTTAAACACACACATTAAAGTGCTGTGTTCAGTAGTTCACAGTGGTTGACTATAGGCAGTTTCATACAGTTCAGCCTTCTGCTCTGGATAGAGAGCTGAGGGCCCGCAGAACATTCTTCTCCAGGTAAGAGAAGCTTGAAGCTAGAGAGGAGCAGAACTGAAATGACATCTTCTTCCCAGCGAGTGGGCACACAGGTGCGAATAGTTACTGAAACTTTCTATAATCACTCAGTCTCTCTTCCCTTCCATCCTTGACTTTCTCCTCCCTTCTAGCCTTCTCTTCCCTTCCTCTCCCTTAGATAACAATTGTGTTGGTTTTAATTTAAAATATTTGTAATTAAGTCAAATTTCTATTTTTTTCTAAAATGTAAAAAGAAAAAGAATACTACCTAGGAATGTAACATTTATAACATTTTAATGAGTAGGCCAACATAGAGGTAATAATCCCTATTCGTACAAAGGACTATCACTTTAATAGAACTCTTGAATCTCATCTGCCACTCATGAAGTCTTATATTCTTCACAATTGAACCCAAAAGACTGTCCTGCTTTCTACCCAAACATATAGTGTATAGGCTCAGTTAACATGTGTAAGAATCAATACACTTGATAGCTTCCAGATGCTGTCCCAAGAACAGAGTGTCCACCTCAGTGTATCCACACAAGGATGAGATAGATGTACAATGTCTACTGCCACTCCTGGAGCCATATAACGCAGTCTAGTAAATTCTGGATCTCAACAAAATTGTTTGGGGGATTTCTAGTACTGAGAAATTATTAGTGCGTTTGAGCAAAGGGTCATGATCTGACTTATATTTTAGATGAGGTAGTAATTCATGATCTACTTTGGACAAATGTTTTGATGACCCTAACTTTAGAACATTTAACGTACTCTCCTAAAGATGGATGTGAGTTAGGCTTGGGTAGGCAAGAATACCAGGAAATGAGCCGCCTTGGAGCATGGGGGAAGAGTAGTAGGAAAGAGATTCTGAACACCCTCTGATGCTGGGGCTTCTGGTGGCATCTGCAGACTTTGCTTATCAGAAGAACTTGTTGATGCTAAATTTAAGGCAGGATCTGCCATGTAACACAGGCTAGCCTTGAACTCAGTGTGTAGCCTAAGTAGACCTTGAAATTGCCATCCTCCTGCCTCGATGATGCAAATGCTGAGATTACACACATGTACTATCATACTCTGCTAATGGAAAAACTTAGAAAAAAGAAAATTTTTCCTTTGGGGGAAGTTGAAATTTGAATTTATTTTGAGAGGACTAAAAAGCTAAATATATTCAAGTCTAATAAACACTTGTTAAAAGAAGAAATATACATTATAAATACTAGGGAGAAAGACATTTTCATGTTGAAAATTTCATGACTAAGTGGAGAAGGCCATAAATAAGTAACTGGGCAACTTTCTTGGGAAAGAGAAAGTAGACAGCAGCAAGAGTTGGAAATTGGAAATGATACTAGGATCTTCAATTCTGTTGTGAGGTAGGTACCTAGTTATTGGAGGACAGCGTTTTAATTACTTATCTGCCAAGCAGTGTGGACAAGAGCAGGGCTACACTGTAAAGGAGGTAAGAATTTCTGCTTTTGCAAAATACAGTGCCCTGCAAGAATTGTTGAGTGGTGGTATGTATAGAAGATGGTAGGAGCTGTGAAAGAATGGCTGTATAATAAGCCTGCGTTGGATGTCAGAATGACCTGGGATAGGATGAACTCTGAAGGTGAGAACTTTGTCAGATGGACAGGTAGAGGGAATGGGTATATGAAAATGGGTTGCTGGGATATATGCTTTTAAAGGAGAGAGGGAAAAGTGGCACAGGATGATACTGTGCTACTTTTCTTAAAAATCATTCTAGGTCACCCAACTATACTGAAGGAAAAAAAGACAGAGAGAGGAAAGATAACCTTGAATAAATAGGTAACGGGACTGACTGAGGCACTAACACAGAACCATTTCTTTCTTTCCTTCCTTTTTTTCTTTTCTTTCTTTTTTTTTTTTTTTTGAGATGCTTTCTCTTTGTAGCCCTTGGTGTCCTGGAACTCGTTCTGTAGACCAGGCTAACCTCTAACTCAGAGATCCACCTGCCTCTGCCTTCTGAGTGCTGCAATTAGAGTTGTGCACCACCACCGCCCTCAGAACCATTTCTTGAATAGGGATGACTTGATTTCATTTTCCTCCTCCTCCTCTTCCTTCTTTTTTTTGGGGGGTGGGGGGTAGATGTGGGGATAGCAGTTCTAAGCCTTGGACACTGTGCACCTTTTGAGCTGGTTAGTTCCTGTAGGGTCTGTCCTGAGCTGTGTAGAATATTCGATAGCATCCTTGCTCTCTCCTCAGTTAAGATCTAAAATGCTTTAGACATTACCAAATGCTTGCTTTCGGGAAGAGAGCTTAAAATCACTTTTGCTTGAGAACTACTTTTACTTCAGATTTGGATTATGGTTCATTGGTATGTCCCTGAGTAATTTCCCTTGAGTCTATAACTTTTACCTCCTATCTTACCAAACTGACTTCCATTATTTTAGTCATTGCATACTTTGCCAGGTGAGTTGTGTGTCTGTTTATGCTCAGCTAGTGAATCCCTGTGCTCATATGTATAATGAATTCCCACTCTCCAACCTCCTTGTGCCAGCACCAGGTCCCAATCTGTGTTTTCATTTCTGTTGCCCTTGTGCCCCCTTCAGCTACTAAATAAGACTACCAGTATATAGTCCCAAAGCTTCTGACCTTAGAGTTTTCTAGTCCCCTTATTACTTTCTTGTGTTGTTGGCTCTGGCCACAATGAAGGCCAGTCTCCTCCCTAGTTACATCATGCAACTTTGAAACCAATTTTCCAGGTCAAATGCCACATTCTCACTCAAGACTTCTTTCTTGGGCTTTGCTGCCTTTCTTTGTTTCCAATCCTCCAATATTAACATTTGTGTCTTGTTTCTCCTCTTTTGTCTATAAAAAAAAAAAAAAAAATTGTCTTCTCTATCTTACTTTATTTCCAAACAGCTTGTCTTAGACAAAATAGGCAGTATTTGAAAGCTATAACTGAGAAACTTTCTATCGACACTGTAAGAAAGAAACCTTAGGCCTATTAAATGTACTAAAATTATTGAACCAGTTATCAATTTGTATGAATTAAAGGTTTCTAGCATTTATGATTTTTTTTTCTTCTTTCTAGCCTGCCTATCAGAATCTGAGGCAGAGAGTTGACAACTTTGTTGCAAACCACTTGGCAACTCATACATGGAGTCCGCACCTTAATAAGAACCAACTGAGAAACAATATCCGACAGCAAGTTCTGAAGTAAGTCTGAGTAGAGTGCACAGGTTCAATTTAACATGCTGCTTGCTACTTACTTTGTCAGAAAGCAAACAGAAGTACATTCTCCTGATGGCAGTTTTGGAAGGTTGATGTGCCTTCGTCTAGTATAATTTTGGAGTATGGTCTCCTCATTTCATATTTCTCCTATAAATTTTAACTCTTTTCTTGTAGTGGCATATCTTGAAGAAAATTTGTCCAAGAAAAGTCTCTATGTAAATATTAATAGATGCAAATGCTATGATGTCCTAGACAGTTATACTCATAACAGTTTTTTTGTTTACCAAACAGAACATGATAGAACCCTAAAATTTAAAAAAAAAAAAAATTGCTTATTTGAAGGTGTTTTGTTTTCTAAATATATAGTATGTAGCCAAAAGAAAATACATTTGATCTGTCTGGTCATTTTTGTACCAGCATAAGAAACAAAGAATAAAAACTGCAATATTTGAAAAAGTCTGGAATATTTACTTTTTAAAAAGGACAAACTTGATTTACAATCTTTCACTTGTTTTTGAATATAAATATTTGCTAAGACAAAAAGACTTTCTATCCCAGTTGTTTAAAGAGTGCCTATTCTTCCTGCTTTGACAAATATTTATACTCAAGAACATTTATAAAATATGGCTTTAAATAGGTGAGCAATCTAACTCAAGCCTATGTAGTGTGATAGTTCTAAGCCCCAGAAATAAAAATTCACTAAAAAGTCCATTTAGCCCCAGGTAATACTAGAAACCTGGAGCCTGGGAGCTTAGACTGTGTCTCCCTGTGCATAAGAAAAGGAAATAGCACCAGCTTTGTTGTCTATGTTTTAAAAGCTGTTTGAGAACCTGTAACAGAGTCCAGGTGAGATCAAAAGATGCCATCGGAAGGCTGCTTAATACCACCTGTTGGTAAAAAGTCAAAGCTGTTTCCTGAAAAGAAGATGCTAGAAGGAGTCTATTGAGTGGCAGGGCAAGAAGGCCCCTTCTTTCCACAAAGGCCTTCAGTAGAACAGCGAGCAGAGCAGCACCGCAAAGAGAGCTGGAGTGGGGTGGGGGTTGGGGGGGACGGACACGGGACACTCCCATTTGTATGCAATGCTGCTGATAATCCAGGGCTCTCTTTCAACGCTTTCTAGCTGCTGCCCTTCTCACAAATGATTGCATTGCTTCATTACCATCTGTTTAAAAGGCTCTGGCAACCTTTGTGCTGATCCAGGCCACAGGATGCTACAAATCTTGCACTGTCTTATTGTCCCATGCTGAGAGACTCAAGCAGAAGACTGGTTTTCTGGAGTTTCATGTATACTTTAGTGTTCAAAATCTGTAAGATGAGGAAGCTGTCATTTATTTTATTGTAGGCAAAGGAAAGGGAAATGTGAAAATCAATCACTTAAGATCCTGATACCAATAACAGACATCTTTACCACATTTTCATGCCTGGTAAAAAGTAAGGAAGCCAATGATTATGGCAGTGGTGAACACTGGTGCTGGCTTCCTCTAGACTAGAGACTGAGAAGGAGAACGGCTGTATTCTGGATAACTTAGCTGCTACTCTTCCTGAGGTTTCTGTAAATTTTCCCCTTGTTATCCTCTGGTTATGGAGCTCAAAGAAAAATGTTGGGAGTAAGTTCTCCCTTCCACTATGGGATCCAGGGATTGAACTCAGGTCATTGGGCTTGAACAGTAAGTGCTTTTAACCCCTGAAATATCTTGCTTGCCCCATTTGCAAAGCTTTATGTTAGTGATAGTAACATATTAAAGCTTTCCTTTTCCCTAGAGAAGTATTTGTTTTGTTTTGTTTGTGGGGGGGGGGGTTGTTTTGTTTTGTTTTGAGGCAGGGTCTCACTATGTAACTCTGGCTATCCTCAACCTCACTCTATAGATCTGGCTGGTCTCGAACTCACAGAGGTCTGCCTGCCTCTGCCTCCTGAGTGCCAGGATTGAAAGCATGCATCATTGTATCAGGCTTAGAAAAGGATTCTTTAGTTGCATGCAAATGAATACTGTATGGATGGACTAGTTATAGAAATAACTAATCTGAAGCAGGTTTTCATAAACACACTGGAGAAAATACTCAGCTGATTGACCAAGGTTAAGGCATTGCAGTTGCCATTTGTGTAGCAACTTAAGACAGATCAATGCAGTAGCTTATCTTTTGATTCAGGAGGAAGGAAATTTTTATTCTGCTTATGTATTCATTTACAACGCAGAATCTGAAAATGTTGAATAGCTTTCTGTAATGATCTTGACAGAATTTTAAAAGAGAAGGACTTGATTTGATTTATGTATTTACTTTTTTTTTTTCAGTACTAAGGGTTGGATCCAGGTTTTCATAAATGCAGAATAAGCACTCTGTCACTGAGTTACTTCTTTTTAAAGGGTATCAGTATGTAGTCATGGGTCTCAAAGTCTGTATGTAGCCTAGAATAGCCTGGAACTGGAGTGCTAGAATTACAGGAACTGACTTCACCACCATGCCTGACTTCAGCCCTCTTTTATTTTCTTTTTATTTTGAGAAAAGTTCTCCAAATACCCGAGCTGGTCTTGAACTCTTGTCCTGAGTTTTCCCTATTGCTCAGGCAGGCAGTAAGCTTGTGACTATCTGCCTCAGCCTCCTAAGTAGCTGGTATTATAGACATGTACTACCAGGCCTGCATAACTTTAACCAGGAACATATCTATTGTCAGCATTTGTCTTTACCTGTGGACCTAGAGCTGAGACTTTCCTGTCTGAGGAAGCAGCTAGGGAATACCCCAAGGCAGGGAGCCTACAAAGAGCAGTGGATCAGTACCTCTGGACAGAATTTTATATAAGATCAGAGCTGATGTCTGTGGGAAGAAAGACTACATTTAGGAGTACTTTGTTTACAGGACAAGAAGCCAAAACATAGGCAAACAGAGAAGGCAACTGAAGCAGTATTTTTAGGTTCAGTGGATTTTATTCTTTCATTTTGTGCCTTTGTGCTTATGCCTTACAGCAGAACTTTTTAATGATTCTTTCTGCTGTATTTGCAAGTCACCTTTAAGGGGACAAAAAGGACACCTTTAAGATATAGCACTGTTTTCAAGATTTGTGTTCTGTTTTTTAATCTTAGAACTTTAAAAGGCAGGTAACCTACTTTGTTGCATGTCAGCTCATTTTTCTTTATGTCCCACATAAATAGAATTATAGTACCACATGGCTGCAAAGTGCCTTAGGAATTGAAAATCCAGTCCACCCTCACTTCAGACAGGTGCACTCAGAAACAGCATCTGACAGTTTAAAGACCAACTCCTTGCCCATTCTATCCCTAAAGATGGAGGCCAAGAAGCAGGTGACTAATGCTTCAGTCTCTCAAAGCTGTCCTGGGTCTTTGATTCCTCCTGGTGCATTCTAGTGTTCTTAAATCTATTGTGCTCAGACGTCATTTTACAGAAGTGCTGCTTCTGTCCTTGCCACTCCTCTGTCTGCCTTGTGATGTTCTTTAACGTGGAGCCCCTTTCCTTCCTTCCACATCTATACAAATCAAGACTCAGCTCAAATGGCTTCTCTTAGTGGAGTGGTCCCAACTTACCTTGGACATAGCCAATAATCCTTTACTCCTCTCTCTCCCCTCAGGACATGGTGTGAGTTCATGCCTAAACTCTTGTACTTCAGTTGTCTCAGTCTCTAACCAGCATTCAGGGCCCAGGTCTGGTTTGTAGCTGCCTGGTGGCCAGCATGGTGCCTTTTGTGTAGAAGACATTCATAACCTACCTCTTGAATGACTAAATCATCCTGTTTTATAGCAGGAAGGTAATAAAAAGAAAGCCAGACATCTTGAGTTTTATTTTTGTTTTCCTTGTTTCTTGTTTCTTAATTTGATGAAATTATACTTTGTGTATATTCTTCACTTTAACTGGAAACTCTAAGACTTATAAAAAAAGTTTATATTTTCTATTTTTAAAAAAAAGAAAGTTTCAACATTGAGAGATTTACTTTAGGCCTGGAACTCATCAGTCGTGAGGTGCTCTTGTGTTCCAGGGATGGAGGATGAGCGAAGCACCACCTCTCTTGTGTTCTGTAGTGCTGAAGCAATTTCAAAGGCCTTTTATATGTGTTAGTTTTTCCACCAGTGATGCATTGGTGGATCGTTTACAAATGTCTTTGTAGTATAGCATACCTAAAACCACTACTGTATTAAACCGCCCAAACAGACTATTGAAGGTTGAACATATCTATAGTATATGCTGTTTTATTTAAAATATTTTATGCAAATAATATAAATTATTTCTTTTCCTTTCTGTGAATTACCTGTATTTCAGATCAGGAATGCTGGAGTCTGGTATCGACCGAATTATTTCTCAGGTTGTGGATCCAAAGATCAACCACACATTCAGGCCTCAGGTGGAAAAAGCTGTGCATGAATTTCTGGCCACACTGAATCACAAGGAGGAAGCTACTGGCAGCACAGCTCCTGACGACGAGAAGCCGGACTCTTCCGTCATTCCCCAAGGTGCTTTGCTTTTACTCTTGTCAGTTGCTGTGCTCTCCTTGATCTGGTTGCCTACCTAGGGACGTTTGGTTCTTTAATACCTTGCTCCACTTAGCTACTCAAGTGAAACTACATGTACCTTCAGTATTGCTCAGATTCGTCAACTGGCATGACATTTCTTCCTTGAAATTAATTTTAAAAAGCATTTTAATAATTATGAGTTTATGTGTGCATGATCACTGTAAGAGAGGAAGTAACTGGAAAAAATTAGTGAAGACATTCTTCTCACAACTAGAATGTTCTCAGATTTATTGGTACTCTTCCTATAAGACACTGTACTCAGGAGACTGAAATTTGTGAGTGTGTATGCCAGCACTATACCTGAAAACCTACAGGAGCATGCATTGCTGCCCAACTTCTAACAATGGTGTGTTGTGTAGATGAAGTGGATGGGTGTGCTTTTTGAATGAATTTACTTGAAGCCTTATCTTCTCGTTGAAGGTGTTCCTGCTCCTGGGCCCAGTGCTAATGTAGCCAGTGATGCCATGTCAATCTTGGAAACCATAACTTCTCTTAACCAAGAGGCTAATGCTGCCCGAGCTTCAACAGAAATGTCAAATGCCAAGGCCAGTGAGAGAGTACTCAGAAAACTCTCATCTCAGCCCAGCACTGACATCAGCACTGACAAAGAGAGAGGCGCAGAGGATGGAGCTGATAAAGAAAAGGCTACCCCTGATTCTGGAGCTGAGAGCGTAGAAACTGCTCCCAAGTCAGAAGAACCTAGTGATCTCCCTTGTCCAGTGGAAGAAACTAAAAATCACACGAAAGAGAATAGCTTACTTTTACTGAGTAAGGATGTTCAACAGGAAAGCAGTGACCAAAAAAATAAATCGGTGGACAAAGGGGAAAAGAAACCAGACAGTAATGAGAAAGGAGAAAGAAAGAAAGAAAAGAAAGAAAAGACTGAAAAAAAAATTGATCACTCCAAAAGGAGCGAAGATACGCAGAAAGCAAAAGATGAGAAACAAGCAAAGGACAAAGACATAGAGAGCATGAAGCTTCCTTCTGAAAAGATCAACAGCAGAGCCAGGGCTAGCGAGGGGACAAGAGAAGGTGCGTGCACTCATCCATGTTTCTTTCAAGAGCAGGCTGTTCCTCAGGGGAAGAGGAACAGTGCCACATTTGGCTTTGGATTTTAATGATTTGTTTTGATGCTTCCATGTCAGACTTGAAAACTTGTAAAACTATAAAAGTAATAAGCTGGGCATGATGGCACACAGCAGTAATCCCAGCATAGTGCGTGATGATTGCAGAATCCAGACCAGCCTGGGCTAAATAATCAGGCCCCATTTGGGCTAGGGGGAAGAGAGGCAATTAATATTTATAATTTCTTTTCTATACTGATGTGTCTGTTCACAAAGAAAATTAACAGAAAAGCTACAAACTTGTGTTATCATTTATGTTCACACTGTTCCAAGCAACTTAAGCTGTATGTGCTAATCTTCAAAATACCAGGTAGTAATAATCAGTTACTTAAAATTTATACTTGTACATATCTTTACATTGCTAATTAAAAGTTATTTTTGCAAATTACTATTTTACTTTTGTATTTTATTAAGATAGCTGCCTTTCTGATAGCTGATTTCTTTGACATCTATTTAAAGCAGGAAATTTTTCATATTTAGGGCTTAGGTTTTGAATATGTTCTAATGGCTAGTTGTTTGTTTCATTTTCTTCTTTAAGATTGCTCCTTGATGGATTCTGATGTAGATGGCCTCACTGACATCACAGTTAGCTCTGTCCACACCAGCGACCTTTCATCTTTTGAAGAAGACACAGAAGAGGAAGTTGTCATGTCTGATAGCATGGAAGAAGGCGAGATTACATCAGATGGTAATGCACTTTTCTCAATGTCTCTACGATGTTTCTATTAAGCATTATTTGTGTTCTGTTCTAGTGCCTACTTCTTGACAGAGTGTGGCCTAGCAAGAGCCTGCTACCTTGTAATTGCAAGATTGGCTTCTGACTGAACTGTAGGGTTTCTATCTAATCAACCTTGTACATGTTACTACAAACCTTAGTTCTCCATGGCCAGGGCCATCATCTCAGACTACTGCAAGACAGAAAGGAGATAGTGCACATAGAGCTACTTTTGTTATGTGTAAAGGACACTTAGCAGAAGAAGTACAAGCTAGAAGACTGCCCTCACTTCTGGCACCAGTTAGAAACTAAGAAGTCCTAAAAGAAACCTTCTGATTGGTTTAATAAAGAGCTAAAGTCAGAAATGTCCCAAACAGGAGCTCTATGCATATTCTCTCTGGAATTGTGGGCAGTTTTACTTCCTTGACATGTATTTCTATAATAGGGATAATATATGATCAACCACAAAAGTTCACCAATACTTTAGTTTGAAATTTTTACTTGGGCTCCAGGATATAGTCATAAAGACTTACTTGCCCTTCTGTCTCTAGACCCTCAGGAGGACTTGCTGCAGGACCCAGCCCCCGTCCCCCTTTCCTAACCATGGTAGACTTTAATTTGACCTCAAGAAAAGCAGGCAAGCAGAAACACACCAATCAAGTACATCATCCTGAGAGCATAGAGATGACCTCACAGAAGCCTAGGACAAATGTCAGATCTCTCTGGACAAAGCTGAAGTCTTTATATACAGTTGCTTGTCAGCTAACCCTTTCTAAGTGCTCACAGTCCAGGGACTGTGTCTTAGCTCCTGCAGCACTGGCAGGAGGCACAACGAAGGGAACAAAGCTTGAAGTATGCCCAATCCAAAGTCACAGAGCCACTAGCCAAGGCAGAACCCAAACCTGAGTCTACTTGGAGCTGGTACATCATGCTGCTCTTTGCCCTGGCATACTCTTGCTAGTAGGCAGCATTCTTTACATTTCCTCCTAACTTTGCATAGGATGCCTGTAGCCAGCTCCCAAATAATGACACAGAGACTTTTTATTAATTATGAAAGGTTGGCCTCAGCTGTGGCTTGTTCCCAACTAACTCTTAAAACTTAAATTAACCCACTTATTTTAATCTACGGTCTGCCACATGGCTCATTACCTCTCCTCAGTACTGTACATCCAACTTCCTTCTTCTCATCTAGCTGGCAAAACTCTTGTGTCTTCCTTCCCAGAGTTCCTATCTCTCCCTGGAAGTCTTGTCTATCCTCTCCTGCCTAGCTATTGGCCATTCAACTCTTTATTAAACCAGTCAGAAGGCAGTGAAGAAGGACAGAGACACATCTTCACACAATGTACAAAAAGATTATCCTAACAGATGCCTAGGGAAAAACTCAGGGAAAAAAGTAGAACTAACTCCACAGATAATTTTCTTAGTCTTCGTGTCTTTAACTTTTATGTGTTTCTCCAGGAGAAATGAACTTATATATTCAAAGTAGGATCCAGCAGTGCACCCTAACTGATGTTGGTCCTCACTGTACTGCCCATGAGGGAAGACTAGTTCCCGTCCTGAGAATTTCCCCTCCTGAGTGATTTCTCTACTCTGCTGATGCTTTGGGGTCTGTTGGGATGCTTTCTTGATTGGGGCTAGATTTTATGTGCATAGGCTCTAAAATATAAGAAGCTCACTAAGGGCAACAAGTAATAGGAAATGAAAACATTCCTTTTTTTCCATTTCTACTGTGTCAGATGGAAAGATTGCCTTCCTAATATAGAGGTTTTAGTTTAAGGTGTAGGAACTGTGATTCCTGCCTTTTCCCTGAATTGACAAGTAGGCATTAAGATGTCAAGTGTGAGCTGGGTGAGGTGGTGCACAGCTTTATTCCCAGCACTTGGGAGGCAGAGGCAGGCAGATATCTATGAGCTCAAGGCCAGCCTGGTATAATGAATTCCAGGACAGCCAGAAGACCCTTCGTCCAAAAACTAAAATAAATAAAAAAAGATCTCCAGTGTGGGTTTTTTTTTGGTTTTTTTTTTTTTTTTTTTTTTTGGTTTTTTTTTTGGTTTTTTGAGACAGGGTTTCTCTGTGTAGCTTTGCACCTTTCCTGGAACTCACTTGGTAGACCAGGCTGGCCTTGAACTCACAGAGATCCACCTGGCTCTGCCTCCCAAGTGCTGGGATTAAAGGCGTGTGCCACCACCGCCTGGCTTCCAGTGTGCTTTAAAGTGCAGCTTCAAGTGAACTTCCTCGATAAGGACAAAACCATTCATATCCGGTCTACTGACAAACGAGAATTAACTATTTGTCAAAATACATCATTAAAATAACTGGGAGGAGCAGAAGGCTAAGGGGACTCCTGGCTTAATAAACCCAAATGGCATAAAGAGGAAGGGGAAACTTCAGTTGAGACTGGCAGGAACCATCCAGTAACCTCTGAGTGGGTCCTTCCCATCAGATCATACTCAGGTAAAGGCCTCGCAATAGTGAGTCCAATAAAGTGTTACTTGGCTTCCGTGTTGAGCCTGCAAAAGCATGCTGCTCCAGGTGCAGAGTGGAGCCTAGTTCTCAACATGTCCTGCTTATTCTTTGTTAAGATCAGTTCTGGCAGCTTTCATCTATACTTCATTTTTCATTTAGTAACACAAGTACTTACAGTGTCTAATTTTTCTTGGTCAGACTTTATATGTGAAGTGATTTGTAGTTTTTTAAAATGTCAACTTCTGAACTTTCTCATGCAGACAGCCCTTTGGACCTTTAAATATATTTGAAGTATATTGGTGTTTTTTACTGCTTATGTGACATGTTGATGCTGTTGCTAATTACAGAAGCACTCATTCTTTATATTGACTTCTTTCCAGATGAAGAGAAAAACAAACAGAATAAAACAAAAACTCAAACCAGTGATTCTAGTGATGGAAAAGCCAGAAGTGTACGGCATGCCTATGTTCACAAACCCTATCTTTACTCAAAGTACTACAGTGATTCTGATGACGAACTCACAGTAGAGCAGCGGCGGCAGTCCATTGTAAGTCCAGTTGATCCCTTGCTGATTAGCAGTGGTCCTCCACCTTCCTAGTGCTGTGACCTTTTAATATACAGTTCCTCATGTTTTAGTGACTCCCAACCAAACCATAAAATTATTTCATTGCTACTTCATAACTGTAATTTTGCTACTGTTATGAATTGTAATGTGTAACCAGAGGCTTCTCCAGTCCTGCCCAGCCCCGCAGTCAGGACGAATCTCTCCCACTAGCATCCTACAGCTGCTTGATCCCAAGTAAACACACAGTGGCTTATATTATTTACAAACTATATGGCCTATGGGTCAGGCTTCTTGCTAACTAGCTCTTTAATTTTAAATTAACCCATTTCTATTAATCTGTGTGTTGCCACATGGCCGTGGCGTTACTGGTCTGCTGGCGTGTTGCTCCTTGGGTGGCGGGCTGGCGTCTCCTCCTACTCTCCTTTCTCCTTTCACTATCTCCTGGATTTTCCCGCCTGGCTCCATCCTGCCCTGCCATCGGTCAATACAGCTTTATTTATTAGCCAATGAGGGTAACACATATTCACAGCATACAGAAAGACATCCACAGCAGTAATGTAAATATCTCATATGCAAGATATCTAATGTGAGACCCCTGTGAAAGGGCTGTTTGACCCTCAAAGGGATCACGATGCCCTGGTTGAGAACTGCTATGATTTAGCCTGCTGCACCAGGTTGACAAAATTTGAGTAATAGTCTGTCCAAGATACTAGTATGCACAGAGCAGACATGGCCTTGCTCTCAGGGAACTTGCCATGGAACTACATAGACTAGACACAAAGGTGATTATATCATTGTTACTATAATCAAAAGTGAAAAAATGCAGCAGTGTTTTTCATATTATGAAAATGCTTGTTTCCATATGGCTCATTTCATATAAAGATACAGTGTGCAACTAGTCTAGTATTGAGGGAATGCAGTCCACTGATTCCCTGGATTTGAAAATGCTTCCAATTATCAAGTCCCATTCAATTAATGATAGATTCTTAAACAAAATTCATTGGTTCTTAAATGGCTTACAATTTAAGAAGCATTAAAATAGGAAAAGTTTCTTATTTCAAAATGAAGGGACATTGCAGAAAACACTACAAAGTGTGATTGCTAGCTAGCTTTCCTTCTAGGCTTATTTCTTAGAGAGAATATTGGGTAAGAGCTGTACCTGCTTAGGATTTTTGAAATTTTGGCTTGGAGCTCTGAGCTAGAAAGGAGTGGTAAAAATAACAAAACAATGAAAAGTTTTCTCTTTTTTTTTTTTTTTTTTTTTTTGAGACAGGGTTTCCCTGTAGCTTTGGAGCCTGTCTTAGCTCTGTAGACCAGGCTAGCCTCAAACTCACAGAGATAGATCCACCTGCCTCTGCCTCCCAAGTGCTGGGATTACAGGCGTGCGCCACCACTGCCCAGCATGAAAAGTTTTCTTATCTGTGCCTTCTATCATCTGGTAGCTGTCAAAATAGAGCAGTCATACCAGTACCTATGTACACATAGTGTATGTCTCCTTTTTATTTGTTTTTATGATTTATGTGTATGTTTTGCCTGTGTGTGTATATGTGTACCTAGTGGCTGCAGAGTTTAGAAGAAGTTGTTGGATCCCCTGGAACTGGAGTTAGTGATGATTGTTAGCTATCATGTGGATGCTAGGAACTGATCCTGGGTCCTCTGTAAGAACAAGTACTTTTAACAACTGAGCCATTTCTTTAGCCTTATGTATGTGTGCATATCCCACTGATGTGTAAGACCATCGGAAGAGCAAACTAAAACTTTGTTAGCAGGGGCAGCTTTGACTACTTGGATCACTACTTCAGAGGTGCACTCTCAGGTTTTTTTTTATGTTCTCTCAGAATGTCTTTGCTTTTACCTGATAATATGTCAGGCAATTTTATGGTTTTAGGCTAAAGAAAAAGAAGAGAGACTTTTAAGAAGGCGAATCAATAGAGAGAAACTTGAAGAAAAACGAAAACAGAAAGCAGAGAAGACGAAGTCTTCCAAAGTGAAGAACCAAGGTATAGCAGGTAGTGCTGCTATTTGAGAGTACCTTATGCATGCCATCATTTTCTAGTTAGTCTCATATTGCTTGTGGCATATGCACATAGAATAAAGTGATCTGTTCCTAAGTGTGGAAGCAATTTATCCTGCAGTAGTGAATGAATGGACTTCAGATAAGAGTAGTTGAGTGTTTCTGATGAAGATCGTACAGCTAGCCTATACCTTACATCATCTTTGCTTTTTCTCTTTCCTTTTCTGTCCTTCTCTTTGATGCTGGGGATTGAACTCAAAACCACAAACTTGCTCGAGCTGTACTTCCAGCCCTTGTGCTGACGTTTATCTAGCAGAGTAAATATAACAAAATTAAGGTCTGTTTTTCCTAGCAGAAGTTGAGACCCATTAAAGGTATTTTGTGTTTTAAAGTAATTATAAAACCTTAATGCAAAGTAAATATAGCATTGTTACAAAGCTGTCTTTAAAGTAAAGCTTATTTATTTATCTATGTATTTATTTATTTGTTTATTTCTAGGCAAAAGTAGTGTGGACCTAGAAGACTCATCAACCAAGACTTCGGAACTGAAAGCCCCAAGAATTAAAGAAGTCCTTAAAGAACGGAAAGTTTTAGAGAAAAAAGTAGCCTTAAGCAAAAGAAGAAGAAAAGATTCAAGGTACATTTTTATCTGCTGTGTTCTAATTGTCAGATTAGTGGCGTACTTCCAGAAGAGGGCATTGAACGTGGTCATAGGCTGTCTTAAAAAGTAGCCAGGTGTGGTAGTGTACACCCTTAATCCCAGTACTTAGGAGGCAAAGGCAATGGGATCTCTGAATTTGAGGCTAGCCAGGTCTTCATAGAGAGTTTCGGGGTATCCAGGGCTCTAGAAAGAGCCCATATCTCCCCATTTAAAAAAAAAAAAAAAAGTCCTTTTCACTTAGTCACTGCACATTGATGGGTTTGTGAGTTTTTGTGTTAACTGCCATATCTATTTAGCAAAATAATGCTCGTATGTTCACTCCTGGGTCCCATGAGCTCCCCAATCATGCTTTTTTTTTTTTTCCAGTCAGATTTACAATACTAGGCATGTATTTCTTCTTAAAGATCAGGCCTTAAATCCAGCCAAAATGTGATTAGTTACATCTAGAACATTCATGCCACTATTGTACCTATAAGCATGTCTTGCCATGCTAGTCATTATTGTAGCTCACAGGGTCCACAACTTTGTAGGACTGTAGATGACTCCCTCCATCCCCAGGAGCCTTCTGGCACTATGAAATCTAACCAGCAGGAAGATGCTTTCAGAGTAGTACCAGCTTGATGTCTCCATGTCCTGGGACCAATGTGTGTGGTGTTTTCAGTAATAGGATATTACTGTCAACTTATGGTGGCCACTGAGATTGTTGGCAGTCGTCTATATTGTATTGGGCATCTCTGAGACCCCCTCCCAACCAACAACTTGAGGGGAAGCATCTCATACCTGGTACTACGTTTTTATTTGGCAACCTGTAGCTTCTAGGGGGAGCATTATCTTCTGTGGGTCCCAGGGATAGAACTCAGGCCACCTGTCTTGGCAGGAAGCAGCTTTACCTGATGGGCCATCTTGCTGACCTTAACATTCCTAATCTAAAAACAGAAACTGATGCACTCATGAGAATGAGTGCTACTTTGTGATAGAAAATAATTGTAGTGGGGGAAAAAGAGACTGTAACAGAAAAACAGAATAACGAAAACAACAACCTGTCAGGGAAAAACAAAGAAAGAAAGTGGTCATAGAAAGTCTCACATTGAATATAGATGTTACTATGTGTTTATGATGGTCTTGGAGTTCGTTTTTATCTTCTTTCACTGTGTTAAGAATATAGCATTTTAAAGTAACATTTTAATTAATTTTGTGAAAATCTGATAGAAGCTTTAGACTCTACCCCAGAAAGTATAGAGACATAAGCATGAAGCTTTCCCTGAGTATCAGAGAGTGGAGTTCATGGGCCCCTGGAAGTACTAGTGAAGTATCTTGTCTGGGTCTATGGTAACCACTTACTAACTGGTTGTATCTGTTCACCAGTCTTTTCAGGATCTGTTTTTTAACATCATCCCACCATTTTTCCCCTTCACATAAAGTCAGCTTCTTTTAATTTTTTAAGCACTGTATTGTCATTGCTAGTTGTTTAAAAATTACAAAGGCAGAGAGACTTCTGAAAGTAGCTATGATGTGATGTGAATGATGAGCTACAGTTTTAGTGTTCTATTATATTATAATTTTTTTTAAGTTTACTTTTTAAAAATTTTTTTATATGTATATGTGTACACATGCATTTATATGTACCACATATATGTAGGAGCCTTTGGAGATGGTGTTAGATCATCTGGAACTGCAGTTAAAGTGGTTGTGAGTTGCCATGTGGGTGCTGGGACCCAAACCCAGGTCCTCTAAAAGAGCAACAGATGCTTTTAGTGGTTGAGCTCTCTCTCCAGCCCATCTTTGCAACTACGTAAATTAATCATAAACTTCAAGACAAGCAGATTTCCAGAATTCAGAGAGAGTAGTCAGTTCTCAGGCTTATTGTACCCTGTTCATCCTGCTCTGAATCAAAACAGCCTCCCTGCTTACTCAAAAGATGTGAGGCATTCAAATGTCTGCATAGCAGATGTAGTGTTCACAATGCAGCACATTAGGAATTGTCCTTGTAGCATGTTTTCCTTTAGCACCAGGAGCAGTTCCTGCCACAATTGGATTGGATTTTGCTCTCTGATGACTAAGAGTAAGGTTTAAATGAAGTGAGAAGTCACAACAAAGAAAAGACTTTCTTTCAACTTTCTTGTGACATTCTTAGATTCAGATTGGAAATTCATATTTGATATATTGCCCTCAGGAATGTTGATGAGAACTCCAGAAAGAAACAGCAGACCGAGGAAGAGTCCAAAGAAGCCCTCAAAACTAGTGAGGTACGTCTTAATGCTAGGGGTGGGTCATTCATGTTCCTTGGCAGTGAAACAGCATAATGGGATCTTTTCTGTATTATGTCTTAAAAACCACTCTGTTCGGCATTCTTAAGCTTTGTCCCATTTTTGGCCTGAATTCCTTGTTGTGATAAGTTGATGCATATGATTTTGTTTCGTCTAGGTAGGATGCTCTCTTCTGTACCCTCTTCACCCTGTTTCTTATATATAGCAGTAACAAAATTGTCAATAAGAAAGAGGAGAGAAAGCCAAAATTGCCTTACCAGGTCCTCTACTTTATCTCTTTGGTTCCTGTCCACATTCACATAGAAGGGGAACTATGCTAACAAAAAATAATTTTTGAGACTTTGCTCACTTTGTGTTACCTCCTAGGCTTTATAATTATTTAATGATTGACTATTATCATACTGAATGGATACATTCTCATATACACTAGCAATAGGTTGTGTTTGACACTAAGATTGTTCCAAAATGTGCTGATTTTAAATTATGAAAATAAGCCTGGTTATGGTGGTGCACACCTTTAATCCTAGCACTCTAACACTCTAATCCCAGGAGGCAGTGGCAGGCAGATCTCTGAGTTCAAGGCTAGCCTGCTCTATAGAGTAAGTTCCAGGACAGCGGGGATGACACAGAGAAACCTTGTCTTAGGGTAAAAATACATATAGTGAATGCATTTCTTCCCTGTGTTGGCTTTTTTTCTTGGGACAGATTTTGGTTTTAACTGAGTTTAAGTCTTTATTTGTATAAATTTATCCATAGTTTTATAGCTAATTAATTCATGATGTTTCTGGGACAGAGACACTAATAACTTAGTAATTGTTAATGGCCAGTAAATTTCTTTATTCAGAAACTAGAATCATATTTAAGCATACATCCTGATATGTTACTTAAATATGTATATTTAAATGTTTAGCTTTTTATGGAAATTATCTCATGAAGTTTTACATGTTAATGCACTAAGTGTCAAAACTGGGGTGGAGAGGAAAGTTCAGGTACTGTGCATGTGCCCCCATCATCTCCCCATAACACATGAACATATATATGTATATGCTTATGTCACATGTATATGCTTACACTGTTACTCAGTTACTATGCATACATTTGAGATTTTATAAAGAGAGTATACAAATAGTCTAAATTCACATGGCTTCTATAAGTGATTTGGGTTTCTAGATTTAAAAATAAGCCTTTACTTCTTCATCAACATGTATATTCTTATACTGAAAAGAATACTTAGCTTGCATTTATTAAGAACTATTGGGTGTTAGTGAACTATAGTCATTTATAGAATTGAAGACTTCCTAAATGCATGGACCAGTTAGGTGGAATAACTGTTCTATAAAGCTGGGAAGAATGTAAGACTCAGTGTGATCATCTAGACACTTCCCTTGCAGTGAGTTTCAGCTTCCTGGTATCTAATACCTACCAAGCAACATCATCCATGGATCAGAGGAAGTGCTTCAGGAAGTCTAGAGCTCACATACTAAATATACCCAATAGCAAGTTTGTATATAAAATATGTCTCATAAGAACCCTCTGCTTTCTGACAGCACTGTGAAAAAGAAAAGGCCTCCTCCAAGGACCTGAAACATGCTCATGGGAAAGGAGAACCAAGTAAACCTGCCCGGAGGCTTTCAGAATCTCTGCATCCAGCTGATGAAAACAAAACTGAATTGAAAGTAGAAAGAGAACATAAAAGACGGACATCCACCCCCGTTGTAATGGAAGGAGCTCAGGAAGAAACAGAAACAAGAGATGGAAAAAAGCAAGCAGAACGCTCAGAAATTAATGTGGATGAACCCCAGAAACAGAAAAGCACCCTTAAAAATGAAAAGTCTCAAAAGAAAGATGAACCTGAAACACATGGGAAAGGCCTGCCTAAAAAAGAGGCAAAATCCACCAAGGAGAAACCTGAGAAAGAGAAAGCTCAATCAGAAGAAAAATTGTCTTCAAAACACAAATACAAAAGTGATGGTGTGCATAAAATAGGTGATGAGACTGAACTTCACTCTTCTGAGAAAGGTGCAAAAATAGAGGAAAATGCTCAGAAACAAAGTCAGCAAACCAAACTTTCTTCCGATGATAAAACTGAACGTAAAAGTAAACACAGGAATGAAAGGAAATTGTCAGTATTGGGCAGAGATGGAAGGCCAGTTTCTGAATACACTATAAAAACAGATGAACATGCACGTAAAGATAACAAAAAGGAGAGGCACCTGCCATCTGAAAAAGCCAAGGCAGAGCACAAGTCAAGACGGTCAAGCGACTCTAAACTGCAGAAAGATGTGGTAAGCTCCAAGCAGCACGGTGTTGCATTGCCGAGAAGAAGCGAGAGCTGCTCTGAGGAGAAGTATGACACAGACTCCGCCAGCACCACCGCCGATAGCAGTTCAAAGCCGGAAGAGCCTCATAAAGAGAGGCGAAGAGTGAAGAACTTGTTGGAAGAGAAGCTCGTGTTAAAGTCTAAATCAAAAGGTCAAGGCAAACAAATAAAAGTGGCCGAAACAGAGTCACAAGAAGGGGTCACAAAGCAGGTGACAGCTCCAAAGCCTGACAAGGAGAAGACTACAGAAGACAATGACCCAGAAAGACAGCGCAAGTCCAAACTTGAAGACAGAGCTTCAGAAGAAACTGTGGTTGAACCTGCATCAGAGAGTGCCGCACCTTCAGCACATGGTGCTCAGAAGGACTCTGGGCACAGAGCTAAGTTACCCTTGGTAAAAGAGAAGCATAAGGCCGATAAAGACTCCACCTCCTCCAAAGTTGAGAGGAGGCTCTCAGATGGGCACAGGAGCAGAAGCTTAAAGCACAGTAATAAAGACATGAAAAAGAAAGAAGAAAATAAACCAGATGACAAGGACGGTAAAGAAGTGGACAGCAGTCATGAAAAGGGCAGAGGGAATGGCTCAGTCATAGAAAAGAAATTAAGTAGAAGGCTGTGTGAAAACCGAAGGGGAAGCATATCACAGGAAATGACCAAGGAAGATAAGTTAGCCACGACCCTTTTAGGCACTGCCAGTAGTTCTTCCCTGCAGAGACCAAAAAAAAGCAGTGAAACCACATTGATCCCTGAACAAGAGCCAATGGAAATTGATTCTGAGGCAGCTGTCGAAAATATGTCTGAACTGTCTAAATCCCGGGACATCAGCAGTAATAGTTCTCAGCAAGATACTGACTTTGAAAATGTTACAAAACATAAAGCTGTTGCTGGGGTTTTAAAGGATGAGTTAAGAGCTTCCTCAGTAGATTCAAAACCAGTAGCTGTGACCTGTAAATCCGGGCGTGGACTAGCAGTTACCAGCAATTCTGAAAAGCATGCTGACCATAAAAGCACCTTGACCAGGAAAGTGCATGTCCAAAGTGCTACATCAAAAGCAACTAGGGAGAGAGAGCCAGTTCAACGAGGAGCCCATGACGTAAATGTAGATTCTGAAGGGAGTCGGAGAGTGCTCTCTAGGGCCCCGTCAGAAAATGAGAGGGTACAGAAGAATATGAAAGGCACATCCAGAGCCAGTGAAGAATGTGGCACTCAAGGGGATGCTTCTTGTGAATGCTCTACAGACTCAGACCTCTCATCATCCTCAGGCTCCACTGTTGTACCTCAGAAAGAATCTCATGATTCAAGTACAATTCCTCTAGTTGACAGAGAAACCATTTCTGAAGGTGGCACAGCTGGTGCCTCCCTTGTAAATCATTCTGATAGCCCTAACCAAATTTTGACTATTAAGAAGTCAGAAGTCCATAAGACCAATGGTAGCAAAGAAGGTAGTGATGGCTCCACAGCAGATATGCCATCAAAAGCAAACCTTGGTAGCAAAAGGCATCTTTCTGAAGATGGCCAGGCCACATTGCTGTACAGTAAAGAAGGCAAAGCAAGCCTACCTCTTGCTGGCAAGTCAATGGGCATGACTGGGGAATGTAAGAACATTAGCAAGCAAAGGAACTTGATGGGCACAGCCAAAAAAGAGAGTGATCTGAACGTAGAGCCTGATGTAAAACAGGACAGTGCTGCAGTTGAGAATGTAGTAGACCTGAGTACAAGAAAGGAGGCTGAAACAGTCAGACGTAAGCATAACAGAGATCCAGATGAAAGTAAAAAAGTACCAACTGATGTTGAAAGGAAGACTGAAAACAATGAGGTAGACACCAGTGCTAGGCGTGATACTGCCTCTGTGTCACAGCAAAGGCATGGGAAAATGGAGAGGGTGGCAGCTGGATCTGGTAGACGAGACAAAGCTTTCATTGCTACTAGTACTGAAGGGAAGGACAAAGGCATCATGTTAAACCCCGTGAAGGCTGGGGATGCAACAACCACTTCAGAAACAGGAGCGAAGGGGATGGCCTTACCTTGCACCAGTATTGAGGCAGACGAAGGCTTCATAATGGGTGCATGCCCTAGAAACCATCTTCTGCAGGTTGGGGCAGAAGCCAGTGAGTGCACTGTTTTTGCTGCAGCTGAAGAGGGGAGGGGTGTTGTCACAGAAGGGTTTGCTGAAAGTGAGACTTTGCTCACAAGCTCCAAAGAAGGAGAAAGTGGAGAGTGTGCTGTGGCTGAATCAGAAGACAGAGTAGCAGGCCCCTTGGCAGCTCATACAGTTCAAACTGAAGCCAATGTGAACAGTATTACAACAGAGGAAAAAGATGATGCAGTAACCAGTGCAGGCTCTGAGGAAAAGTGTGACGGTTCTTCATGTACAGTTGAGGGGACTGCTACTTTTATTGGTGAAGTTGAAAGCGATGGAGCCGTTACAAGTGCTGGAACAGAAATAAGAGCAGGATCTGTGAGCAGTGAAGATGCTGTTGGCTCCCAAGAAAATAGGACACAAGTTGATCCTAAAAAAGAAACAGAAGGCACTGTGACATGTACTGAAGCCAAAGGAAGAAGTGATAACTTCCTTTTCTGCTTGGTAACTGGAGTGGGAACCCAAGAGCAACGTGTAGTTACAGGTGCAGATGTGGTCCAAATAAATGATGATAAGCCTCGAGAGGCAAGTGCCAACCAAGAACGAGATGGTTCTGGAAATGATGGTACAGAGGGTGAGAGTGCAGTCACCAGCACAGGCATTACTGAAGAAGATGGGGAAGGGTCAGCAAACTGCACAGGCTCAGAAGACCGCAGTGAAGGCTGTGCCATAAGTTCTGAAACAGAAGAAAATGCAGAGAGTGCAATGGACAGCACAGAGGCCAAAGACATTGCTAACATACCTTTGGTGGCCGCTGGTCCCTGTGATGATGAAGACATTGTGACCAGCACAGGTGCAAAAGAAGAAGATGAGGAGGGGGAAGGTGTTGTGACTAGTACTGGAAGAGGAAATGAAACTGGACATGCCTCAACTTGCACAGGGCTAGAAGAAAATGAAGGAATGTTGGTTTGTGAGAGTGGAGACGGGGGTAGTAAGAGTGGCCCTGCAATAGAGCGTGTGGATGCTGAGGCTGGGGCAACTACTATGAATCCAAATGACAGTAATGTTGATAGTATGAGTGGTGCTGAGAAGGACGTCAAAGACACTGATATCTGCTCCAGTGCCAAAGGGATTGTGGAAAGCAGTGTGACCAGTGCCTTTGCAGGAAACAGTGATGGGCCACCAGTTCTAGGTGGTAGTGATGGTCCTATGGATAGTGCAACTTCTCATCACAATGATAGTCAGCTTACCAGGAAAGAAATGGTGGAAGATACAACTATTTCCACTGGGTTAGTCAGGGGCAGTGATGATGTTCTTGTATCTGGTGCAGTTCCAGAATGTGAAGTTGGCCACATGTCACCCAGGGAAAAAGATGAAGGTATCATCACTTCTGTAGAAAATGAAGACTGTGATGGCCTTATGGCTTCTACAGCCAGTTCTGATATTTCCAACAAGGACAGCTTAGCTGGGAGTAAGAGCCAAGGCAATGGCTTGATGATTTCTACTAGTACAAACGATTGCACCCATCAGATTAGTGCAATTATAGATGTGAGAAGAGGGCATTTGTGTACTCTGAACACTGAAGAAAATGTGGAAGGCACAAGAATACACATGGAAGGATTTGAGGCTCCTATGCCCAGTGCAATTTCAGGTGATGAGAACCAACTCACTTCTGCTAGCAGAAGTGAAGAGAAGGATGAATGCGCCATGATCTCCACAAGCATTGGGGAGGAATTCGAAGTTCCTATTTCCAGTGCAGCTACCATCACATGTGCTAAAAGTGAGCAGCCAGTTGCAGCAGTTGAGGAAAGCACGCTAGGTCCAGTCTTGGTAAGCACCGAGGACTTTGAGGTACCTATGCCTAGTGCTCCCACTGAAGCTGCAAGTCCTCTTGCCTCAACCAGCAAGGAAGAAAAGGATGAATGTGCTCTCATTTCAACAAGCATAGCAGAAGAATGTGAAGCCTCTGTCTCCGGTGTAAGTGAAAATGCACCCTCTGTTACAGATGGGAATGCAGTTATCTCAACAAGTTCAGTGGAAGACTGTGAAGGCTCTGTGTCCAGTGCTGTCCCTCAGGAAACAGCCTGTCCTTCAGTCATACCAGTAGAGGAGACAGGTGACACTGCCATGATTTCCACCAGCACCTCTGAAGGACGTGAAGCAGCCATGATTGGTACTGTCCCTGCAGATGAAGACCAGGCCACCACTGTGAGAGGGGAAGATTTGAGTGATGCTGCCATTATCTCCACTAGCACAACAGAGTGTGTGCTGATGTGCACTAGCCTAAGCAGACATAAAGAGAGTCAGCCAGCCACACACAACCCAGAAGGAAATGGTGGTCATTTAGCTACAAAGCAAAGTAAGTGTGAACTACCCATGCCCAGCCTCATGGCTGAGAATAACTGTCAGTGCCCTGGGCCATTCACAACAGTCAAAGAAGTGGGCCCCTTGATGGCAGTGAGCACCAGGGTGGGGCATGATACACTACCAGTCTGTGAGCCCTCTGCAGGGCAAGGCCAGCCAGGTACTGCTTCATGCATAGGAGAGGAAGAGAGACATGGCAAGGACTGCCCTGGCCAAGACCTCAATTCAAAAGAAAGGAATGCATTGCTGAGCTCTGTTCAGAGGGAGAACAAAAGTGCAGAGGCAGAGGCAGCAGGAGACAGCACAGCTAGTGGTCTAGCAGGAAGGGGCTCAGAAAGGAATGCAAACTCGGTGTCTGACAAATTGTCTGAGACTAGCTGTCTGAGAGGACCAGAGCAGACATCTGAGGACTCCTCTGGCAGTAGTCACTGTCTGGCAGCAGGAAATACTGGTGCTAAAACTGATGACATGCTGCCCATCAGAAATGCTGCATCGGAGTATCCTTCTGACCAGCAGGCACCTGAGAACAACTTGAAAACTACCACCAAATGTATTACAAGCCAACAGTCAAAAATGGCTCCTTCCCACACAGCAGTCCTTCCAGCTGCCTGCCTTGTAACTCCATCTACTCCAAAACGGGAGGGGGGCTTGGCTGCAAAAAGTGACCACAGTGGCACATGGACCAGTGAAAGGTCTGCTGAGAAAACAGGACACTTTCCTGGTAAAAGGCAGTCACTCCACAGGGAAGGAACCCTTGATGTCACTGTTCTTCCTGCGGAGAATGCATGTGGCATAGGTGAGAGTCCATTTATAATTACATATTCTAACACTTAACCAAGGTGATTTTATAACATCCTGTGTTTTAAATATTAAAACTAGACCAGTGTCATGTGTCAGTATAGAAGAGGCAGGAGGCTGAGGGCAGGCACCTAAACGTGTTTATCTTCATGACTGGCAAGTTTCTGAGCCATCTTCTGGTTTCTTGTTTGTTTGTGCCTTGGTTGGTTGCTTGCTTTGGTTTGGTTTGGTTTGGTTTGCAGTATCCTGGGGATTGAACCCAGGGCCTCTTGTGTATTCTACCACTGAGCTACATACACCTCCAGCTCCTATTTTTATTCCTGAGAGTGCTGTTCAAGTAAGATGCATTAACTTACAATTTAGCATATTTGGGGTAGGGGGTACCTGTTCCTTTTTGAGAGATTTCAGAGAGTGCTGGTCTTGTGGAAATCAGTAATCACTGTCAAAGGTATAGTTGGAGTTATACTATCCAATTTCAGGTGCTGTGCACACTACTACTACTATGCTAGGCTCTAGGGGTGCAGATAATCAGTGGGAAGACAGTTAGGAATTCCGCCTCATGTGACACTCATTGACAGTGATTCAAGTGTGACAAGTGTTTTGGGTGACGTGAAGAATAGTGTGTTCTACATACTCTAAGAGTTTCTGATAACACTTGCGGGGGCCAATGAACCTTGATTCATCTCCATTCTAGCTTTATAAACTATGGTATCCTGGACCCTTAAATGAAAGCAACTTTACTTGCACTTAGTCTAGCTTCAGAAAACTGATGCTAGTAGATTTAGCCCTGTTTGTTACAGGTTCTTAAAGCAGCATTAAGAAATGCCTTAGGGAGTTGTCTCCAAGGAGGAGCACACCAGTTGGTTATCCAGTACCAAATGGTCAGCTCTGAAAATATACATACAAGTAATATTATACATACTGAGCAAATTATATATATATGTACACGTACATACATATATACATACATATAGAGAGAGATGTAATAGCAATTAATGGAAAAAAAGGACTTGAATTTGAGAGAGCTAGTAGGGATATATGGAAGGCTTGGAGGGAGGAAAATGAAGAGAAAAAATTATGTACTTATAATCTCAAGAATAAAAGAAAAAAATGGAAGAAAAGAAGTGTCCTAAGGGTTGAAATAACTAACTTTTGCCATTGCATTTAGCCTAGAATGAATTGAGTCCTCTGAAGGTTTTTGTGACTCACTTTTCCTACACTCTTATTCCTCCATCCATTTTCTGGCCCCTGAAGGGCAAATAGAAGGGCTTTTAACAAGAAAAGAGCTGCAGGCTCTTGGAGAAATGAAGGCTTTTCTTTGTTAGCTTCTGTGTGAGGTAAGGGAAACCAGAAGCCACAGCCAAAGGGATGTGATAAAATTGCCCACCTGAGAAGATCCCATTGTCTTGGGGTCTACCTGTCAGGTTTTAATTTTGTATTCAGTTTCACTGTGGCAGGAAGTAAAGTGGGTCTATAAATCACCTCTTGATAGGGCATTTTATAAATCTCTGTTGTTCAGAATGTTGAATATATAGGGACAAATTTGATGGAGCTGGCTATAGGACAATACTAGAAAATATGATAGCTCCATAAATAATATTTTATCTCCCTTTCTGGTCAGCTAACTTTTTATGCAAGCAAGATCCCACAAATGAGCAAATAGCCACTCTCTTTTTCCAGCCCCTTTTTACCCTCAGAGTACTCCTTTTTCTGCTTTTTTGCTTACAGTGAACTAAATCAGCAAGGGTAGGTGGCTCTGAGTGCTAGATAACATGCCATTATTTTTCTGTGTGAGATGTATTTTGCATTCAAATTTTTAAATTGTATTAATTCTTTGAGTTTCATTAGGTAATATGGAGTCACCACCAAAGGCTGTAGAAGAATCAGGACTGTCAGCTAATTTGACAACTGAGGTAAGACCATTAGCTTATTAAGTCTTGACTGGAAGTGGTGTGTGCTGTTGGCCATGCATACATAATCAGTGTTCGGCCTTTTCTCATACTGGTGACACGTGGTATTGTTATTGTCACCCTATGGGTAAAAAGCTAAGAACTTCAGTAATCTTAGTAAAAAGTGTCATTGTCAGTTCCGTCTCCTCAAGGCAAACATGGAGTCACCTTCAGTTTCTCTGTCATCTGTGTTTAATCTGCTGTCAACAAAACATGAGTCCATGACTTTCTGTTCCCATAGCTACCACCCTCACCTCAGTGACTGCTTTAATGGCTTCCCATTCGACTTGGACTTCTGTTCCAGCCCATCTTATGGTTGACATTATCATGCCCAATGTCTTTCAAAACAGAAATTGGGTCTTGTCTTAGCTCTGCTTAAATTTTCCATGGTTTCGTATTTTGAATAAAATTGTTCTTATTTTTATTATGCCTATACTATATACAATTTGCACTCTTGTTTCTAGACTGATTCCTCAGCACTTACCAATTATGAATGACAAGCTGGCAGTGAATGGGGGGGGTTACCCCAAAAGGGCTTTGGGCAGGTAACAAGGAGCATTTGCAAAAGGACATTGGTGCAGAACTCTGGAAGTAGAGTTCATGTTTATTGGAAGAGAAAGGAGAGAAAAACTAGGCAAAGAGATGGGATAGGTGATGCTGTGGTACACCAGGCTCCCAGCTATAAAACTTCAGTCTGGCAAGGTAGTGGGACCAATCAGGAAGGACCATATGTATTGTGCTAAACTATAGTTTTAACCTTTTGCAGTAAGAAAAATATTAATGGGTGAAATGTGAGATTAGACTGATCATTCCTATATTTTTAAATGTTGATGTGCTCAGTTTTCAATTCATGGGAAGATAGATTTTTAAATTGCTTCTAGATGCTGGGTGGGGGGAGTATTGTCTAATAAACCACAGTTGCCAGCTAGTCTCACCTCACTTATTTTTGTGGTGATTTGGATTTTGTAGGCATCTGTGTGTTCAGAGGAAAATACAAATCATGAAGTTGCAGCAGCGTCTGAAAACCCCTGTGTTGGAAGGACGAATGGATCGGGTAGGCTACCTTAGCAGTTGTTCACACTGTCTGCCCCTGCATGTATTGTGATCTTCCGTTGAAGCGTAAAGTCGGTAGATTTATAGTAAAATACTGACAGACTATGAATTTGCCTCTCACTTTTAAAAATAGCTCAGAGAAAATTCTCCACTCTTTCCTTTTGTTGTTAAAGATTTATTTAAAATTCTGTAGATGTGGATGGGTGGGTGTGAACATGAATGCGTGCAGTGACTGGGAAGCCAGAGCTGTCAGATCTTCTCCAGCTGGAGTTAGAAGCACTTGTAGGTCACTTTCTAAGTGCACTGGGAACTGAACTTCAGTCTTCTGAAAGAGCAGTGCACCACACAACTGTTGAACTCTCCCTTGAACCACACATTCTTTCATTTTCACATACACCTTTCTCATCCTGTTTTATGGAGGGTTGTTGTTTAAATATGACCGTTCCAAATAACCACGTCAGGGGACAGGTGCTTTATTCCAGCATATTTCTCCATGCCCTTACTGCTCTTCCGGGGACTACTGCAGCTTGTTCCCAACAACTAATCACGTGCCCACTTGACCACCTTGGCTCTCAGCCCTAGAACTCTGGCTTTTGCCCTAGTGACAACACAAAACCCCTCTCAGCTTGCATCACCTTTCAGTCTACAACACTCTCTGCTGTAAGCTACAGTTTTAGGAGAAAGTCTCAGAATTAGAAAGGAAATGGCCTTAGGAGCCTTCTAAACAGAAATTCACATAATCCTCAAAGATACAACAGATGCTAAGTCACTCATGCTGAAGTTAAATAATCCAAAACATGAATAAATTAGTTCAGTGTGTATGGGTGTTTCAATAGTGCATAACGTTCACTGTCAAGAAGGAAATATTTGTGCATTCTCAGTCTTTGGTTCCCATAGCTAGCTTTAGACTGTTTTACTGTGTTTAGGTACAATTCAATAAGAGATCTATTTACATAGAAGGAAGCTGTTTAAAAGAAAAATGTATATTCTGTCATTGTTGAGGAGAAACAGTGGACTTTGTACTTCAAGTTCCAAAGATTATAAACAGACCATTGCTGTGTGAGGGGAAAGTCTCTGACCTTTCATCTGATGGCATTTTTTTTAAATGAGCCAGTGTTAACTGCAGCCTGGCAGATAACATTAAGGTCTTTCACCTTTTCATTAGCTCCAGATAACTTGAAATAGTTAAGTCACTGCATGACTTAGTGGGCTACAGACATTATTATAAAAATACAAGCTGTTTTTCTGATACTATGCAGAACTCAGATTGTAAAAACTGATTGGTTAGAGTTTTATGATCCACAAAAATACAGGTCACTTGACATTGTCTTGTTCAATTCCTCTGCTCTGGAATTCTTTAATAAAATGTGTTGCTCCACATTTCAAACACAGTGTTGTTTCCTTGTCTCACCTTCTTTTTGAACAGGTGAGCAGCTGAAGGAAGCTTCATTGGTGAGTGAATCACAAAATGTAAGTCACTGTAAGAGTTTGGTCTGCTGATGGTTTGTTTTTGTTGGAGGATGAGGAGAGAGGAGAAGTAGTATGTGAGGAATCTACAGGAGGCCGTCTGGTAGCATGTTCTCCACTCAAGTTCACATGCTGACAGCAGCTTTCCCTTGGCCTCTTCCCCAGTCACCTACATGCAGTGCTAAACTCTGAGCTTGCTGCTTCCATTACAACAGAATTGCACATTCCCTTGTAGTATCTTAAATCTTCCTGGCAATATAGACAAAAGAGTTTTTAGTTTGAGAGTTAAACTTCACTTTTATGCTGGTAGAAAGCTTGTCTGATGAGACTGAACTGTGATTATAATAAACATTTTTCCCCAGTTGTGATTCTCATAATTGCTTTGAATCCCTTGAAAGTTTTGTTTTTTTGTTTTGCCTCAGTGTATATGTAGGGAACATAACACCAGAGGTGAATATTTGGTAAAATGCTCACAGATCTCCCTTAGCCATGCTTTCCAGAACATCCCTGTATTCTGGAAGAAATGGAGAGTTTTGCTTCCTTCCAGTTGGAGTTTTTGCCTGAACTCATTGAACTGCCTAGCTTTGTACCTAGACGCTCACAGACTATGCGGTAAAGGAGAAGAAGCCCCTGTGGTGGGACTCAGATTTGCCCTCCAAGTTGAAACCTATAGCACCAGACACTGTGTGTCACCCTGTCACTCCAAGTCCCCAACAGAGTACACCCTCCAGTAGTCATGAGAGTCTGTAGCTAGGGTTGTAAAATGCTGTAGGACATCGAGACTGTGTAGTTTAAAATAAAGTATGGTTGACCGAATTTGCCAAATAGGTAATTTTATGACAAAAAACACTTCAGAGTTTTGATGGGTCTTGCTGTTGTGTGAGATTTTCTAACTTTTTGAGACCGAGTCTTGCTATATAACCTGTTACTTGAGACCAGCTGGCCTCAAGTGTATGGCACTCCTTCTGCCTCACTTTCCCAAGTGCTAAGATTGCACGTGTGTGCACACAGCTCAGAGTTGTTAAAGATAAAAAGGACTTGTGAGAGCTCTTTGAATGGAAGAGAATTCAGAACTTTAATTTTTTCTTTCTTATTTTGTTTTTTCCAAAATCGATTTAAAGACCATGAGAATAAACATTCAAGTATGATAACGTATTAAGTTAGAATGTTTTCCCAAAGAAGGCCCTCTGTATCCTTGAGCTTCTGGGTAAACTGAAGAGAACACGACAGCATTGTCATAAACAGCCAGGTTCCACACATGCCTTTTTATCTGCTGTTAAGTTTACTTGAGACTGTCCATAACGAACCCTTTTATTGTATGTTTAGGTTGAAAATTCAGACTCAAAGATCAATGAAGAAATTCACTATGAATCTCAAAACAAAGGAGGTAATGAATTCCACAGTAATAATTTTAGTACTAATTATAATTATCATTTATTGAGAGTCTTCTATGCTCTATTACTTAACAGATGTTCTCATGTAGTTTATGCAGTCCAATAAAGTGAACACTAAGCATCACATTTATAGTTAAGGAAATAGCTTAGAGAGCTTTAGTAATTTGGCCATACAACTAAGAAGTGGTATTTGACCTTAACTAACTACAAGACCTTTACCAGTAACCTCACAGTGGGTTAAGTCCTGTGTTGGAGCAAAGTACATAGTCTCCTGTGGTTTTTATGGTAGAAATATGAAATGCTATGCCATACTTCTGGCTGAGCATTTGTTAACTTCTCACTGTCTCAATGTAATAACAGATCAGGACGTTGCATTTCTGTGAGTCAGTCCTTGTTACACATAACCTTTGAAGGCCACTAGCTCCAAAGAAAGAATTTTTTTCTCAACCAGCATGTGAAGTTTTGATGGTTTCTGCTGCTAGTTTTGTTGATCCTGTAATCCAAGATTGGAGAAAGATTTATATATCATACACTTAGTTCTCATAATTGCCTTGAATTGTATTTTAGATAACAGTAAAACAGTGACGTTGCTTGATAGACACTCTTGCACATCACCACTTTTATCATACCTTAAAATTTAGCATATTTGTCTCACTCACCTATTAAAATGTTACAGATGTAGTGAGTCCCCATAATAGATTTCCTAGTCACAGTCTCTTTCTCTTTTATCCCAACCAAAGGGGACCACTGTTCTGCATTTACTAGGTATGGTTTTAGTTTCATAAATACATAGCATACGTTGCCTGGTCTAGGTGAATGGTAACCACATTTTATAAACCATTTCCACTTTCCACCCTATTTGCCTACTTTGCAGTCTGTTCTGAGGTTCTGTCCTCCTTATTGTACATAAGTCCAGTTACTTTACTGTAGTACTAGTTAGTATTCCATTGTATGAGTATGTCATTCCAGTATTTTGCAGCTTTTCTTAGTTACGAAGTACGACTTTGCATGTCCCTGTCCTTCAAAATATGAGCACTGCCCTGTGTCTCTAGATTTGATTTGCTTGGTTGTGAGCACATCTTCAGTATACCAAATGCTAGCTTTTCTTCAAGTGGCCTAGTTGTCACTACACACTTGTGTTGTGCCTGACCTTGTTAAGCTGTGATGCTTGCTGATCTGATGGCTGTTGTGCAGTACTTCATGGGGATTCTTTGGAGACTCCTAACACTGTTTGGCTACAAAGCTGAAGGAAGGCCTTGAAAGTCTGCTGGGCAAAATTCAGTTTTGTGGCACTGGCATAGTCGGTTCTGGCTTGGGCCCTGTTTATTCACATTTAACGCTGATAAACAACGGAACTTCCCTAATAGCATTTTTGGGAGAATACCTCAAAAACCACCTGAACTGTCTGTCATCCACCTTGCCTAGTGCATAACTGCTACACAAAAGGATGACTAGACAGTTTTTCCCAACCACATATACAAACACCCAAATGTTTTATTTCAGAGACTTAAGATGATTTTTGTTATTGTATTTACTATTCAGAAATGCTCAGTGGTCAAAAAGACAGCACGGAATCCCGAAGCAGTGGCAGCATTGAAGCAGATCCTGAAGAGGTGTGTTGCATAGTTTATCAAGCACTTGTGTGTTGTATGTTTGTGTGAACAAAAGTGTTGGAGAGATTCTTATTTCAAAAAAGAAAGTTCTATTTCTTTTTGTTTTGTTTGTACTTTGATTAGTTATTTGAAAGCTGTATATATGTTTTGATCATATTTGCCCTCCCCAGTTCTTTCTGACCAAATGTCTTTTCCTACCCCCCACCCACCTGTCTTTTCCTAAAAGTTCTTCAAAACCAATTTGTGCTGGCCAAATATTATTTCTTTGTATAAATTAAGTGGATGTTAGAGTGGTATGTAATCATTTGTGCTTGCATACACTATTGTAATGCTTAGGTACTGTGCCCCTGTTATGTGTTCAAAGTGCACTCACTGGTTTGCACTACCTTAGGTACTGTGCCCCTGTTGTGTGTTCAAAGTGCACTGGTTTGCGCTACCTTTCAGTCTAAGGGAAGGTGCCAACATTTCTTTTTCTTTTCTTTCTTTCTTTTTGTTGTTGTTATTTTGGTTGATTGAGACAGGTTTCTCTGTGTAGCCTTGGCTGTCCTGAAACTCTCTCTATAGGCCAGGCTGGCCTCAAACTCATAGAAATCCACCTGCCTCTTCCTCCCAAGTTCAGGGATTAAAGGTATGTGCTACCACCACCCACCAGAATTTCTAATAACAATTTTTTTAAATTAATATACCTACTTACTGCAAATGATAGAAATTATTACTATGTGTCTTACTTTAACTGATTGGATGCAGATCCTGCTGACTATAACATGTCCATTGTTAATTCTAGGTTGAAGAAGAAGAAAGACACATGTCTAGAAGAAACAGAAAGCAGCAATACCCCTCCTCAGAAGATGAACTAGGTATTCATGTGTGCTTCTGTACTAGATGTCCGAAAAGTTATGTTTATATCTAATGACGTGGGACAATAAAACAATCCACAAAGATAGTAACTTTACTTTATAACTTTTGAGGCTAATTTGAGACACCAATAGGATCTTTTCAGTCATAGATCCAGAAATTAGACTATTTCCTGGAGGAAACCCAACTTGAGGACATCTCACAAATCTCTGTTATGGGGGCACGTAAGTGGCACTGAATGATATGATTTTTGTTGTGGGCAGATACCAGGCAAAGCTAGTGAGACACTTTAGCCAAGGCACATGTGATAATGCCTCTGTCATCTTGTTGATGTTATGGACTGCCTATAACACAGCCAGATGATAGAACTTTCTACAGTAGTAGATGTCCCATAGTTATTTATCTGTATGATGGCTAGTGGTTACTAGAGGATGGTGGGCATTTGGATATGGTCAGTGTGGATGAAAGACTGAACTTTTTCATTAATATTTTTTCAGTGTATTAGTTAATATGGGCCACAGTAATAAGTCTAAATACATAATGGCACAGCACCATGATGCTTTCTATCTTGATGCTGGGCCTGGATGGCATGGACCTGGAAGCTCAGCTTCTCACAAGACTGAGCAGCAGGACATTAGGTCCAGGCCTAGGAGTTACAAAGTAAGACTGAAATACATGTTGCTGGTGACTGCCATGTCAGACAGTGCCTGACACAAAGTAGAAATTCATTAAATACTTAATGAACATATGGAAATACAATTTTCTCCTTTTTAAGTAGAAGCATGTGATTATTTTGTAGTAATAAATAACTCACATTTTACATTCGTATACTATACATGGTTCTTTTTACATGTACAGGCCCAGGTTATCCTCATAGCCTCTAGTAAATATAGGCTAAAGCTGAGAGGTTTCCTTTACTTCCCCAAGCAGCCTGCTCCCACAGCCCAGGTCCCGCTCAAGGCCATGCTTCTTGGGTTGAGCTTTTTCAAGGAAGTGAAGTACCAGTGTCCCTGGGACTCCATGTGCCCAGCCCTTCCTACTAGACCTCATGGTTCCGTGTGGACTTCAGGGTGGGTGATTGTTTTTTGTTTTTGAGAAAAGGTCTTGAGATGTAGCCTAGACTGGCCCTGGACTGGTAGTACTCCTCCCTGCCTCCATTCCTGAGTTCGGGGGTAAACTATCATGCCCTGATAACATTTGGAGGTTTTTTTATGCTCCCTTTCTTCGGCAAGCCAAAGACCAATGCTGAGTGTTCAACCATTGCTGAGTGCTCAAATCCCAAACATTTTAAATCTATTTAGAATAACTTTTGGCTTTAGTGTATCACAGACCTAAAAAAAAAAAAATCTCCAGCTGCCCTAAAATAGAACTGTATTTCATTTTCAGTTAGTTTTTGTTCTTTTGTGATTCTTTTGTGATTTACAGATGATAGCCCAGATGTCCTGGTTTCCAGAATAGAAACAGCACAGAGACAGTATTCTGAAACTGAGCCACATGACACAAAGGTATTTTTCTACTGATTAGTTCTAGGTTTGGAGGGAGGGGGTAGCCTAATTGCATCACTGTGAATACTTATACTGTTTATTCTATTATCCTTACATCATGTATCTAACAATAACCAGCTTGTTATAAAAGATATATAAATTTGCTACTTTATAATCATAAACTGCAAGATTGTAGTAATATGACAGTTAGATTTGATGCTCACTTACAACTTTGTTCAGTGGGTTTGCTTATTTCTCAGCATTTCGAGATGTTTTCTTCCAGCTCTGATGTGCTTTTAGCATAGATGTGCTTGCACCGGTGGTGGTATGTGTTACTTAGAAATGCTGATATGCTACCTCTGAATACTTTCTGCCTCAAGTCCGGCAGCCCCAGATCTGCACTTTTCTCGTAGCTCTGACATTTGTGTCGGGATTTAGAGGAGCAGCTTGTGGTTCCTTGCCTTTCCTCTGCTCCCCTTCCTGCTTGTCCCAGATTTTCACACTTCCTGCTGGGGACCTCTTGAGTGATATCTTCTGTCTCTCTTGCCCACGTTATTTTTCTCCACCTAGTTCTAGTTTTATGCAAATATAACAACAGCTGGCTTCCTGCTCACTATAGGAATTCTTGTGTCCACAAGAACTGGTGAACTAAATAAAAAGAAAGGATTTTTAACAACCAAAGAAGGAAAAGTAGCATAGTCCATGAGTTTCAGTGTGTTTGTACCTAAGAAAGAAATAGGCTTTTAATTCATTCCTCATTGCCCTGTTCACAACTAGATCAAAAGGTAATACTTTTAAATTAATAGAGAAGCAGTTTGAAGGAGATTTTTTTCCCCCAAATTTCATATAAGTTTTTAAATAATGAATTTAAGTAAAATCTGATAGCTCAGAGATAAGCATTTGCATAGAGTGCATAGGACCCTGGACTCTATCTTCAGTCCTTCAACATTAAAAAAAGCATCTTTAGATAATATTTTCAGTGTTATGAAATGAAATTATGAAAATTCATTATTTTCCTGCAAAGAAGCTGTGTTCAGAGGCTATTTAATGTCCCATTTTACAGTAATGCTGATCTGTAGACTAGTCTACTAGGTTGAGTGATTTTACCATTCCTATGACAGCTCGTAAAATAAAGATGTATCACTTTTAGAAGCAATAAAGTCATTGGCAAGTTGGTATGGCAAGACTAAAAGAAGTTAAAAATTGAATTTGGAAAAATTTCAGACACGGGGGAAATAAATGGAAAACAGAATAAAAATGTATTCCTGCATGTCATTGGGAGCTGGTGGAATTCACCCAGTGCTTGTTCTATAAGAATCATCCCTAAACAGAAATATAGTCTATCCTAGACACGAAAACTGGACAGCATCTTCAGCCACATGTGAACTGGAGCAATCGCCAATTAACACAGACACACCTCTGTCCTTCCACCTCTCAGTACATGAAAAGGGTCAAGGTTGGAAGTCACTAGATACATGAGGGCAAATTAAATAGCTTGCTCAAGAGACAGCTGTTAGGCGTTCTCAGGTGGGCTGACCTTCCATATTCTAACCCTGTGCCCCCCCAAACTGAAGGAGTGATAAACCACTAGAACAGCTGTTCCCAGCCTGTGGGTTGCGACCCCTTTGGGGATGTCGAATAACCCTTTCACAGCAGTTGCCAAAGACCATCAGAAAACAGTTATTTACATTATGATTCATAACAGTAGCAAAATTATGGGTATGAAGTTGCAATGAAAATAATTTTGTGATTAGAGGTCACAACATGAGGAACTGTATTAAAGGGTCACAGCATTAGGAAAGTTGAGAACAACTACTCTAGAATATTAATTAAATGACAGAACTACTTTTAATTCTACTTTCTGTTTAAAATTATTCTAAAATTCTCTGTGAATAGTATAGAAACTAGCCCTGGTGTCTGCAGTCACTGAGCTACATTGTCAGTCATGGTCCATAATTCCTTGTCTTGGTCCTGGTCATATAGTGTTTCCAAGATACCCTAGGGAAAGCTGGGAGTTCCACAGGTGAGAGAACTTGAGAATGATCTGGGTTTGGCATCATGTGATTAGAATTTACAGATAATCAGTTAAGAGAACTTGCAGAATCTGTTAGCTTAGTGTTAACTGGAGTGACCCTCCACACTGGATACTTAGGGCTCCTACAAAGAAACCATTCTTTATGTAGTCACAGACAAATGAGAAATGCCTGAGCTCACACTGCTATCACTAGGAGATAACATGAGCTCCCTGTCATCCTTATTACTAGGGAGAAGGGATCTGCCTCACAGTAGGCCAGAAACTCAAATGTTTAGAAAGCCTTAAATGTGGTATAATGTGGATATTTTTGCTTTGTATTTATACCTCCTTAAGTTTCTGAAAAGTGGGCCAGCAAGATGGCTTAGTGGGTAAAGGCGCTGCTGGCTAGTCTGACAGACTGAGTTCAAATCCTGAGACCCACACAGTGGAAGGGGAGAAGTGACTCCTGAAAAGTTCTCTGACCTCCATACATGTACCATGTGTGCACTCAAACACATGCAAAAAAGAAATAACATAAAACACCTGGCGACACTGAGTGCCTTTGTGAAGGGAGGGATGTAAGGCAGTCCTAGACCCTCCGGTGCCACAGAGAAAAGGGGGAAAGAATTGAGGGGATAATGGGTCGTTCAGAAAGTAATTGACGTAAAATTTAAAGTGATGGAAATGACTTACAGTTATATAAAAGACCATTAAAGCAGTAAAATTGAAACTTGAATGTTTTAATCTTGATCTCCTCCTACTTTGTCTGCTTTTTTGAGCATGTTAGTGCTGTAAACATTTTGTGGAGTTTTGTTTTGTTTAAACTGTAACTTAGGTTTTAGTTGACATAAAAACTGTGTGTGTGTGTGTGTGTGTGTGTGTGTGTGAGAGAGAGAGAGAGAGAGAGAGAGAGAGAGAGAGAGAGAGAGAGAGAGAGAGAGAGAGAGAGAATGTGTATGGTAAGATACCATGTTGCAGCATGGTACATATATAAGTGCATTGTTCAAATAAAATGAGCTTATTTGTTTCTTTAAATATCATTGCTTTATTGTGGTAGGAAACACTCAACATTCTGTCTTCCCATTTTTAATATAATACATTGCCACTATTTATGTCATGCTACTGTGTAGTAGAACACCAGAACTGATCTTCCTATTACTTAGTAATACTTGACTAATCAAAAGACATTTTCAAAACACATGCCAGAAATAGATTTTTGTTGTTGTTGTTCTCATCCCTTTCCTACTCAACAGAAACAGCTTTTTTTTTTAAACCCATCAAGTTCAATTTGTTCTACCCATACATTCTTGAATGCATGGCCTTGCACTGGAGCATGATAAACCTCCCAGGGAACAGTTTAAAGAGAACTGACTCTCCTCCTCCCAGTAGCTATCAGTTGCCAATAGCTCCTCAGCAAGGGGTGGGACTTCAGATCTGCCTTCCCTCTCCAAGCTGGGATTTTATTTGGCCTGAGATTGCACCACAGGGCTTGTGATTTCATATGTGGTGCTTCCCTGCTATGTCCAAAGTACACTGTTTCCCTGTAACCATCCACCACCTCTGCTCTTACAATCTTTCTGCCCCTTCTTCTGTAAAGATCCCTGAGCCTTGGGAGGAGGGGATATGATGTAGATGTCCCATTGAGGACTGAGCAGTCCACAGTCTTTTATTCTCTGCACCTTGGCCAGTTGTAGATCTCTGGTGTTGATCTCTGTCTACTACAAATAGAAGCAGCTCTGATGAGGGTTAAGAGATGCATCTGTGGGTATAATAAATAAGTCATTAAGAGTCAGTTTAATACTGTGTCCATTTAGCAGAAATAGTAGGTTCTCTAGTCACAAGTTCTTGGCTCGGCAATAGTCCAGGTCTTATGGAGTGGGACTTTAATCAGGAGCTGGTTGGTTGCTTCCATGATGTTTATGCCACTGTTGCAACTTATGGCCAGTCATTATTGTAGCTGGCAGTGTTCACTTGATGTTTCATGCTCAAAACTTTTCAATTAAACATGATTGAATAATTTAACTGTTATGGATTACTACTCTAAATTAGCTCATCTGAATCCCCAGATGTTCTTTTTGGCATATTGCCTCTTACTCCTTCCCTATACCTTTCTCCTCTACCACTCCATAAAGAAATGTAATTTATAATAATTCTTCCTTTGAAGTTTCTCTTAAAAAGAAAAAGTACATTTTAGAGGAAGAAAATAAAACTAACCTAACCTTGGTATTTTTAACTTGCTTTTCTGCCTTCAGTTTTTTTAATCTCTTTTTAACAGTTCCACTAACTGCAATAATGGTTATGTTTTTAAAAACATTTATCAAACTATCCTACATGACAACTAGGACATTGTTATTGAGAGAAACTCAGGGGAGTATGAATTGAGACAAAGTTAAATTTGAATGAAGTCTCTGGTCTTGTTCAACTTCTCCACAGGAAGAGAACTCTGGGGATCTGGAGGAATTCTCTAAAACAAGTTCAAAAACAAACAGTACTGTCCTGGACGACAGAGGTGAGTGAAAGCCCTGCTTGTGGGTGCTGGGGGCTCAGACCATGCTAAACTTCACTGTGGGAGCCCATTTTCAGGTTCCTAGTGGCTTTACCCAGCAGGTCCACATAGAGGGGATGATTAGATCACGGGCCTGAGTGCAGGTGTCTGAGATGGTCTGTACTTGGCTGGGGTGGGGGTCTTTTGCACCACCCCTTGGCCTTTCTATAAATACCCTGGGGCAGAGACAGTGAGGGGTCATTGGAAAAGGTTCCAGGCCCTCTCAGGGCTGTCCTGTATTTCTATCTGTTTATCTTCGCACTCTAAATCCTTCTATCTAATATTTCCTCCTGCTCACACTGAAGAAAACTCTGGAGAACTGTGGGGTTGGTGGGTAGCCACCCCACACTTCACCTGCTGGGATGTCCTTTTGCCCATTTGCTCCCCCCAGATAGCACAGTACCTTAGGCTTAAGTTTGTAAAGTTGGGGATCATTTTAATTTGGATCCTATTTTCAAAGTATGCTGTTTCTTATATAACTATAATCAGGCTTATTAGTTTTAATAATGAAGGTGTGCAAATGAAGTATGTGTGTGTTTGTGCATCTGCATGTGCACACGTGTGTGTCTGAGACTGTGCAGATCCTCTGGGGTGTGATGAAAGCTTATCTGGTTACCAGCACTGCATTGAGCTCTGCCTTCTCCCCAGATGACCTTAGCAGCAGTGAGGGTACAGGCGAAAAGATTGAGTTGAATGAAGATGATATCAAGTCACAGGAGGTGAGAATTGGTTTTCCTATTGATTCTCTCAAAATGACATCCAAATGTGTCCTGTGCCTCTACATGAGTTTTTCATAAATACTTTTCAGCCAGTTTTAGTGCAGTAGGACACCGTTCCAAACGGTATGCTTTATTAATGTCATTCTGATTAATTGTGTTCTTTTTGTCTGATTTCATCAAAGCATTTATGTGAAACCTACTTATGTCATCATTAAATAGGGTCAGTCCAGTACTCTACGGGGCACTGTCAGGTTCTTGCCCTAGCAGTCTAGCACTGCAGGAGCAAGTGGGGAAATGGGAGCAGCAGGAGGGGGGCCAAGGAAGCCCAGCATGGTGAGGCAAAGTCACGGGTCCATAGGAGGCTGTGTCTTCCTTCACCAAGTCTGCCAGCCATGCCTGCTTCCAGCCTAGTCATTCACAGGGAGCTTCTGGGCCAGAGAATGACAGTGGCCTAAGAGACCCCTCTAAGTCCAAACTATTGCTAGTTTACCAACTCTTTAACAGTTTCTTGTGAGAAACTCACTAGATTTCTTCCTTTCTTTCTTTTTTTTTTTTTTTAGGCGATAACATTTGACTACAAGTAGCTTGAACCACATCCCAGTTTAAATGGGCATACATAGTTCTTGTCTGGGACAGCACTCACTAAGCTCTTGTTACTCCTGTGGGACTCTAGACTCATAGGACTGTAACACTAAGCAGGGGGACTGCAGTGAGAGTAAATGCAAGACCTTCAGCTTCATGTCTAAGCAGGGTTTATTCCTGTTAGTAATGGAACTCTGAATTGATACAGTGGGGAATAAGTTACTCTTTTACTATGGAGATTTTTTCTCATTTCTCTCTTAGGACGGTCAGCCAATAATTATTAAAAGGAAAAGAGGAAGACCTCGAAAATACCCGACAGAAACAGCCTTGAAAATGAGTAGGTGTTTGGCTGATTTTTAAGTCATACACAAGAACTTTCTGAATTGACCATCTAAGTAATTTTTTTATTATTATTATTTTAGAAGAAGATTCCAAAACAGAGACTGGCATTACCACTGTAAGTAATTGCAAAAGATGAGAAAAGAACCATTCAATAGTTGAATTTTTAAATTCAGTGTGCTCTTGGCCTGTGAACATCTAGTGTTGTAAACTACTTTAAGTCTTCAAAAGACTTTCTTAAAATGTGGGCTAGCCATTCAGATAATGCCTTGATTAGTAGTATCTTCCTATGGACAGAGGTTTGGTTTTGCTTTTTGTTTTGTTTTGGTTTGGTTTTTGGTTTTTGGTTTTTCGAGACAGGGTTTCTCTGTAGCTTTGGAGCTTGTCCTGGACTAGCTCTGTAGACCAGGCTGGCCTCAAACTCACAGAGATCCACCTGCCTCTGCCTCCCGAGTGCTGGGATTATAGGCATGTGCCACCACCACCCGGCCAAGGACAGAGTTTTAATAGCCATTATTAAGCCTGTTCCATCCATTCCTAGAAGTTCAGTTATGTAAAATTAGAAAGCCTTAGTTAAAATACAGACGTTCACTGTTCTGTGTAGTTTTTGAGTAGTGACTTTCCATGGGAAGTTTCTCATGACTTTTGCTGCCTTATGATTTGCTTTTGAATTGTTTTTAGATTGAATATACACTGATTTTAGAGCAGGAGAATTATTAATCCTGTTTGTGGGGGTATGGGTATAGTGTGTGTTCATGTGGGAGCACACATATGTGAATGCATGCATGTACATGTCCACATGAAGGCCAGAGGTTGACATCAGGTGTCTTCCTTGTAACTCCCTATCTTATTTTTGGGGTCTCTCCGTTAACCTATAGCTCATGATTCAGATAGGTTGGCTGACCAGTGAACTCCCAGGATCCACCTGCCTCTCCCACCAGCTCTGGGTTACAAATGTTCATCACTGCACCCATCTCTTTACACAGGTGCTAGAATCCCAACCTATATAAAGCAGGCACTTTATTAAGTCAGCCATCTCCCAGTACTACTACGTTATTTCTTTGAATGTTCTTCTCTTTTTAACTCTGAAGAACATACCCAGTGAAATCAGTATATAAGGATTTCATTCCATGTACTTGAATGGGAGTGAGCAGTGGCCTAGAAAACATCACTTTGGATTTAAACCTCAGCTTTGTCACTTCCTCACAGACCTATGGCCTGCAGCCAGTCATGTAAGCCTTCCAGACTGCTTTCTTGGCTATGAAGAAGCATGGTGCTGTAGTACCTAAAGTACTTCTCTCATAGTACTATAAGGCTGCAGAGTCCAAAAACCACATGTGAAAGCGCTTGTTGGCCTCAGGGAAAACTGACAGCTTTGACATTTCACTGTCCTGGCAGTGTCCAGAGTTGCAGCGCGGTGGTGGGAAGATACTCATCAGAGATTATTTGGAAGCATGGGCACCCACATGTACCAGCTCTGCTGGACCAGCCACAAGAAATAGGTCCCCATTATTCTGATAATGTATTAAGTGAATGTCTTAAAATTTACTGGTTGCCTTTCTGTATGATAATGACAAACTGTTCATTTTAAGTTTTACTCTTTTAAACTTAGGTAGAACAATCTCCACCTAGCAGCAAACTGAAAGCCAGCCAAGCAGGTATGTACCAAGAATTCCTCAGCCTACGATTGAAGGAGCTACCAAACTGAAAACATAGTACCGAACTGAACATGTTTTCAGTTCATACACAAGGACTGTTCAGAGTAGTTTTCTACATCAGAGTTTTTTCCTAATTGAGCAGGGAATCAAGCCTCGATGTTAGGGGAGATTTTGTTGTTTCTCCATGAAATGAGTTGACTTTTGGTTTTAAAAAAAGTTACATATACTTACTGGTTTTTTTTCTTTAGTCTGAATTTCAGTGTGGGACACTGTCATCACAAAAGGGCAATACAGTAGAAAGCAAAATAGTGAAGGGAGGCTGAAGAGACATCACGTCAGTGGCCAAGCTGTAGATTGAGGTGAAATGGAAGAAGCAGCACTTTGGAGCACTGTTAACATGGAAGCAGAGGCACATCCCAAGAAACTACTAAGCTCAGAGGAATAATAATGTCTAAAAGAACCCTCTGTACCCTACAGACTTGAGATCTTAAAAAGATGAAATCATTTCAAGTATTTTGTCCTCATTCCAAAGGGGGGGAAAATCACAAAATATTGATACTACTTGCCCCTGGATGGGAGGCTAATAGGAATAGAAGCATTCCTTATTATTTAGTCTGCCTTGCTCAGATTTTTTAATGGGTTGTACATTTTAATCTCCTAGCTTACGGATTTTTAAATGAAAGAAAAAACTGTCAGTGGGCTTAAGGTTGATAATATGAAAAGAGGGTGAATATGGCAGCTGTTTGTGTAACTTGGGAAAGCTTACAGTCTGGTCAGCAAGATACAGCAAGTACATAAGCCTATGTGCAAGTTTTACACATCTACTTATCTATAAACTTTGATCTTGCTTCATGTTTTTTCTTGTCTCTTGGTAAATGAAGGTTGTTTTGTTGTTTGGGTTTTCTGGTTTTTGTGGGTTTTTTTAATTTTGTTGTTTTTATTTTTGTTTTGGTAATAGAGGAACAATCTCCTTCTGTTTGGTTTTTAACCTGCTTTTATTATAGTATTTAAATCCGTAGAAGTCTTCATATCTTGGACTCACTGTAAAGATTGTGATCTATGTGATTATGTGATGATTTTGCTTTTTTGTTATTTTCTGAGTCTGGGTAATAATGACCAGCTTAAGACAGACTTCTTTGATCTTATTGGATTAACTTTTCCATGTTCTTTAGTGTAGTGAACCTTCAGAAAAGAGAAAGTATTTGAAGCCCAAAGTGGTGACCTAGGCTACAAAATTAGACACTATCCCGACCCCCAAAAATAATCTTGAGTTTTTGAATACTTGCCCATAATTTTATATTCAAATAATATATTACATTATCTTTATTTTCCTTACTATAATGTGTTCTCAGAAAATTGTAACATCTACATAAGACAGATGTTTAAAGAATAAAGTGTAGTCCACCAACAGACTTATAATGTATTTATTGCTTTGTTTCCATGATGTGTGTATCTGGAGTGAAAAGAGTCCAAATACCACTCTACTCATGAATTACATGACTGAACAAGTTATAGAAACCAAGTTGTTCAGACTGCTTTTTTCCAAACTGTGAACTGAGGTTGAAGTATTTATAGAGCAGTACTGAGATTTAAAAGAAGCATCTCTATTCAAAAATCTGAAATGCTTCAGAATCCAAAACTTTTCCAGTGTTGACATGATAAAGTGGAAATTTCCATAGCTGCCCTGTGGATTGCTCTCAGAATACAGATGCACTAAAAATACTGCATAATATTACCTTCTAGCCATGTGGGTGACGTGTATATAGGAAATATAAGTGCATTTTATATATATATTTTTAATATGTATATATGAGAATAGGGCAAGGTAATGTACTTGTGTGCATGTATGTCTGCACCTGCACATGGAGGTCAGAGGAAAGCCTCAAGTGTCATCGTCAAGAATGTCATCTGCTTGGAAATTACCAGTTAGGGTAGACTGACTGGCTGGCCACGAGCCACAGGCTTTCCCTCCACCTCACCAGCATGTTGGTTCAAAGGTCTGAAATCAGGTCCTCATGTGTTTAAGGCAGGCATTTCACTGACTGAGCTAGCCACCTCCCAAACTCCCAATTTTATCTTTACATGTGGGTCACCTTCCTAAGATCTTTCTTTATGGTTTTGCTGATATTCCCAAATCTGGGGAAAAAAATCCCAAATAACGAATTGCATAACAGTGTATTAGCATTAGAATAATGACAGATAAAAGAGGTCAGACCTGCTGCTGAATTTAATTTGTTTTTTTAAAGATGAGACCAGTAAAGAAACAGCCAGCCTACCAGAAAGAAGTACAAGCAATGTAAGTGCTAGTTTTCTTATTAAGGTGTATCTTGTAGAAATAAACTTAATGCTCAACTAACCACCCTTTCAACTTTAATACGGTGCTTCTAGGAGGATAGTGAAGAAAAAATAGCAAGTATGCGGCGGAGAGGAAGAAAGCCCAAACGCTCATTGACTTCATCAGATGATGCTGGTATAAGCCTAATTCTCTCTCTTTCTCTTTCTCTCTCTCTCTCTCTCTCTCTCTCTCTCTCTCTCTCTCTCTCTCTCTCAAATAGGCCAGTTTAAAAAAAAAAAAGGAAATGGGAGAAGTGCTTAGTCTTACTCAACTTAATATACCATGTTTTGTTGATACTCATGGGAGACCTGCCCTTTCCTAAACAGAAACAGAGGAGTAGATTGCAGGATAGGAAGCGGGGAGGGGTACTGGGAGAAAAGGAGAAAGAAGAAACTTTGGCCAGGGTGATTGATTGATTGATTGATTGATAGATGGATGGATGGATGGATGGATGGATGGATGGATGGATGGATAGGTAGGTAGGTAGGTAGATAGATAGATGATAGGTAGGTAGGTAGGTAAGTAGAAAGATAGATAGGTAGGTTGGTTTATTGCGAAAAATGGAACAAAGCAAATAGAGGATGAAACAAAAAGCGTAAGAAATAGATACATCTGTACATTGTTAATTACAGTCTTACTTTTTTCAAAAATTACACTTTTTTAAAAGTACTTTTTAGATGAAGAAAAATCAAGGCGGATGTAACTAGAATTACTGTTGCATAAGTGTGTGTGAAATGGCTCTAATCCCTGCCAGAAATGGCACATCCAGATGCTTTCCTGAGTGCGTGTGAAGTTTTTGCAAATGCTGGCTGTGAACTGCATAAGTAAACTATCCCAAATGTGTTTGAGATTAAGGTAAACAATTGTGAATTGCAAGTACTGAGACCAAAAGGAAGTGGAAAAGCACTTCTTCTGCTTCCAAGTTGCTAAGACCCTAAGTTCTACTCCATGACTGTCCTGGGGAAGTGTCTTTGGGAATTGTATAGTCCAGGTGTTACCCTTCTGTCTGAACAGAATCCTCAGAGCCAGAAAGAAAGCGCCAGAAATCAGTTTCTGAAACATCTGAGGACAAAAAAGATCAGGAGTCTGATGAGGAAGAGGAAGAGGAGGAGGAAGAGGAGGAGGAGCCCTTGGGAGCCACCACGAGATCTACCACTAGGTCAGAGGCACAGAGGTAATGGGAACAAGCAAGGGCCTCCAGAGCCTGCAGCAGCTGCTCTGTCTGGAAGCAGCTCTGGGTACCATGGGACTCTGTTGAAGCCGTTTCCTTTCCACGTTCTTGTCTCTACTGTATCATCTCATGGAGAATGTGTTTTCTGTCTCAGTTGCTGGGAGATTACTTCAAAGTCTTTGCCTGGTTTAAGAGCTTGTTTGATGAAACCTGTCAATTCTCTCCAGACATTTTTTAAGCATCTGCTTTCTCAGACACTGCGTGCTGAGGACCATGAGGGAGCCCAGAGGCCCACACACAGTCATCCACCTGTGTTGACCCTGATGAACTGCCTGAGTTTGTGTGTTCCCGTAAAGTATGTTCTCTCAAACCCTAGTAGAGTCACAAAACTTTGCAAGTGGGGAGGAGGGACTGGGCATGTGGTCGCATGAGTTTGAAGAAGCCAGTGAGTTTTTTCTGCCTCTTCTAAGTTAAAGGACATGAAATAAAATGAAATATTTTAGGCTTGGCAAAGTCCTAAAGGAAGGAAACCTGTTGTAATATTTGCCCACAAGATTCGTTCCTAGCTCCTCCCTGTCACTGCACCTGTTAACATCAGCAGTGCTTCTTTCTACTGCATTCTTTGAGAGATAATGTGTGGCTGCACTGCATAGTTCTCCCTAGTGTTCACCACTGTTTCCAGAGCAGTAGTACTCCATTTTTACTGTCATTCACACACTGTTGACCTTGGCACAATCTTCTATAATTTCATTCTCCAAAACTAATCAAAAGATCTGAAATATTTACTTTGAAGATTTACCATTAACACCTGTCCCCATAATAAAATAACACTGTATCATGTTTACAAAAAAGATTTAAATTCAACCCATTTCTAAAGCATCCAAACTTAGACATTATTAGCCTTTGGCAACATGGTTTGATTACTCAAAAGAGTGAGATTGTTAAATGCAAAATCAAGGAGCTCACATGTCTAAAGTTAAAATAGCCTAATGTTTGGGCTTTTGGAGGAGAGGGGTTGGAGAGAAGGGACAACTGACATGATCAGGAGTCACTGATCCCAGAGTCCGCTGAGAGAGTGAACTGCCGAGGCGCAGCACCCTATCTCATTAGTACCTCTGCTTCCCTCTTGAAGTCCTTCAGTGTAGTATGCTCAACTATGGAGCGTTGCCTAGACTTTCTGTCTTCCAGACTATCCAACCATCACTAGCAGGTTTGCCTTCAAAACAATAGCCAAATTGCATTATATGCACGTATGGTATTGTTTTAAGAATAAGGAAAATACATTTTTAAAAGAATAAGTCATGTAATTTACAGGTTAGTGATCATGAGTTGTCACTGTTGTCAGTGTACTTAGGAACATGTGATTTACTAACAGATGCTTTTCTGTTTGGTTTAAATTTCTCAACATCTGTTGGTTGGTCCCAGAGCTCTCTGGTATCTTTGTGGTTTCCTGGGTCTTCAGTGTCAGATGTACACTCTGTGATCCTCTAGTACTGCTAACCTTGGGCACCTAAGCCATAGCAGCTCCTCTATGTACTGCTAACCTTGGGCACCTAAGCCACAGCAGCTCCTCTGTGTTGGTCCTGCTCTTGCACAGACCTCGGGGGCAGGTAAACCTCTTCCTCCCTGGCCTTGTCTTCCTGTGCACTATAGAAGCCAGCCTCCCTGTGACTTCTTGTTTCAAGTTCATCTCTTTGTGCCTTGTAATAATTCCCCGTAAGTATTTAGGGCAGTTTCCAGGCCTCTTTCTTGTCCTGAGCTTCCTTGTCATTTTATCATTGTTTGCTCCGAGTCTCTCTCTCTCTCTCTCTAAGAAATAAATGCTCTACACCAGGTGTGGAACAAATTATTCAGGCAGCTTGTTCTGATCTTACAGATACTGATTTTCAGTATGCATCCAAATTGGAGTTGTTTCTAATTGATTCCTATACCTTCTCGTATACTAAGTAAATCCATTTTCTTCCTTTTTTCTGGAAAGTCAGCTCTTCCTAATCTGATTTCTTTCTTGTATGACTGACTACTTGGAGCATCAGCATTTAGTGCTGTGTGCCATGCCTTCAATAACTTCAGCCTCTTACTCTGTTTTAATGAGCTCTTTGGTGCCCTTGTCTGCCAATATATTTGCTATTTTCAGAGTCATCTTCTAAGCTATGGTAAAATATGAAAAGGAAAAGCAAAGACAGTGCCCCGGAGGTAGAGTTAGTCCTGGCTGACACTGAAGTCTTCACTAGTAATGATCAAGAGACCCTGTCCCTTTGATTCTTTGAGTGTCCATAGCTGTCTTGCCTGTGAGAAGTCTCTTCCTTTCCAGTAGTCCGTGGCCTAGAGAATCCAGTGCTACCATTGCCCAGTGTCTCTATAATGTGTTTCAGAAAGCATCATAGCAAGCCATCTACACGTGCAACATCCAAACTTGGCATCCCAGAAACAGTTTCTCCTAGAAATCGCCAAAACTTAGCAAAAGAGAAGTTACCTACCATCGAAAAAGTTAGTAAATCTCCCCCATTAGGAAGGTAAGTCCCTGCCTGCGCTTCAAGTTGCTTAACTCCCAAGTAACGCATTTCCTATTTTCCTAAGAATATCTGTCTCACCAGATAGCTGTCTTGGGGGATCATGGGTTTCCAGAAATAGGAAGGCCTAAAATAAAAGTGCCATCAGTGGCTTTGCCATGTAGCCCAGCCATACAGGTTTATCCTTGACTCTTGTGAGACTTACTGGCCAACATTCCTGTACAAAGACTGAAGTCAGGCATGTTTCTTCTCAAGTGATTGCATGTCCGAATGCTTAGTTCAATCTGCACAGTATGGTGAAGCATGTCACAGCTTAGAGTCATCTCGGGTTTAGAGTATTGTAGAGGTAACAGAACAAAAGCGCTCACAGACAGCTCCCTGCAGCTTGCACCTTCCACTACAGCTTGGTTCACCTCTGCTTCCCACAGTCCTCCTTCTTTGCCTCTGCTGTGCTAAGTCAGTGGGTGCTCACTGCCTGCCTCGGTGAGTCAGGGCCTTTCTTTCAAGCCCCTCTCCTACAGGGCCTCCTCTCTGCTGCAGCCCATTCTCATCTTCTATTGCATCTGCAGCCGGCACTAAACAGTTGGTAATGGCAGGTGGCAATGGTGTAGGTAGCCTAATTTTGCTTCTCCTCCTTAACTGTTGTTTCTTCCTTGATGTCGGGAACTTGTCTTGCTCTTTGTATATGGTAACATTAATAAACAAAAGATGATTCCATGAATACAAAGATTGTTCTGCACTCTCTTACAGTGTCTGATCCTCATAGCACACTTGTAATATGTGTGTACTCTTATCTGCCAGTCTTAGAAAGGAAGAAAATTCTCTCATCCTTGTTGGGTGAGATGAAATATTCATCCTTATTTTCTATGTGTATGTCCGAGTAGCAGGACAGTCTAGAAGCACATTTCTCAAAATTGAGTGTGTAGGGAATCACATGATGGACATGCCAATTGTGTCTGTTAAGCATTGGGCCTGTGAGCCTGTACTTCCAGTAGGCTTCTGGGTTATAAGAAAAGGGCTTAATCAACATACCAGCTCCCACAAGTGGAGAGGAGCCTGACTAGAGATTCTGCTCCCTGCTAACAACTCACAGCACAACACAGGCTCCTGTTGCACAGCAGCTCTACAGTAACTTAGTGTTTCCTGTGGCCTGTGGCTTCCCATATCACATCTTATAATGGGTTATTAACAGACATCTTCCTTAGCTGTACTCAGATCATTCATAGATAACCTGTAAGAACCATTCATTTGCAACACCATTGAACTCAATATGTTTTCTTTGCTGTGAGAAGAACAATAAGCATGTCTTCTCAGCAATAAAAATGCATTTCTTCCTATCCTGCACCTTTAGTTTTCCAATTCTGTGTCTATAAAAATTTGCTTCTTGCTTACCATATATGATGAGCAGATCCTGGCAGACTGGTTAGATAACATGTTTAATATTAGCAGCTGCCCAGAGAAATGTCTTTTCTAATGACAGAAATGAATGTGCATAAGACTTTCAAAGTTTTGATAGCAACCCACAGTTAATGTGTCACAGTGCAGCTGGTGCTCAAATTCTAGCTACTGTAACAGACAAATGCACACTAGTAAAACTTTATAGGTATGGTGACAGTGGCATTTTCTGTCATCCTCTACTACCACATTGCTTTAAAATATTGATTGTAACCTACAGTCTGAAAAAGCACAGGAGATGAGTTATAATGGCTAGTGCTATGGTAAAAGTCGGAAATCTAAAGCACTGTATAGTTTCTAGGGAGGAAGCCTCGTGTGTTGTGGCTCTGTAGTGGAAGGCTTCCCAGAGGAGGGCTTTTGAACTGGAGCTGAAAAAAATTTGGTCAGGTGGGTCATACAAAATGATAAGAAAAAGGGAAGAAGTAGGTATGTGGCTCAGTTGGTAGAATGCTTGCCTAGAGGGCATGAAGTCCTGGGTTGGGTTCCCAGCACTGCATAAACTGGGCATTATGTTGTATGATGTAATCACATCACCATCAGAAGCTGGGAGATCAGAAGTTCAAAGTCATCCTATGCTTCCTATGCTACATAGGGAGTTCAAAGCCTGCCTAGGCAACATGACACTTTATCTCAATAAGGAAGAAGAAATCTCTTGTGAAAACATGGAGATGAGTTATTTGTTTGAGCATAGCAGTGCCTGGACAGCACTGCAGTCTGGAGTGCTCAAAGTAGAGAACTGGCTGTGTAAAGACATGCACTGTGCTCTGGATTGCTTTGTCCCAGAAGCTTCAGAGAGCCAACAAGAACTGTACATGTCTGAGGATGGTGGCATGATTGAGTTCAATTGCTGAGCTCCTCGAAACCCCTACCTTACCAGTTGGCTTCCCTAGCACTGCCCTGGGCAGCATGGTTTCGGCTCAGATGCTAGGTTGACATCCTGTTGTGTTCCTGCTCACTGTTTCAAGTAGGGACTGTGTGTATCAGTAGAACAAGGGTGTAGGAAAGGATTGTGACAAGACCAAGGTCAGAACCTCAGGGTGGTAGGCTGGGACAGAGTGCAGGCTTTTGTGCTCCTCCAGAGCCCCATCTGTGCTCTGCTCAAGGTTGGTAAAGAACCAGACCGTTCCAGGCACTTCTAGTATTAAATACCGGTATCATGTTTTAAAGAACTCCCAAGTTCTTTGAAGCAACCGAGTTGACTCTCCTCATTGTCTTGGCTTTTGTTCAATGCAGATCAAAGGTGCAGCTCTCTCCTTCTGTCAAGCGCAAGAGAGAAGTCAGCCCTCCTGGAACTCGAACAAGAGGCCAGCAGAAAGTGGACGAAACCCCTCTGAAAAAGGCGAAGCGGTAATGCTGACTGCCCTGGCCCTGGCTTCCTGAAGAACAACCCAGTGGAGAGAAAAGGGACAAGTCTCGCCTCATGGGCTTTTCTTTTTTAAAACAAGAAAAGGATTTGCATGTGCTGTAAGTTCCTAGGTGCAAGCTTGTTCTTATTATGTTTTAAACAGCTTTATAAACCATTGTTCATAGACGGTATTATGTACAGTCACTTCGGATAAAGGAAAGTAAGTTTACTTTGTATCTGAACTCAGCAAAGTAGGTGTATATTTTAACAGTGGAAATTGGGGTTTCCCAATGTGACACATCACTAATGCAATCCTTCCAGCCCATCAGACACCAGGCTGCCCCCTGGGGATCTGTGTATAGTATATAAACATGTAAAAATAGGCTGTATTTTACTCAATGTATGATGCTAATCAATGAACACTTTATTTATTTTACAGAGAAATCTTATCTGTGAACTTTACTATATATCTGTTTATTTTATTTTATTATTTTTTTTAATAAAAAGAGGGTTTTAAATGCTATGCAGTCATTAGTAGAAGAGTTCTAGGACTCTGCCTGCCCTGTAACTATCTGCATATGGCCTGGCAGGAAACAGAAATTCACGCATGCATCCAAGTAAAGTAGTTTAGGTGAAGAACGGACTCCGCTGCTTTCCGTCCACAGTTGCGACTGTTTTCTAAGAATGTAACTTGTTTTTCAATAACCCTTGCTCTGTGGCTTTACCACCAGCTCCATTAACGTACATGACTGGTTCAGGTAAAGCTGCATCCTACACCCTCTGGGTCCATTCCTCTCTGTGCTGTTCCCAAGCCTCTGCCACCGTCTCCATCCTGTCTGTGAAGATGAGATTGCTCCAGTCTACTCAGCTTCAAGATGTCATGTTGTTTTATACAGTTATTTCAGGATAGAAACTGGTTTTATTACCAGGTTCTTTTTAAAACATGTTTTAACTCCCATAATGAACAAACTGTCCAACTTAAGTTTTTCATAAAATAACGTTTTCTTAAGATCAGATCTGTTTCTTGCAATGATATGATGAGTTGCCAAATGATTGAGATCATTTTAAATGCTCTGTTCATAGTCTTATTTTATAATTAAAATTTACATTCATTGTTGTGTGGGTTTTTTTTTTTTTCTTTGTTTAAATTTGGGTTTTATTTTATTGTTTTGACTCTTAATGTAAAGTGGATATTCTTGTCATTTTACATTGTTTCTTACTGAAATTTTATATATAAATTATAAAATGTTTCCCTAAAACTTGAGTGACAAGAATTTTTTTCCTGGTGTCTTAAAAGCCACTTGTAGTTAGAAGTGAGACTGGATTCCAGCAGTCCCGCTTCCTAGAGTAACAATGTTGATTGGGTCATTAGCAGTGCACACCTGAATACAATCTCATTGTGAAGCCAGCACTCACTAGTTTAGAGATGCCTGGGAACTAAGTTGGATCTTCAGGGGAAAAGCTGCCTTCTAATATGGACCCAAGCAGTGGAACTATATCAGGCATGTTCTGGTGGGGCAGTCAGCTACCTCTTCATAACTTCCAGTGGTTCTGAAGCCCAGGTTGGGAAGATAAACAACCCAGGGGATGGGAGATATTGCAGGGATGAAGAAGTAGTTCTTAGGCGTGATTTGATGCTGAAAGTATTTAGCAAAATGGAGGAGCTCAGAACATGAAATATTCTAGTTTGCATTAGTAGTCCCAGAATCCTAAGGACTACCTGGTTCAGGAGCTGGAGAGACAGATCAGCAGTTAAGACTACTTGTTGCTCTTTCAGAAGCCCCAAGTCCCATCACCACCATCCATTCATAACTCCAGTTCCAGGAGCTCTTATGCTCATTCACCAGGAATGCTCATGATGCACATACATACATACATACATAAATGTAAGCAAAACACTCATACACATAAATATCTTTTTTAAAAAGGATATCCAACTCAAAGTCCCTGTGGCTTTCTCCTACTAGCCCACTATGAACCACAGCTGTCACTTTCTTGGCCTTAATGTTGTCACCACCCCACTATTTCAGAAGCCTTATCCATCAGCTTCTCCATCACAGAGCTATAATCAGTCAAAGTTAGTGGAGTACCCCATGACTGAAGATGCCAGGATGCTGTGGCCCACAGAGGACACCTGCTTGCTCTTAACCTACCACCATTATCCATGTCTGCTTCTGACCTCTTTCCTCAGATTCTCAAATATAACTCCCACCATCCAGACTTCCTGAATAGCTGACCCTAGTACATTCACCCTAAGTAGGAATGGCCAGCAGGGAGCACTACTGTCCTAATGGGATCTCTCATAGTGAGCTGGTGCAAACTGGAAACCACACTTATCTCCAAGCACTAATCCAGAAGGTTGTTTCCTTTGCCTATAGAAAGGAGGTTCTAAACTTTCTGCAGATGTTCCCTGCCCTCAGGACCAGCTGTGGCAGATCTTTCTTCCAGGCATCTTCGCAAAAGATGGAAACCTAACTCACCTGAGATCCTTGGAGAGTATATTAACTGATAGAAAAACCAAAAAAGTTTGCTTTAATTTCTTTTGTTTTTAAGTATTGTTCATCCTGACAACAAGCACACATTTTCTAAAAATCACTGCTCAGTCATCTTGAAACCTACACAATTATACTCAGGGTAAGGAAATGTTAAAGCAGGCATCATTCCACCAAGACTGCCTTTCTGGGGAGTAGATGCCTTTCTAGGACTTTGCACACTCCAGGGATGCATCATGAAGCCAAGGCTTAAGGAGTGGCAACAAGCCACAACTGCTATACAGATACATCTGCAGAACAGGGGGCAAAGGACTAATTCCTGGCCAACCATGCGATTCGAGTTGTAAGTGTAAAATGTTTCAAGCAAATTTGGACCCAGAGAAAAGAGCACTTTGGAAGTTGAGCTGGGAAGACGAGACAAAGGTACCATGTTTATCACATCATCTGCAGAAACTTGCTGGAGGAGACAGAAAATAAAACACTGGCTCCAGGAGACAATGCTTTCAAGATTACCTTCACTTTGAAGTTCCGTGTGATAGCCGATGCCTTTAATGCTAGCACTCAGAAGTAGAAACAGGCAGATCTGTGAGTTTGATGCCAGCCTGGTCTACATAGGGGGTTACAGGAAAGCCAGGACTGCATAAAGAGACCCTGTTTCAAAAACAACAACAAAATGTGACGGGGCTGGAGGGCTCAGTGCTCAAGAGTGAATGTGGCCTTTCCAAAGGACTACAGTTTGGTTCCCAGCACCCATCTCAGGTAGCTCACAACCACCTGTAACTCCAGCTCCAGGCAACTCCAACACCTCTGGCCTCTACGTGCACTTCACTTATGCCAGATACACATAATTAAAAATAAACCTTTTTTTTTTTTGAACCATAAGAATCTGGTTAACCCAGTGTTCTTCCCCCACATACATGGGATTTAACAACATCCATGGAAATCAATACTGTGTATCATCTTGGGAACCCTCAAGTCAGAACCTCACAGCAGCCTTTGTAGAGGATTCTCAGATTCCACATTTTCCAGTTGGAAGAACCGGGATGGTGACCAAATAGCTTGCCTGTGGACAGGAACGAACAAGCATGAGTGGGTCTAGTGCCAAGATCACTGCTGTTGTGTGCAGGGCTTCCTCCATCTCACCCAACCAGTGTTCACAGTGGACTATGATACTCTTTCATCCTCTTGCAGTATGCTTGACTTTTTTTTAAAGCAGATGTTATCAAATGTCAACAGTTAATTAAGGATACTTACCATGAGGTCATGTCTGAATTGTAAAAATGTAGAGATCAGCAAGCAAAGAAGAAAGTCACCCCCAACAGCCCTCAAAGGCAAAGTGTTATCACCTCACTTTGCTACATATGCATACATCTCAATGCTATAGTCTAACTTCGGAATATTATGCATTATCTGGCATCATTAATTTATGTTAATTAAATACCCCAGTTAGGTATCCCATTAAAATATGTCATGTGTTCTGAGCCATTCACTTGTTACTACTTGTCTTGGTTAGGGTTTCTATTGCTGCAGTGAAACACCATGACCAAAAAGCAAGTTGAGGAGGGAAGAGTAATTTGTTAGGCTTATACTTCCATATCATTATCAACGGAAGTCAGGGCAGGAATTCAAACAGGCAGGGTGCTGCTTCCTTGCTTGTTTCCCATGGCTTGCTAAGCCTGCTTTCTGACAGAACCCCGGAACACCAGACGGCACCACCCACAGTGGCCTGGGCCCTCTCACACTGATACTAAGAAAAAGCTTTACAGCCAGATCTTATGGAGGCATTCTCTCAACTGAGTCTCCCTCATCGCTGATGACTTGCTTGTAAAAAGTAGATATGAAATTAGCTAGTACATTAGTCACTCCTCAGCTAAAGAAACATTTCCGGGGGAGGGGGCTGTGGAGAGAACCACACACCTTTAATCCCAGCACTCAGGAGGCAGAGGCAGGCGGATCTGAATTAATAATGAATTTAAGGCCAGCCTAGTCTATAAAGTGAGGTCCAGGACAGCCAAGGCTACACAGAAACGCTGTGTCAAAAAACTAAAAATAAAAATATAAAAAAATAAAAATGGAGTGTGTGTGTACGTGTGTACAAACTTTGTTTAGGGCAGAACTTTGCAAACTCACTAGTGTCCTGGACTGTGTGATTTTTTTTAGAGGTTAGATAAAAGCCAGTATTCCTCGGAAACTTGGGAAATGGTTCTTGATTCTCCATATACATATGTGATATTGGCATATCAATACTGGCCTCTAGGCTCCCTCAGTCCCACAAGTGCCTGTTAGAGATTTCAGACTCTACACTAGCATCTAGGCCCCTCCCACCCCCCAGTTACTTGTCCTCTATATAGTCCACATGATTTTTCCACCCTATTCTCTCAATCTCTTGCTATACTCTCCCTCTTGATATATAACTCTGTCTTTAGTTCTCATTCTCTCTCTCTCTCCCTCTCTCTCTCTCTCTCTCTCTCTCTCTCTCTCTCTCTCTCTCATCTCTGTCTCCATCCCTTGCTGTCCTCGTACAGTCAAGCTATTCTCTTGCTATCTCACTGTCTCAACTATTCTCTCCCACTCTGCTTCCCTAGCCCTGGCCATGTCTAGTCTGCTTTCTCTTTCTGCTCGTGACTCCTCCAGATGCCTCTGGATATTTTCTCTCTCACATTCACAATGAAAACCTTCCCCTCAAGAATGGAGCAGTGGTGACAGTAGTTTCTTTACCGTGCCCCCTCACACACAATAATATCTGTAGGGACACTAGGAACTATATTGGCTGCTGACAGATGAAGCCATTACCTTATTAGCTACTATACTAAGCCACCTGGCCAATGTATTTTCTTTTTTCCCCTCCCTTCAGGAATATTGTGCTTTAAAAAAAAAAAACAACAAAAAAAACTGAAGTTATAATTCAATGAGAGACACAATAAGATGATTAGGTATATGCACTCATTGTGAAATGTCCACAATCAGGCTCATTGCTCTGTCAACCTTATACTCATATAGTTTAGTATTGTGTGTGCATGCCATGTGTGTGTAAAGTTACATAAGATCTTAGCAAGTTTCAAGTATACAATACAGTATTAGTAACTACTTGCCATACTGTGCATTAGATCCCCAGTCAGTATTCATCTTACAAATGAAAGTTTGTATCCTCTGGTCATCATCTCTCCATTCCTCCATCATACCCTCAAACCACTGAAAAACACCTTTCTACTCCTGCTTCCCAGTATTTAAGATTCTTTCTGCAAGTAAGACTATCTACAATACTTTCATATCGCTTGGATACACACCATAATTGGGATTGCTAAAACATGGGCTGGTCCTAATTTTTGGAAATTTTTGAGGAATATCCTATTTTTCATAATGGGTGTACTAATTCATGTTCTCCATAACCTTGTCTTTTTTTTTTCAATAGCCATTCTGAGTTGAAATGTCATTTTGCTGTAGTTTGATTTGCTCTGTGGTAGGGAAGTTTAGATGTCAACTTAAAGAAGACCTAGCAATTTGACAAGGCTTTTTTGATGGACACGTCCATCAGGGTGATTCCAGAGGCAGTGGCCATGTGAGTCTGAGATGATTGAATGAAGAATATCCATGTCACTGAAGATGAGGCCAGCCAGCCAGTCAGGGGCAGAAGGCTAGAAGAAACAACAGTAGGAAAAAGAGGGAGTAGGCAAAGGAGGGGAAAAGAAAGGAGAGAGGGAGGAAATCAGTCTATCTCCCAGAGCTGTCATACACCTTTCTTCTCCTGCCCCTAGCTTTCTAGTCTATCAACGCTGGACCCCACCTGCAGACCAGGTTCTCAAGCTTTGGGCCTCAAGCTAAGAGTTGCTCTATTGGTTTCTCTGGTTCCAAGGCCTCAGAAATGCACTGAGGCATGCTTCCAGCAAGCCAAGGTCTCAGCTTGCAAACCACCTTTGTGGGAGCCCATAATTGTGGGAGCCAATTCTCTAGTGAATCCCCTGCCTCATAGCTGTGGCTTTGTCTATGTCTATATCTGATTGACATGTATCTTAGCAGCTATGTGTCTCTGGAGAGCACCAACTAATACAGATTTGGGAACCAGAAAGCATACTTGAAGAACAAAGCTCTAAAGCTGAGCTTGCCTAATCCACATGGGGCTTTGTAGAATTAGCTTTATCTGATTAGGCCATAAAATGCTGAGGATTCTACTTCTAGAAGGTCGGGGAGCCCTATCCATGTCATGAACTGTTTGTAGATATCAGCCTTAAATTTTAAGAGATCAGAGAGTGATTTTTCTAAAGAATGATGGTGTTCATTTTGGGGGAAAGGATGGTAAAGCAAAACATTACAGTAAGATCGTGCATCCACAGTAATTAAAGGCACAGTCAAGGAGGGTGAAAAGGTGCGCATTAAACATGCCCCAAATAAGGAAGATCACATCAGGTGTCTGGAATAATGATTCTTGGCCACGGTAATTAGCAATGAACAATGTCCCTCTGAGGCTGAACACAGCTGCTAGGCTGTGTTCTAAACAACATGTGACTGAGATAGCCTCTCCAAAGACTTGTAGTTCCAGCATCAAGGCACTCACACATAAGATCCTTTAACCTCCCAGCTTTATTTACCTTCTTTGGCAGGGTACACCCAAGTGTCAGCATTTTGTTTCTAATGGCTTTTGAATTTCTTTCTCCTAATCCACTATTTAGGAGATACGCAGGTTGGCAACTATATATGACACTTTTGAACACTTCTAGAGAAACAAGAAAGATGATGTTGGCTGGTTGTTCCTAGCGTCTGTCACTGGCTAAATGATTAAAGAAAAGGATTGTTCAGGATATTATTTAGCCCTAGATCCACATAAACAACCTGAGAAAATTTTAATATAATATTTTCTTACATTTAAGTGTGTATGTGTTGTATGCACATATGTGTGTGACTACATGTATCCATGCCTGAGTTCAGAAGACAGAGGAAGATGCCAGGTGTCCTCCTCTGTCACACTCTCTGTCTTATTCCTTTGATACAAGATCTTTCACTGAACTTGTAATGAGGTTGCTGAACAGAAAGTCCCAGGGATGCTTCTGACTCTGCTTCCAAAGCGCTGGGGTGACAGCCATGTACACAGCCATATCATCTGAGTCTACACAGGCATCTGACAGTGAACACGGGCAATGGCAATGTGCGATGTTTGTGGCTCTTGCCCAAACATGAAAGAACCTAGTGTAGTGGCACATACCTATAGTCTCGGATACTCAGAAGATTGAGACTGGGGGGGGGGGGGGGACAGATAAACTGAGCCCAGAAGTGGAAGACTATTGGATCGGCCTGGGCAGTGTACTGGGCCCTGTCTCAAGGAGAATAGGAAGACACTGATGAGAGGGAGGGACACAGAGGGGCACAGAGGGAAAAGGAAGAGAAGGAGATACAACAGACAACTAGAAAGGGTCAAGTTTGGTTTCTAGTCACTCCAAAATCTTGACATCTCTGCCTTCATGTTGTCTCTGACCCTTTGCTTCCCTAAGCTTTGGATTGGATTTTCCTCACTCCATTCTGCATATAGACACAAATATTGGTCCAGAACTGATGGTGCAATATGGATATACTCAAAGTTTCTCTAATCTCTTTTTCCCTTTCTAGACTGATGACATAGAGATGGGGATAAATAAATACTTTCAGATGCATCATGACCTTTTGATAAATGAATGACAAGCATCAAATTTCACATCAACCCATTCTAGACCACCAGTGATACTTGACAAGGATCACTCATCAATCTTTCCTAACCTTATGCCTTCTCTTCATCTTCGCTTAAAGATAAAGGAGCTTAAACTGTATGCTGGAAGGTTGGAGGAACTGCTCGCTGGTTAAAAGCACTCTTGCAGAGAACCTGTGTTCAGTTCACAGCACCCATGGTGTTCTTAACCATTCATAAATCCAATTGTAGGGGAATTCCATCCTTCTGATGTCTGCAGGCACCAGACCTGCACATAGTTATTTATGCACATGCAGAAAAATACCCATAAACATAAATAAATCTTTTTTAAAACTTCATGCTAAGTTAAAGTGGTCTTTTCAGAATGCTAATCTACCATCTTCTCAATTTTGCTGGATTACCAGAAAGAAAAGAAAAATATTAACTATTATGATATGGACTGTGGAACTGGGGCTATGATAAGCAGAACCAAATGGGAACTAGCAGAGTTTCCTATAGCTAGGGGAGCGAACAACAACAAAAAAAAACCCATCCCTAAAGGCATTTCAGGACTCAAGATGGATAAGAGCTCCTCTTGACA